>NW_027137584.1:600000-952959 GCF_001692895.1 Cenococcum geophilum 1.58
ATTATAGTAAAGCCTATGGACCTTACTAGTTCCCACGGAGAGACCTATAAGACTATAAATATAAAGGACTAATACGTCGCATAGCGTATAAGAGGCGCCTATATTACCATAGTCTGTTAACCCAAATCTGCCTATAATTTATCCTTTACGGCCTAGGTAATAGATCCGTAAAAGGAAAATATTAAGTAGCTAAATAAGCGTATTTAGTGGTAAATTAATAATACAATAAGAGGACTTACTTTTGTACCACTAGACCTAAATTTCCTTAGTATACTAGTATTTACAAACACCTCCTTTACTAATAATAGGGACCTATTATCATAAATCGGCTTTGTAATTATACTTACGGACCGTAATTAAGACGCAAATATACTGCACTGGTCTTTAATTAAATGTAAATAAGTAACCCGCAGTATACTGGCTTCTAAACTATACGTACTAGCCTATAGCTTTAATATAGGAGCCGCAATTAAGTTAATAATCCAGAAGATCCTATAATTGGAGCAATTATCCCTAGTTCTATGCACTAATTTAAAGTCCCTTTATAACTATATAGTTAAACTAGGTACGACACAAAAGAAGAGGCTTATGGTCGACCTAATGTACTTATATTAGGCCTATAAACGACGTAAGATTACAAAGGTTAAATAGATCAGCAGTAAAGACAACCTAGCGGACGCCATAACTAAGGTAAAGCTGTGTTAAGCTCTTAAAACCCTAATTAACACAAATAAGCTTAATCTAAAGGTTATAAAATGGGTAGAACGAGACTAACAGAGCACTTATAGTTTATTTACGGCCCATTAAAAGACCGTACGGTTTATTTTACGGGCCGTAAGTAGGACTTACAGCCAGCTTAAAGCACTGTTTAGAAGACAGCCTAGAAGGTACCTTAGGAGGGATTTCCTATATATTTCTTTTATGTTTTACGGTTCTAATAAGGCAATTACGGAGGCTATATATAAGTAGGTCTATCTTTAAGTGCCACTAGTGTATAATTACAGCAGCTAGTATACCAGACGCGTGTTTACGCGTTTGGTGCACTAACTACTCGCTTATAACTAATTAGGGGGGAGGGCGCGTTAGTATATAGACTACGTAGTCTACCTTAATAGAATCGATAGTCACCACTATTCAAAAGAGCATACGATACTATACGTATTTCGTGCCCCTAGATATAGCTTACTTGTATTATTAAATTAATACAAATAATAGTAGTTCCGAATTCCGAACCCTTATAATTTAAGATACTTAAATTTATATATAATTCCCCTATAGTAGGGCATCCTGGCCGTGTAAAGACCTATAAGATTATTTAATAAGTATATTACTAGTATATAATGCACGACTATATATAAAAAATATATTCGAGTATATAGAACGTGCATTTATAGAAAGACTTCTTATATAAAGAAATAAGGAGTACTTTAACCATTGCCGATTCTAATATAAAGATAGCAAGATATTTTAATTAACTTTATAGTTAACTTGCCTAGCAGTAACGGGTTTATAAATATTATAATAGTTATTAACCGTCTTACGAAAATGCGATATATAATTCCTATGGACTTAATTAATATAATATTAGTAGCCAAATATTTTATTAAGTACGTTTTTAAGCTATACGGACTTCCTAACTTAATAATATTTAACTATAAAAGCTAGTTCGTTTTAGACTTCTAGTAAGCTCTATATAAATAATTAAGTATATAAATATAACTCTTAACCGTATTTTATCCGGAGATAGATAGTTAAACTAAAATTGTAAACGCGATTATAAAATAATACCTATAAATATACTACTTCTACCTATAAGACGACTAGGAAAAGTGGCTGCTATTAGCTAAGTTTACCGTAAATAATATAATAAACGAATTAATAGGTATAACGCCGTTCTACGTAACCTATGAATAAAACCCTCGTCTTAGATTCGAACTATAACCTAAATTAATATAATAGGACCCATAATTAAGCGGATTTAGTTAATTAACGTATATGACTTTGCTAATTAAATAAAGTAGTTAATAGAACTACTATAAAGCAAATTAATGTACGTTTAAATAAAATAGAAATAGTATATAAATAAAGAACGAGCTTCAGTATAGGACTTTAAAAAAGGTAATATAGTTTACCTAAATATAAAGACTTAACAGCCCTTAAAGAAACTTAATTAGAAGTTCGTGAGCCTATACTAAATTAAGAAGAAACTAAGTCTATACGCCTATAAGCTTAAACTACTAATAAAGATAAAAATATACCTAACGTTTTACGTAAGCTTGTTGCAACCTTTAAAGGGTAAACCCTTAACTTATAAAGTGCCGCCGCTACCTCCTATAATTATTAATAATAGTAATAGTTCTTACTTTATTAACTTAATTAATAATATACGGTAAAAGACACGATTAAAACAATTTAAACTTCTTATTAAATAGGAAGGATATAAAATAGAAACCTAGAAAATCTACGAATAAATTAAGGCCGACGCGCCTTCCCTAGTAAAAGAATTCTATAAAGACTATCCTTCGCGGCCTACTTTAGCTAGATGGACACAATATAAAGGCAAATAACCACTACCCAATATAAATATACGAAAAAACGATAGGAGGAAGCTTAAAATTAAAAAGAACTTAAAATAAATTATAATATCTATAATACGGCAAAACCAAAGCCTTAGAATATTAAATTATTTAAGCCTCCAGCTAAAAAGGGGGGGGGGGGGGTAGTATAATAGGACTAGCCTAGTTACAGTAAGGATGTTTTAGTAAAACACTTAATAGATAAATTCTACTAAATTCTACCAATTTAATTAAATTCTGCCGAATTCTGCTAGCTTAATTAACTTCTATTAAGTTCTACCAGATTCTATTAAAGTCTGTTAAAAGACTACGTACGTATTAACTACCAAGACCCCTAACTATTTAATTATAAGATTCTTGCTTTATTCCTTTCTCTTCTTTATATAACGTCTTATTCTCTATAAGAGCTATACCTATAGATTTAGATAGAATTTATATTATTCCTTTAAATCTACCTTAAAGCCTCTTCGCGCCCTTATAGTTATAGGGGTGTCCCGTAATAATTCCCCCTTTAAACTTAAGCTTCTATAAGGTAGGGCTATAGTAGTTCTAGGTAAAGTTTATAAAAGTCTTCTACGACTTATATAAGTCTTATAGAGTTAATAGGTTCCTATAAGGGCTTAATAAAGCCTCTCTATTTTATAAGGTATATATATTAGCGTTTCCGCTTATTATACTTAATGTTATTAATTCTTTTAATAAAGTTATAAGAGGCTAGCTTAACCGGAACGTATAATTATCTAATTAACAGTATTACCAGTAAGTAAAAGGTAAGTTAAAGGTACGTTAAAGGTAAGTAGAAGGTAGAATAAGTTTTTACGTATTAAAGGATAAATGCTTTTAACTACTTCTATTTAGAGACTAATTGCTAGTTCTTCTCTAAAGGGGAACTAGCTTCCTATATATTCCTTTTAAGACACTAGTAAAACCTTTTGCCCCTAATTTATCTAACTATATCTTTTAGAATATAGATAGGATATAGATAAAACCTCCTACTATCTTATCGGATATGTACCTCCTAGGGGGTTCCGTTATAATTACCTCCCCTTTTAAGGTCTTAGTCCTTTAAGACTTCGCCTCTACTAAGCTTTTATAAAGTTCCAGCTAAAACCACTAGGAAAACCCTTAGTAAAAAGGTACTTTATAATGCGGCTTATTGCTAGCTCTTTACTAGCGCGGAACTTTACTTTATCTTTTATTTCTCTACTTTTCTCCTACTGTTGGGAATAAAGGCAAATGGTCACTATATAAGGCATATTGCCGTTATATATAGTAAGTTGCCGTTACGTACGGTAAGTTGCCATCACGTGCCGCCGCGGCACTAGCGTGGTGAGGAACCTTAAGTTCCTTACCCCTTTCTTTAAGAAGAATATAGAACAATTATTATACTATCTACGAACCGTAGCTACGTGATATCCCCTTATGTAACCAACACTGATTAGTGGTTAACTTTACTATTATACTATAGAATAGCAAGGTATTTCACCAAGAAGAGATAAGCCACTGTACCAGTGCTACTCGTGCTAAAGGAAGCTGTCTTTTAAGGTTAGAACTAGTCCTAAACCTTAAATAAAACTCTTCCATAAATCTAAGGATCTAAAGGCTAGAACTAGTCCTAAGCCTTTCTAAGATTATAGATTCTTGCGTCTATTACGCAGAACAACACGCTTTATAAGTCTTCGCGATTTAAGGCCAGAACTAGTCCTAAGCCCTATAATCGCAAATATACGTCACGAACGCGTACTAAATGATAAATATATATCACGAACGCGTACCAAATAACAATCTCTATACTAATAACACTTCCCTCCCTCCGAAAATATGGCTACGCCTACTTTAAATAACTAGAAAGACTTCTTACTACTAGGGGTAGCTAAGTATGTAAAACTTATTAATAAAGACTGGGACGAATTCGCCTTTAATATAATAACTTATACCGCAAAATAAGTTAACGGCTTTCTTCTACACTATATTATATTCTACTGAAATAGATACTACGCCGACTTATAACTATAGGAGTATTTTAGGAAGGATTTTATAGGATAGACTGCTAATACCTAGGCACTTAGTAACGTTAATATTGTTTAGGATTTTTAAGACTTTCTCCATAGGAATAGGGTATATATTACTAAGAACGGTAACCCAATTACTAGTAATATTTAGGCCGTTATTACTAGTATAGATAAACTAATATGGACGGAAGCTAAGATTATATATTAACTACGGAAACCTAAAAACAACCTATATTCTTTAGAAGGCAACTTTAATTCGTATTAAAACCCCTAGAACGCTAACCCCCTACCTAGAGCTACTTCCCCACCTAGAGGTGCTCTTCTACTTAGAGTTGCTCTACCTTTACCTCCTCCACTCTAGCTAACTAGTAAGCCTCTACTATAAGAAGTTACGAATCTGATAAAGGTATATTTGGATAAAGAGAAGAAGTTTAAAGGAGAACTGTATAATATACTCGGAGCAAAACTATAGGTCTTCTATAACTATTGCAATAAGGTTAGAATTTAACGCCACTAGTACTACTACGCTTTCTCCATTATATTAAATGGACGGGCAGTAATATTCTATTACGACTATATTACGGGTAAAAACTATAGCTTTAATATAATGCTTTAGCTTACTAGAGCCTACTTTAAGACTAATAAGAATTACCAGCTTTATATGTCTAAATAGCGGGAGACTATGTTCTAAAGAGTTATTGCTTCTAACCTAATAAAGACTTATTTAAAGTGCCTTTAACTACTCTTTAATAAACTCTAGAAAATCTAATATAGTCTTACTAAAACTTACTAAAACAAGAACAGCCTAAGGGACTAGGTTATCTTAGCATGCNNTAGCGTTCCTAAGTGCAACTTNGCGCTATATAAACCTATAGATACATTTAAAGGAGTATATACTAAGCTACGCTCCGCTATAGGTACTATAATGCGAATATAAGAATCTTAATAGTTCTATACCAAAAACCCTACCTAACTAAGTATTCCCGACTAACACGATTATAACTAGACTAATTAAATATATAGTGGCCGTGGTAAGGAATATAGAAGAGGGTATAATTAATGTTAACTATAAGGCAACCGTAGAGGTCCTAGTGGAGGTTTATTTTAAAGTAATTGCTAGAAGAAGTGCTATATTTATAAGAAGCCAAATTGCTAGTTAACTAGACACTCCCTTAATAAGCGAAAAGAGGTATATAATAAGTTCCGTTAAAGTATAAGAAATATTAGAAATTACAAGGTTACTATAGCCTACTTTTAAAGCTTTCTAGTTTAATATAAAGGCGTAAAAAACCTTAAGGATAAGGTTAATGAGACTAAACAGCTCCTTATGGATATAGAAATTAAGGACTACTTACCTAACTAATACTTTACTAAGTATGGTAAGGTAAATGGTATATAAACCGTCGCTGTTCTTAATAACCAATCTACGCTCTATTTTATTACGAAGTTAAATATCTTTAATAAGCTAAAGGAGAGCTCTACGTTTTCCTTTAACGATAGATACTTAGTAAACGTCTTCTATGGTATTATACCGGATACTAGAGCCGCAGGAATATCTATAGTAGGAGAACCTTAAGTTTAAGCCCTTTAGTAGCTTAATAGCTCTGTTTAGATTAACTATTTAACAGTAAGCTAACACACGATTTGTTTTAGTAAAGGTACTATAATCTCTCTTAGCACAATTAGGGTTTAAACCCCCTTAGAGTACATTACTTTTTATATTGTTCCCACGAACACCCTATTTCTATTTTGTATTAGAGATATAGATAAACTAGGCGTTAAGCTTAATAACCTTAAGAATATACTCATGTAGGGAGATAATTGGGTGCCTATTATATATAAGTAGGGTTACCCTTAGCTACTCCATTAATAACCAGAAAAGAGTGTTGCTTAGAGCCATTTAACTAAGTTAGAGTTATGCTAACTATACCGTTGTTTTAGTTACCTATTAGTTTACTAATTACTTAGGGTTCTTTAGTAAGTAGGCTATAAAGTTAAGGTTAAGGTAATTAAGCATCTTATAAAATACTATTACTACTACCAAATAAACTAAAGGTCCCCTAGCCGATTTAAGTTTACCCTTAAAGATAACTATAACTTTAACTTCTATATTATTGTTGACGTTATATATCTTAGCGGCAAGCTAGTACTCTAAGTTATTAACTTCTTAACCTCCTTTTAAGCTGTACAATTCTTAAAGGATATATTAGCTAGAAACGTATAGGATACCCTTTAGTTATACCGGATTAATGTCTACCTAGGACCCCCTAATTAAATTGTCTATAATATAGGAAAGAACTTCTTATTTATAGAGTTCCAATAATAAATAAAGGTAATAGCAATTAAGGTTAAGGAAGTCCCTATTAAGGCATATAATAGTATTAAAAAAGTAGAGTAATATTACGCGCCATTACGCCACGTATATAAGATTATCTCTTTAGAACTAAAGAATACTAGTAAAGAACTTACCTTATAAATAGCTATTAAAGCTATTAACAATTCCGCTGGCCCGGATGGACTTATACCTATATTGCTAGTCTTTAGCGCCTACCTATAAATAACTAATAATTCTCTACTATCTCCCTCTATTGTGTAATAAGCTAAGGCGATTCGCAAGGCAATAAAAGAGGTGCGACGCCTCTATGCTATACGCTAGGTTAATAACGTACTAGGAATAAGAAATGGCCTAAATACCTTAACTACGCTTAATCTGCTACTCTAGTCTAAAGTACGCGTATAGCGTGAAAGGGGAGGATAGTTAGGCCTATATTAACTTATTATAATTAATAGTTAAACTTATACTATTTAGATGCCTTATAGACCCACCTAATTCCGTTTAACTATTATTAAGCCTTACTATAAAAATAACAATTCTAAGCCTTTATAGGATGCCCTAGAAGATGCCCTAGAAGAGAACTACGATTAATATGCTTTAAAAGGCAACTATAATCCCGATATAATTATAGTAGATACGCTATAACTATAACGCGGTAAAGGTTGCCTAAAGGGATTACAAAATTGCTAATACCTTATTAATTTTAAAGAATAATTTGTTGCTGCCATTAAGAATAAAGCCGAGTTATTAATGGCCTTTATAACAGCTAAAGAGAAGGCTAACTTTAAGCTCGTAAAATAGCTCTAAAAGGAAGGTTATATTATAACCCTAAGAGCTCCTTTCTAAGTATCCGATAAGCAGGAGATCGACAGTCTTATTATAAGAGGAGTTTTTAAATTTAAGAAATATAACCTTACTAAGTTCAATGGAGTTCGCATCTTTAAGTTAAGAATAGTCAACGAGATTAAGGGTAAAGCTACTAACGCCCTATTTAAGAAATTAAGGCTTGTTATCTAAGGTTATAACAATAATAGTAAAGAGATAATTCTTATATAATCTCCCACGATTTAACGAGCTAGTTAGTAAGTTATTATTATATTAGCTCCCTCCTTAATAAAGAATAGAATAGCAGTTTATTTACGAGATATTACTTAAGCCTACACCCAATTAGAGACGCACCTTTAGCGCTTAATATTAGCATACCTTCCGGAGTAAATTCGCCACTAGTATTCTAAAGACATAATTATAGTTGTGCTTAAGCCATTATATAGAATCACAGAGGCAGGAACTTACTAGTAGGCTACTTATAGCAAGCACTATAAAGAGAAGCTTTTAATAACTACTTCTATATTCAATCCCTACTTCCTTATTATAACTACGGGAACCCTATTTGAAATCATTGGTATATAAACTAATAATATAATTATTTTAGGAGACGACCAATTCTTAGCTCTTAAAGAGGATAAGCTAGTAAAGGTAAATCTTATAGTAAAGCTAAAGGAAAAGCTTAACTTAACAACACCATTACTCTTTAATGGATGCATCCTCTCCCTAAATAAGAATTCCATTACTTTACGCCAGAAGAGTTAAGGCAAGAAGATTAACATTATTAACGTTAATTCTCTAAAGTAAGGATATATGGAGCAACGTGCTTGCGGAGCTTATATTACTTCCATCTATTAACCTAAGGCTTTATTTAATCTCTTTGTTATAGCTTAACACTAGGAACCAATTAAGGATAATATCCTTGCCCTAAATAAGCGTCTTTTTTTGTAAATAAACTATCTCAATCGGGGATTACTCTACGTGCCTATTAATCTTCCTACCGCTAAGCTCTTTATATTTATTAATAAATCGTTTATAAATAATAAAGATTTTAGCTCCTAGTTAGGATATAAAATTATTATTATAAACGAATTTACTAGAGAGAATAACTTTACAATCTATAGCAATCTTATCTATTAGAGCTTAACTAAGAGCAAGCGCGTTACCTAAAGTATTTTAGTATTAAAGATATATGGAATAGTTAGCAGAGTTAATATAGCAATTATAATTAGAACTACCCTAAAGATAATTATAGATTGACTCGAACTTCCTATTATCCCTATAATTATATATACCGATTTATTTTCCCTTTATAAGTGTTTAGTTAAGCTTAGTACCACAAAAAAGAAGCGCCTTATAATTAATATTATGGCACTTTAGCAATCCTATAAGCGTTAAAAACTCTTTAAGATTTAATAGATTAATGGCTAAAATAACCCAGTAGATGCAATAATAAAGGTAAACCTAAATAAGGCACTAGAGACGTTTATTAATATAAATACTCTATATATACGAGTTAAAGGTTAGGTTAAAAGGGAGTCCCTAGAAATTTCTTAGTTATATAAGGTCTTAAGATATCTAGGAACTTTAACCGGCGGTTAAAGTTGTCTAATTAGTTAGATTCTGTAGACCCTAACTTAAACTAGCTAATTAGGATTTTCCATTCCAGGGATAGAAAATCGCTATTAGCTCGCTTACCGCTAGCGCCTTGGCGGCCCTACTAATAAGATACCTACCCATAACTTATAAGTAAGAAAGCACTACGTGCTAAGAGGCAAATTTTGGGACAGCGAGACTTATATTATAATGGTAATAGTAAGTAAGGAGGATTAATTTTTGTTCCGCTAGTTAAGCGGTATATATATATAGATGGCAACCACAAAAGAAGAGTTACCAGTGTTAGGAATAAAGGTAAATAGTTACTATATAAGGTATATTGCCATCACGTATAGTAAGTTGCCGTTACGTGCGGCAAGTTACTATTACGTACCGCCGCGGCACTAGCATGGTAAGGAACCTTAAGTTCCTTACCCCTTTCTTTAAGAAGAACACAGAATAATTATTATACTATCTACGAACCGTAGCTACGTAATATCCCCTTATGTAACTAACACCTACCCTAGCTCCTTATAGTGCTTTTATAATAGGATTTTAATAATAGTAATAAAAATTTAGTGGGATTTACCTCTCTAATTTTAGGAATTTATTATAAATAGATCTAGAGGTTATCTGGTATAATGTATTAACTAACTACTATCCACATTTACCTAAAATAGGTTTTAATAATAACGTCTTTTATTTTAATTTCTTTTTATTTATAAGTTATCGTCTCTTACTCGTCCTTCTATTAACAACACTATTTATCTTATTCTTAAATAGGCTATTCTTATTATATGTTACCTTTTAGCTTCTATATCTTTAGCCGCACTTCTATTACTACTTTATTATCTTTTCTTAACGCGTTTATAAGTAATAGGATCCCTACCTTATCTTTTATAACAATACTAACTTCTTAAAGTATTCTCTTATAATAGCTTATAGTCTTTCTACGCGTCCCTAGACCGGCGGCAGTATCGTTCCTTTCCCAGTAATACCCTAAACAGCGTCTATTACTCCTATAGTAGTTTCCCTAAAATACTATTATTGCTATATTTATACTCTTATATAGGATCCTTCCTACATTTATAAGATGCCTTACTCTAGGAAAAACAAATCTAAGTACTTCTATTACCGTAGTAAGAGAAAGACCTACATCCTAGTATTTCCTATTCTATCTTATTCTAAATTTCACTAATTATACTAAATCCCCGCTATCTATACGTATAAGACTTATAGGCTTTAACACGCTATCTAAGATTTCTACTAATATTTTAATAGTAACAGGCGGGAATAGAAGGTATCTTCCCTCACTTATAGACTCTTTAATTTAATAAGGGTTTCCACTACTATAGAGATGTAATAATTTCGGATATATAGTGTTTAGGAGCGTATATGCGAATAGCTTACCCTTATTAATAATAACATTTGTACTCTTACGCGGGCTACTCTAGCCAGGTAAGTTTCTCTAGTAACTCGCTTAGGAACTATACTAACTCCTTTAGCTAACGTCTCTCTAATCCCTGCTTAGACGCCAATTTAGAACCTAGGGATACTAAAGATAGTAATAAACGTTAAATAAACGTTTTCCTTACTAGTTTCCTACCTATACTAGTCCTTCTAGTACCCGTCGTTCTAAGAAGAATATTAGTAGAAGTGCTAATAATTCTAGGGATAGAGGAGCTAATAATACTATTAATAATAACGTTAAGATAGAAGAGGAGGCTCCTATTACTACTACTAGTATTTAAGTTATTACCTAGCTCTTTCCTTCTTATTATAAAATAGCTTTATATAGTGCTTCTTAAGTACCTTTAGGATGCCCTATTATTAGGAATTAACTTTATACTTTAGGGATACCTTTATTCTAAGCTTTGGTAACAATTCTTATAAAGGTAGTGTACTACTATAATCCCCATATATAATAAACGGGTAGTATTCCTATAGGTGCTTTATAATTCTTAAAAAAATTTAATTCTTTATAGGCTGTCCTTTTGCTCCTCTTTATATTATTAACTCTACTATATATCTTTAGTACTAGACTAGATACTCTCCTTTTATCCCTAGGGGGTCCTTCTAAATCCCTAAGGCCTTTTTTTCTTATATTATTACTACTTATTCTTAAACAGCGTCTTCTTTAGACAGTATCTCTAGTAGTTCTTTTATAGGTCCTATAGGCTTCCCCTTATAGGGTTCTAAGATCCCTATTATAATAGTAAAATATTTCCGTTCTTAATACCTATGCTTAACCTTATAGTTTTAATTTATAGGGTCTTCCTTATTATCTTATCTGTAGCATATCTAGAACTATTACCAAATCTTTACCTTTAGTCCTTAGGAAGGTTTTAATTGCCGTATTATATCCCAGCTAAAGGTACTCCTTAAGTTCCTAACTATTATACGCCTAAGAGTATCCTTCCTAGCGAACTAAAAATTCGCGCTTCTTCTAGCGCCATCTTTAGTCTAAAATATCTTCTATATTCCATTCTAGTTCCCTATTAATTTTACTAGGTAGTAGCGGTTCCGTACTATCTCTTCTCTAATATAGCTTTAGTAAGGAAATATAAAATATAGGATATATTAGGTATAATTTTGGCAATTCTAATTTATAGGCTTAATTTCCTTTAGTTTTCCTAACTATCTTAAAGGGTCTAAGCCACTAGTAATCCAGCTTCTTCTTAATACGTTTTATTCGGATATTTTTTATAAATAGTAAAACTTCGTCTCCTATCTCAAATTCTTTTAGCATATATTTTTCATTATAATACCTTTTTTACACAGCCTAGGCGTCTAGCAAGTGCTTTTTAAGTTCCCCCCTATAAATTCTCATTTGCTTAATCCTCTTAAATACTACTAGTGCCTTCCTTTTGGGAACGATATCCTTAATATTCTAGGGGTTATTTACTTTTACCCCAAACAATACTTTATAAGGGGTTATTTTTATACTACTATAGATGCTTATATTATATAATACTACGCTAAAGCTAACCACAATGTCCAATTATCCTATTAATAATTAATATAGCAGTAGAGGTAGTGTTCCAATAACGCATTTAGACGCTCTGTTAGCCCATTTATTTATAGGTAGAAGGTAGTACTTATCCTTCGCTATATTTTTAATAAAAAAACAAAATAAAGACTAAAATACACTATTAAATACGGTACCTCTATTAGATATAATTCCCCTTAGCGTACTAAATAAGAGCCACCGTTCTAAAAACAGGTCTACTAATTTTACTACTATAATCGTTATTATAACAGCAAAGTATCCTAAAAACTTTATATACCTATTAACAATTACTAAAATAGCATTAGCAACCTCTTTAGTTCTTATCTTAGTAGGGGGTAAGCCTATAATAAAATCCATTATTAATTCTAACATAGGTCTCTACGGAATAGAAAGTACTAATAACTCGCCGTATAAGCGATACCTAAATATCTATATCCTTTAGCATATATCACACCTTAATATATAGTCCTTAACCTCTTTAGACATTCTATCCTAAAAGTATTTCCTTTAAACGGCCTTAAGGGTTCTATTAGCACCGTAGTAACCCCTAAAAGGGTCGTCGTAAAAGACCTTTAAAATTTTATCTTAAATCGCTTAGTCCTTTGGGATATATATAGCACCCTTAAAGCGCAACAGACCCTTTTAGTCTTGCTACTATAGCTTCTTAGTAACTTTGGCTAAGTTAATCTCTACTATATCTTTCTACCTCTCCCTAAAGGCAAAGGCGTCCCTTTATTAAGCTTAAAGAAGAAGATCTGGAAAGGTTTTATATAGATTACTTACTTCTATTTCGCCTACCACTATTATAAACTTAAGGCGTAACACAAGACGTTTTAAACCATTAGTGCTAGTAGATTCTCCTACTATTATATAGTGTGCTATACTATAGATAGACATCTTACCTATCCCCTTTAGATCCAAAAACTTATAGCTAATACGCCGTTAAGTTAAAGGTGCCGTAACACCTCTAGTATATTTTATAGAATTCTCGCTAATTCTAGGGTACACTAACTTTATAATATCTACTTAGTCTATAACCTAGTCTATAACCTAGTCTATAACTATATCCTACAGCTCTACAATTATATTATTTTGTAGCTGCATCGCTAGGACCTCTGCCCTGCTATAAAATTCTATAGTTTTAGGGAAAGAGTCTTCTTTCTTTCTAAGCAAATTTTGCAATGTGGGGATTATTTCCCCTATACTATCCTAGATCCTCCCTATCTTATAATTTAGACGTCTTAACAACCTATTAGCAGGATTTATCTTTCCTAGGCGGTACATAATTTTAAAGTCGTACTGCAATAGTGCCTCTACCCATCTCGCTTATTAACCGCTTAACACCTTTATAGTTATAAAGTATTCTAGGTTATTATAGTCTATAAGAACTTTAATAGGATAATTACTTCCTATATAATAATATCGCCAGTGCTTTATTACTGCGATTATCGCAAGTAGCTCCTAGTCGTGCGTTATATAACGCTACTTTATAGGGGTTATTTTCCTTAACCAAAACGCTATAGGATACTATTCTCTATCTTTTAATTAAGATATAATTGCCCCTAAGGCAAAGCCGGATATATATAGCTCCTAGTAGAAGTATATTAAAATAGGCGCTAACGTAAATAAATCCTTTAACTGGTTTATTACCTACTTAGTAGCTTTCCTAAATATAAAGGGTCCTAACTTCTTACTATTCTTAAATCCTTTTAGTAGATTAGTAATTAGGAGTATTTCTTATAAATAGTAAACAATAAATCTTTAGTAGAAGTTCGCCGTGCCTAAAAAAACCTATACTTCTCTAAACGTTATAGGGTATAGCCATTCCCTAATAGCGTCTACCCAGCTTTTCTCCATTAATACTCTATTAACGCTAATAATAAAGCCCAGAAAATTAATGCTAGTAACATAGAATAAGCATTTTTTTAGGTTTATATAGAGCTTGTATTCCTATAGTCTTTTAAGTACTATTCGCATGTAGTGTATATATACTTCATAGTTATTAGAGTAGACTATAATATTATTAAGATAGACTATATATATCGTGTCTAATAGGCCTAATAATACCTTATTAATATAGGCCTAAAATATTACCGGTGCGTTAGTAAGCCCGAATAGCATCACTAGGTACTTAAAGTGGCCGTACTATATTTAGAACGCCGTTTTCTACTTATTACCGGCTTTAATCCGGATTTAATAGTATATATCTTTTAAATCCAGTTTTATAAATATCTTTACGCCTAACAGCCTATTAATAAGCTCCCCTATTAAGGGTAGCAAGTAGTAATTCTTTATAGTAATCTTATTAAGCGCCTAATAGTTAATATAGAGGCGAAGGGTTCCGTCCTTCTTTAGTATAAATATAATCGGTACCCCTACCGGGCTTATAGAGGGCCAAATCTATCCTTTCTAAAGATTATCCACTATATACTAACGTAATACGGCCAGTTTATTTTCTAATAAGTTATATAATAGTCCAAAAAGAGGTTACTTATCCCCTATATCTATCTTGTGCTTAACTAACATAGGGTTAAGTAAGGTCTATATATTCTTATGGAATCTCTAGTTCCTTAACTGCGTATAGCCGGACATCTAAAAATAAATACCCTATGTCTTTATTCTTGGGGTTAAGAGTGGTATATATAGTATATACCTACCCTTCTTCTTATATATAGCTTAGGAAAGTCTCTTAATCCTTAACTATAAAGCGTAATTAAGACTTCCGGTATTAATATAAGGCTAAAGGCCAATTAATATCTAGATTAACTTAGTAAAGCTATAGGTATCCTAAAACAAGGTTATACCCCTTAATTTCTACGGCGTAGAAGTGTATCTCCTGTACATTCTATAAACCATTACAGTCCTAGCTAGTAACGGAAAATATCTATTTCCTATAGTACGGAATCTAGTAGCCTCTAATACTTTAAATAGTGCGCACCTATAAGCCGCTAAGGTCTAAATCTAATTCTTTTACTAGTAATTAAGAAATAAACCCTATACTCGCGCCGCTATCTATAAGGCAGTCTTACGTTACCTATTTATTATTAACTTAAATAGAGACAGAAATAACCATACGGTAGTTTACTCCCTCCTTCTCTTACTAGCCTAGTATAAGGGAGTAAAGATCCACTAGGCTATCTTTTTTCCTAATTAGGCTAACTCTTACTTCTTTTACCGGTAGAAGCGGCTTATATAGCCCTTTTTACCGCAGTTATAACAGGTATGTGTCTCCCAGTTCCCCTCCTATAGATTAGGTCTCTACCTATTATTATTTTAGGGTTAACTAGCGTTGCTCTAAGGCTATAAGGCCTACTTGCGTTATCCTTCCGCAGAGCGGTTAGGTCGGAATCTACCCCTATTATTAAAGCTAGGTCTAGTCCTACGCTCTTTATTATTAGCGTCTCGTTCCTTTCACTTACCTAAATAGTCTCTTTTAGTATTCTTAATCCGAGTAGCTTTAGAGATAAGCTTTTCTTAAGAGGTAGGAATTTCGCCCTTCTCCTAAATAGCCTGTTAAATCTTAAGTTATAGCTTAGCAAATAGCTGGTGAAGTTATACAGCATTATCCTATAGGTTTAAGTAGGGTATATTATCTTCTAGCTCTTCTAAGTAGTTTATAAACTAGACTACACTCTAGCCTTCTCGCTGTTTAGCGTTGTGGTATCGCTAGTTATAACCTATCCCTTAATTAGTAGGGTCTTAGACCTAATTAACTAACCAGGTCTTAAGTTCGCTAAATTTAAAGGGTGTAGTAAGTTTCTTCTTATAGCGTATCTATAAATTCTTAACGGTGCTATATAGAAAGGTGGAAGCAATTAGTATCTAATTATACTCGTTAGAGTAACATTTTAGATCTAGCTAAAACTTAGTTTCGCATTAATAGATAAAACAATTATAGTTCCGGAGACTATTACTATTATACTTATTAGGTTCCTTTATACAGAATCTAGATTTTTTTAAAGTTATAGCGTAGTATAGCGTTGCCCCTTTAAGTCCGCTTTATATTTAGGGTATCTATACTTCTCCTAACTGTCCTTATAATTGTTCTTAGTAGTCCTAATATACTTACCTTAATTATATTTCTAACTCTTTTGTTTTTTATAGGGTCTTGCATAGCAACCGCTCCGATAACTCCCTAGCAGTAATTATTTCTAAGGGTCTTACAAAGTTAAATGGACTAGCCGTGGCTTTTTAGTCTACTCTTTTATAAGTAAAGGGAATGTGCTCCTCTAAGGAGACTCTCTAAGCCTCTTATGGTAAGGGCGTTACTTTATAGGGTATAGAAGTATAGTCTATTATTATTAATTAATAGCCGTATATTCCTAACGGATTGTAAGCAATTAGAATTATAAGAGGCTAGCCTAACTATAATATATAATTATCTAATTAATAGTATTACTGGTAAGTAGAAGGTAAGTCAAAGGTACGTTAAAGGTAAGTAGAAGGTAGAATAAGTTTTTATATATTAAAGGATAAATGCTTTTAACCACTTCTATTTAGAGACTAATCGCTAGTTCTTCTCTAAAGGGGAACTAGCTTCCTATATATTCCTTCTAAACGCTAATAAAACCTTTCGCCCCTAACCTGTTTAACTATATCTTCTGGAATATAGATAGGATATAGATAAAACCTCCTACCGTCTTATCGGATATGTACCTCCTAGGGGGTTCCGTTACAAAAGTACTTATTCTTACTATCTACTTTAACTAGTAGAGAAGGGTCCTATCTTTATTTAGGTAGGGCGTCTAATATAGGGGTAGTAAGGTAAAAGACTAACGCATAGAATATAGGGTGGATTTTAACTATATTAGGGAGCTTTAGTTAGTAGGCGTAAGAGAAAATAACCTTCTTAACCTTATAAGGGCCAGCGTTCTTCTAATTACGTTTCTTAGTAGGTTATTTTATATTTAAATTTCTTATATCTAGCTAAATAAAGTTACTAATTTAGTAAACTAGTGCTAGGGTTTTTTCCTTATTTACTGCAGCTTTATAGATAGATTAGGCCAATATTATTTTATTAATAAGGAACCATTATAGTTTCTCTATCTTCTTTATAAATTTATTTACTTTTATAACTTATAAGGCGTAATAAGTGGGGTAAAGAATATTACTAAAAGGTTTAAAACCTATTTATAAATGCTAGCCGTAATTAGCTAGAAATGGGGAAACCTTTATAGTTTCTAAGACGGAATTATTTATAGTAAACTTAGTAAATATAAGCCAGTTAATCTAGTTATCTTATAAATACGACGTGTATATTCGGATATACAATTCCATTATAGCATTTATACGTTCTATTTAACCGTCTGTTTCTAGGTAATATATAGTAAATAGTAGTACCTTAATATGGAGTTAAGTAGTTAGTTTTTTCTAAAATATAAAGATAAACTAGCTACCTTTATTAGAGGTAATCGTTTTAAGGAGTTTATAGAGTTTCTATATATATTCTAGGAATAGTTAGGTAATAATAGGTATTAATATATTAGGACAGACGATTAAGTATCTTATCTTAGATAGTTGGTCTATAACTACTATAATATTTATACAGCCTTTATTTATAGGGAGATTAATAATAAAGTTAATTAAAATATTCTTCTATTTTCGGTCTGAAATAGGTAGTAGCTTTAAAAGGCCAATATACATCTTATATAAAGCTTTTGTTTCTTAGTAGATATAGTAGCTAGAGACATACCTTTATATTATATTATATATATTCGGCTAGTAGTACTCTTATTAAAGTAGTTCTAGGGTTTTCCCTTAGCCTAGGTAGCCGGCTACTAGTAGATTATATACGTATTTAAGGAGCTTAAGCTTAAGTTCGTTATAGTTAGGTATAACTAAGTGGTTTTAGTAGTATAAGTGGTTTCCGTAAGCTTTATATTTACTTAAAGAAATCTTTTTAAAGCATTTAATGCTATCTTATATTAGCTTAAGCGTCTCTTAAATAAACTTATTATTTAGGTATTTGTTAATTATAATTTAATTAATTAATTAATTAGTTATTTTAAGGACGCGCACTATAAGGTTTTTAGTAAGAGGGTTAAATAGTTTGGGATAAAGTAGGGTCTGATTTTAGTAGGAGCACACTTCTTTTAATACTAGCGCGTCTTACGAGTGTTAGGTTAGGGTATTAGGCTTTTAACTTTAGACGCCTAAGCGGTATATAATTAAAAATTGGAAGCGTAATAGATATTCTAACTAGTGGGCCTAATAATGACTTAGCTATTTTATGGTTATAAAGTACTGTGGGTTCTTATAGTCGCTAAGGACCTTAATTAAAAATCTAGCGCCGATAGTTTAGGTCGCCATTGCTTAAAGCATCTAATAATAGCTGGCAATTCTTTATTATAGATTTTATAATTATATTTAGTAGGGCTTAGTTGCTTTAAGAAGTATACTATAGGGTATAATACTCCTTCTTCGTTATATTAAGACAGAATACCTCTAGTAATATAATTAGATAAGTCGGCTTCTATAACACTTATTTATTTTAGGTTAAAGTATTAAAGTATAGGTGCAGTAGTAAATATAACCTTTAGATAAGTAAAGGCCTTTTTACATTCTTTATTAAAGATAAAGGCTTTATCCTTTTAGGTTAGAGCAAAAAGGGGTAAAACTAGGGTAAAGAAGTTATTAATAAACTGTTAGTAAAAATTAGCAAATCCTATAAAGGCTTTTATATCCTTAACATTCTTAGGTTCTTACTAGTTTATAATTACTTTAACTTTCTTTAGGTCTATTTATATACCGTTTATAGAAATAAAAAGCCTAAGGTATAGGACCCCCATTTTATAGAATTTGTATTTATCTATATCTAATTATAGACTAGCTTCTTATAGGGCTTATAGGATAAGATTAACGTATTTCCAATATTTGGTTAGGTTATTACTATGTATTAGAATATTATTAATATAAGTATTATAGAAGATGTCTAGGTAGGGATATAGGGTGTTATTTATATAATATTAAAACGAGCTCGGAGTATTTGCGAGGCCAAATAGTATTACTAAGTATTTAAATAATCTATACCGAGTACGAAATGTAGTAAGCTATTTATCTCCTTTTACTATATAGAGGCAGTTAAATGCAGAGATAATATTAAGCTTTATATAGTAGTAAGCCTTACTTAGTTAGTTTAGTGTCTCCTATATTAACGGGATCGGATATTAGTTCTTAATAGTAACGGCGTTAAGAGCTTAGTAGTCTATATAGAAGTATAGACTGCCGCTAAGTTTCTTAACAAAGATTACTAATATAGCTATAGGCAATAAGCTTACTCTAATAAATTCTTTGCTTAGGGCCTTATCTAAATACTTCTATAATACTTAAAGTTGGTTTTAAAATATAGAGGTTTAAATCTAGGCTACTTTTCTTCTTTAAGCATAATTTTATAGTTATATAATTGGTATTCTAGTAGCTTATTAGCTTCCTTCTATAAGAATACCTTTAGGCGGTTATAGAACTCTACTAGTACCTTTGTAATAGGGTTAGCATACTTCTTTAGTACTAAGGCCTTTTTAATATTAGCTATAGTAACAGTAAAGATCGTATATTTAGGTTTTTTGGCAAGTTACGCTAGCGGGGTAGCTCTAATTATACGGATATCTAGGGTACTAAGCTCGCTTAGATTATCTATAGTTTCTTATTTAGGTTTAGGTTTAGTATTAGGTATAGAGTTAGTATTAGATTTTAGGTTTAAGTTCTTTAAGAATCCTTTTTATAGTAAAATACTAGTCCTTCTAGTATTTTTATATATTAAGCTTAAGCTTCTACTTAGCTTAGGGCGGTATAGTACTTAGTAATAACTTATAGAATTTAGTAGAGTTTTCGGATCTTTAGTAGATGTCGGTGGAATTCTTGTATTAGTGGAATTTAGTAGAATTTTTATACTAGTAGAATCTGGTGGATTCCTTAGGCATAAAGTAGACATTAGTGGAATTTCTAGGTTAGTGGAATCTGGTGGATTCCTTAGGTATAAGGTAGATAGTTATAGAAATTTTAGACTAGTAGATCCTAGTAAGTTTTTTAGATTTTAGTTTTAGGTCTAAGTAGTAAGTTATACAGCACTTCTACTTATAATAGGAGGCGGTAAATAAAAGCTTAAGGTTTTCCTAATTAATAGTTACTATATATAGCTTTATTTAGGGTTATTTAAGAATTACTAAGTAACCTAGAGTGGTAACGAAAAGTTTAATTAGTTCTTCGTAGTTTAGGTATTAAAGTCTTAGGTATATTATATAGGTAATTTAGCCCAAAACCGTGCATTTACTATTAAATGTAAATACATTAATATGCCAGTTAAGGGGGGTTAGGGTAAAACTATTATCTTACGTAAAGATTTTATTAATAAATCCTATACTACTAGCTCCTATATTAATTAGGACTTAAGTATTAGCCTATTAATTATTCTACTAAAGACAATAGTTAATAGTTATGTTACGATCCTAAGAGTTAAAGTTCGGAATATTTAAAGTATTTAATAAGATCCTAAGGTAGAGCTGTCCTAAAGAGCGACTTAACTCTAAGATATACTTTTTAGTAGTAAGCGGAAAGGGGTTCCTATAGAACGTTAGTTATAGCTTACCCTTATAAGTAGTGCTTACTAAATATAGGGCTGGAACTAGGTAAAGATTAGAAATAGTAACTAGAAGATTAATATAGTAAACGGTTGCTAGTATTAGCCGTTTATAAATTGTGTTTAGGTATAGGGATAGAGTAATAGTTAAAGAAGTAGGAGTTACTTTTATATTTAAAGTAGAGGCCTAGCTTAATACGCTGTTTCTATTTAAAGGACCCTAGTAGGGTATATCCTAGGGTCCTAGTGTTAATATCTATAGCGTTAAGGTGCTTAAGCTAAGATAACTTAGTAGACGTTTATAGGGCTATTATATTATATTAAGGAGCGTATTTTGGTATTAGGCGTAGTATATTATTATACCGTTTATTAATAACGTTTATATAGGCATTAAGGGCTCCTAGTAGGTCTACGCCTATTAGGAAGGTTTTTAGTTTAGGGCTTAGGGATTTAATAAGGCTATTAACTAGTATAGAGTTATTCTAGCTAGTTTCCTTTATATAACGGTTAAACTTAGAGAAATATACTAGGAAACTCTTCGTTTTTTAAGCTATATAGTTTATTTTCCTCTAAGTAGTAGCTTAGCGGTTTAGGTTACCGTATATAGCTTTAAGAAGTATAACTAGGCTTTATACTAAGTTTGGCTAAAAATATTTAATAAGATTAGCTACCTCTCCTCCTAGTTAACTTAAGGCGTAATAGAGTTAGTTAGCTTATTTTTTTTTAGCTAGCTTAGAAATAATTAGAGCTCTTATTATTTACTAATAAATACTAAGGGATTTAGTAGTTATTTAGATTCTTGCGGTATAGTAGTTAGTTTAAGGTAAGAGACTACTATAGGTTTAGGGCTTACGTTTCGCGTGTTTATCTCTAGAGATAGCGTTTAGTCTTGGGGCCCTAGCGTAGGCATCTTAAGGGTACGGACTTCTTCTTAGAGGTTCTTAATTAATTATTAGTGTTATACTTCTTATTTAGCCTATTGTTAATTTAAAGTAGCTTAATTCTATATAAGGGCGTCTATAAAAGACTTTTATATCTCTACTAATTGTTTTTAGAATGTAGATATAATACTGGCAGCTATTATAGGAGCTTTAGGTTCGTTTTATATATTAATGTAGTATAGGTAGTTAATATAACGTAGTATTACAAAGTAAGTATAAGCAATAATAATATATAATAAGGTAGATATTATTAAGCTATATATATAAACCGTGTAAGGAAGTTAAGACGTTATATAGGGAAAGAAGGTAGGAAAATAGGAAGAAAGGGTATATATTATAGACTTGGTTACTTAGTTAATATATATATAGAGTAAAATAGGATTTAGGTGGTAGTTCTAGTAGAACTTAGTAGGATTTAGTAGAACTTAGTGGAACTTAGTGGAATATGGCAGAATACGGCAGATTACCGTTAGATTGCTATAAATTGCGGCAAATTGCGGTCTCGTAGTCGGTCTTTAGTTGCTAAGTCGGTAGAAACAGGTGGATGTATATAAGGTATCACGGGGGTGTTCCGTAATAGTATCTTTCTATATAACCTACTACCTATATAATATCTTAAGTACACATCCCTAAAATAAGGCCTAAAGTCCTTTTTATAAACGCAATATTTATAGCTATACTTTTTATATAGAGTATATAGCGGATTACGCAGTTTACTAAAGCTACTCTTAATATTCTAGACGTATATTAATATCCGCTAGCGACTTTCCTTTATATTCTCCCAAATACTAGCTTTTAGAGTGTACTCTTCACTCGCTAACAGCACTTAGATAGGAAGGCGTTTATTTATATTTATGGTACTATAGATATTATAAGGGCTGTGGAGATTATAAGAGTCTACGTTATTAAGATCTTTATCTTACCACTGTCTAAAATTCGCTATTTAAAGAAACCTTATAAATAATATTTAGGTTACTATAAAAGGTAAATTAACAGATAAAATATAGTATAACTAATATATACAATTTAATGGCTATCTTAAGCTTTGGATTTATATTAGCAGCCTTTTTAGCCTACTTTTTAAGAAAAGAAGATAAATAAGCCTTATTAAGCCTCCTTTTAGAAGTATTAGGCGGTAGTAGTTGCAGAGAGGCGGACGGCGAAGTGGTTTATAGTAAAGATATAGGTAACGGAAAGGCAGGCAGCGAAAAGGTACGCAGGTTTTTAGTGGATTTCGCTTTATCTATATTTTTATTATCTACTAAAATCTATAAAGAGTGCTTTAGTATATATTTTCTAAAATTATATTAGCTACAGATATAATTTAGTATTAGAAAGCTTACTCTTTAGGTAAAGATCCTAAAGGATTAATATAAGAAAGAGCGTCCTTAAAAGCGTCCTTAATTATTTTATCGTTAACGCCGCGTATATTAAGTTCCTTAATTAAATGGCTGTTAAATATATTTAGAGGTGTAAATAAAGGCGTTATAGATAGTAGTATGCTAATAAACAGTAGATAAAACAATAATGGTAAAGTTTATAGTACGGTGCTATAAGGTAGAAGGTTGGTAGAAGAAAGTAAATATCCGCAATGCTAATTTTATTAAATTAGCTCGCTAATAAATAATCGCTGCTATAACTTACCTTAGTAAATATTAACCACCTTATATACGCTTATTTATAACGCGCAAATTCTTTATAGTTAAGTTACTACTAATTAAAGTAAGTAGGCGCCGTCTAGTTAACTTATAGAGTAATATTAATATAAAATCGTGTAAGGTGAGGATATAGATAGGGAGTCTAATAATAGAATAATAGATATATTGTATAGACAGAGACGAATCCTTAAGGGAAAAGGAGGAGTCTATATACGAGGTAGGAAGGGTTTTCCCTAGGTATATATAGAGCACGTACCTTATAGGCAAGTCACCCCTAGGTTGCCCTAGGGTCGCCTATACCTTACACCTATATAACTATCCACTTAGGTTTTACCTAATAATGCCGCCCCAGGCAATAGCGACGCCTTAAAAAGGAGCTCTTGCTGCACCCGGCCCAAAAAGACAAAACCAACCAAAACAACCCTGAAAAACACCTAGAGAAACCCCCTGAGATGCATACATCGCAGGGGAGGCACACGTCGACCGACGGTGGTTCGCACTCGCGCGCGACCGCCAGATCCACGCCTAACAACGGCCCTCCACAACAAAGACGGGCGAATACTACACCATAAAGCGGAAATACCTCTATTAAGAAGGCATCTAATAAAATATAAAGCCTACTAGATATATCTAGTATCTAGAATTATAGGGGAGTAACTATTAGCTATAACAAACTAATATAGCTAGTAGAATGGCTTTACTAGTCTAGTAAGCCCTAGGTGCCCCTTTAATAAACCCTTAATTAAATCCTCTAATAGCTAAGTAAAATTAAAAATAAATAAAACCCCCCCTTATTAGCGAACCGCACCTAGGCCACCATAGCTACGCTTTTACAGTATAGGGAACCTACCCCCCTTAAGATAACAACTGGGTATATAATTATAATACGACCAAATATAGAAAAAGTAGAGGGGCTTAGGGGATAATTAGAAATAGAAGTCCTTATAAAGATTTATAAAGAGGTTTATAACATAGTTATAGTCTAACACCTTAGGAGCGAAGATATTAGAGTTACCCTAAAGGACTAATAGGCAAAGGAACGAGCCGTAAGAGTAGGGGACAGGCTAGGAGAACGTATTGGTATAAAAGTGCTTCGTAAAGACTACCTAGTTAAAGTCCTAGTGGTTCCTATAAGCCTTAGGGTAAAAAAGGGACGCTAGGTAGATAACATAGTAACTATATAAAAGATAGTAAAGCAAACGGAACGCCTTATACTAGGTCTTAAGATCACCCAAATCTAATAGCTTTAATAGGAAAATACAAACTAAGCAAATAATAAGAATAATAAGAGGATATAAGGGTCGCTAAAGACTCGCTAGGGAGACGCCGGTCAAACGTATAGCTCCCTTATTATCAGTATATATATACCAGGAATGCAAAAACTCCTTATCTAAAAAGGAATAATTATAAATAGCCTTATATATAACGCAAGGCTCTATAACCACAGACTACGCCTAGAATAATACTACCGCTATATATAATAGGGACATACCTAATCCACATGCGCAGTATAGGTGTGCTGCGGCTACTATACAGGCCCCTATAATATAAGACACTATTTAAATTAAGACTAAATAAAATGCGTAAACTGCTACCGAAGCACATATAAGGCGTAGGAGAGAGAAGACTGCATTAGATACAGGAGATGGAAGGTAAGGGCTTAACAGCTGCGGGAATAACTGCACGCTAGGTTATATAAATGGAAACAATAGGCAATAAGCTAGGGAGACGTAGGCGCCTTCCCAGCGTTTCCTACCTTTAATATTAGGGGGCTAGGCTAGCCATCCCAAGCCTTAACAGGCTAGAAGCGGCGCCGCGTAATATTACTAAACTAAATAGGGACATAAGGGTCACAGGGGATATAAGGGAAAGGACGCCCTATAGGAAGACCCCTATAGACAGCTATAGTAAGCTTAAGACTAGGACAATTAAGAATTAGATTTAACGCGGCAAATATAACATTCGCAGCCGACCTATAAAGGGCCTATAGTTAACTAGTAGGGGAAGAACCGGAGACAATAATAGATTTAGATATAAAAGCGCTAGTAGGAATATAAGATATAGGAATAGAAAGCTCTATATAAAATAAGTAGCGACTAGGGTATAGACATAAGAGATAAAAGTTCTAAATATCCTAGAGAAAGTGGAAATAGAAGAAGTGAGGTATAAAGGAAAGGCAAAGGACCCTCGCCGGGGGTCCGCTACCTATCCATTATATAGTATAACTACGGCAATACAAACCACCGTCTTATAAGGCCCTTACTAGATAGTCTAGACCTAGAGAAACACTATATCCTTACTATATAAGAGCCGTATTACAATACCTATATATAATTAACATACTGCCCCTAAGGATTCCGGCTCCTATACAAACTAAAAGCAGCCACTTATATATACTTTATAATTAGCAAGGCTATTAGCCTATCCTTATAGTTATAGCAGGCAGTTAACCTAGATATTATAGTTATAATAATCCAGACATATAGGGGACCGGTATAAATTATTAATATATATAACCCTAAGGTTAAAGGGGTCCCATAAATAAAGAATATTATATTAGTAATAAGCTTACTAGAAACCAAAGGCATAAAGTCTATCCTACTAGGAGATATAAACCTCTACTACCCGCGGTAAAAGGGTATCTATATTACTACTAAATAATAGGTAAATTACCTACTAAGAGCTATAGACACCTAGGGCCTTAAGCTAACCACCCCCTTAGGAGTAATTATATAGTAATAAGGAACCTCTAGAAGTATAATTAACCTTATATTTATAGACAAAGGCCTATACTAAAGACTTAAAAGGTACAACCCTAAAGAAAAGTAGGCACTCGCTTTAGACTATATCCCCATCCAAATATAGCTAGATTTAGATATTAAGGCGCAACTAAGTAGCAAAAGATACGCAATAAGGAAGCTTAAGACAGACAGTTTCCTTAATATAGTTAAACAACAACTTTAAGACCTAGAAAAAATCTACCCAATACCAAACAAGCGAGGCTTATTAGCTACCCCTAAGGAAATTAACTAAAGACTAGAAAGGATTTAGGCAGCAATTAAAAATAGGCTAAAAAAGCACTACCCGGTTTTAAAACTAGGCCCCTATATATAATACGCATAGTCCATATAATACGCGGTTCTTATTACTAGCCAATAATGAGTAAGAAGGAAATATATAAGTAGCCATAACCCTAAAGATAAGAGACAATATAAAGACATAAGAAACTAGTTAAAGAATACCCTAAAGAAAGAAGCAAGGAATAACTGGAGACAGTTTATAAATAAGCACACTTTTAACCCGAGCCTCCCCTATAATAGGGGCCTTTAGGCTATAGTAAAATAAGTAAAGAAAAAGGTAGGGCGCCTAGCAAGAGACCTATACCTACTACCCCTATAAAGAGTAGGGGAACTATAGGCTACTAATAATAATAATAAGAAGGTAAAGATCCTTATAGAAAGGTTCTTCCCCTAACCAGCTCTAGCAGACCTTAGCAACATCACGGGTAAAATACTAGTAACTCGCCTAAGGGTTAACAGCGATATAACAACAGAGAAAATGGCTAGAACTATTAGCCACCTTTTAAATAATATAGCACTAAGACTAAATAGGATTCTAAATAAGGCCTTAAAAACCTATAGACTACTTATAGTATCTTAGCTTGCAGATATAGCTAGAGCATACTTTACTATAGGCTACTACCCATAACTCGGAAGATCTATAACAACGGTTATTCTATAAAAAGAAGGTAAAGTAGATTACTTAATCCTAAGAAGCTACCGCCCTATTGCCCTAGAAAACACCCTTAGCAAGATCTTAGAAAAGGTAATAGCGGACTATATAGCAGACACAGTTAAGGAACACGCCCTACTACTATAAAGCTAAATAGGGGCAAGAAAGAACCGCTTAACGCTATTAGAACTTACGCTACTTACTACTACCATTAAATCCGCATAGGCGATGTGAAGGGACTTTATAGTATTAATGCTTAGCCTAGATATTAGTAGTGCCTATAATAACGTACCCTATAAGCGCCTCTTATATATCCTTAGGGCAAAGGGCTTCCTAGAATAGATTATACAATTTATTTAAGGGCTTATAGGCCAGAAAGAAATATCACTAGTCTTTAACAGATACTAAAGCCCCCCTATTACAGTTGTAATAGGAATACTATAAGGATTACCCCTTTCGCCTATACTCTTCCTTTTCTTTATAAGCAACCTACTAGACTTCTTTAAGAAAGGGGCGACCTAGGAAATAGGCTTTGTTAACGATATAAACCTAATTATATACGGGCTAATAGCCGTAAAGAACTGTAGAACATTAGAGAAAGCCTATAACACCTATATAAAATAGGTAAGACGATATAAAGTCTAATTCTTACTAGAGAAATACCAGCTAATCTATTTTATAAGAAAACGTAACTAATCTATAGATCTCTAGCATATAATTTACATCTAAGGCTTTAGGGGTTAACTAGTTTAGGGCCTAAGGGTATTAGGAGTATAGGTAGATAGTAAGCTCTAGTAGAGCGTATATACGGCGTAAGCAGCCCATAAGGGCTAAGTATAGTACATTACATTATCTAAGATCGTCAATTCTATATAGGGTCCATGCTTTTAGAGGTCACGCCTACTATACATAGCAGTTGTCCGGCCTACTATAACGTATAAATCTAGTATCTAAGCTATTAGTGAAACCGAGAAGGGCCCCCCTAAATCACTCCTTAAATTACTCTAAAAGGTCTAGATAGTATACCTCTAGAGTATAACAGGCGGGTATAAGCAAACGGCCGTAGCACTCCTTAAGAAGGAAGCTAATATCCCCCCCCTATAACTATATATTAAAGCCACCGCAATATAAAGGGTATAAAATAAACGCAACTCTAATATTATAAAGTATATCAAAACACGCCTAAATAAACTATAGAGGGACCCTAGGGTGCCTTATAGGAGAATAATCTAATAACCCTAAAGTAGGGAAGATATACTTAAGAAACAGATAAAGAAAGTAGAAGAAGAATGGTATAGTATTAGGGCCTAGGCCTATATAGAGAAGGAAGGAAAACGCGTAAGAGGCTAATAAAGATAACAGTAAGAAAGAGAAAGGAGCTAAAGTAGAGTATAAAAGAACGCTGGGAAACTATTAACCGCAATACAATACTAGTTAGACTAGCGCTAGAGAGGTATATAGAAGTTAAAGGTACAGAGGCTAACTTAGGTAAGAGTAACCTAAGCCATAGCATGGTTAATGCCATAGGGGGTAAATACTTAAGGGCTCTAAGAAGGCCTAATAAAGGCAGAAAATATAATAGTAATACTCCTAAGAACAGAAATAATAGGATTAAAAAATTGGCTCTACTAGGTAGGCGTCCTAGTAGGTAGCCTAAGATACGAATATAGCTAGCTAAGACAGACACTAAAATACGTAATACTACTATGCCCCTTACGCACTAACTAAGAAGTAATACTCTTAGTAGCTAGTACAGAGAACTATAATACACTGCTCTTAATATAAAAAGGTCTTAAGGCGGTTACCTAGTGGCTTATTAGCTAAAATATACTAAACTAGTTCCGGGTTATAAGGGAAATAGTAATAGAAGGCAGTAGGGCGGGTATTAGGCGCCCCCTAATAACTCTACAGTAGTAGAGTAAAGTTTGCGATACTAGCGCGTCCGTAGGCTTGTTACGGCAGCAGTGGTTCCTAAAAAGGTTAAAAAGTAAGGTAGTAGAGCACTATAGGTAACTCGCAGGCGCCTCATAGGCGCCCTATAGGCGAGTCCCTAAAGGCGGGGAGATAGATTACGGGGTTTTCTTAAATAGAGTTTTCTCCCCACATATATATAAGGAGTAGTCCGCGTGGGCCCAATAGGGATCCAAATCGGACGTTAAGCAATGAATAATAATAATGCCGCCCCCTTTAAAAAGGGTCGTCCCTAATCCTTTATATGCTTAAGCCTTAATAAAACTCTATAAAAAAAACCTTAGTAAGGAAAAAATTTAAAGGGGAAAGAGTGTTTTAATTTTGTATATAGAGAGACGGGTAGTATATATACGCGGCGCGAAGATATTAAGGAACTTTAACCGGCGGTTAAAGTTATCTAATTAGTTAGATTTGCCTTACTAAGACTCTCCCGCATTTAACTAAGCTAGTAATAATTTTATATACCTAGTATAGAAAATCCTAATTAGTCCATTTAATAGGTAGAGCTAGTAGAGCTTAATACTATCGCCTAAATTTAGTAGACCAGAAATATTCCAAAAGCTCGCTTATATAGGTAGGTCGCTAGTACCTCGCGGGTCGGTTATAGGTTATTTGTATATAGCTAGATTTATAAACAATAAGGCTATATACCTATTAAATCCGCCGCTAACTCTACTTTAGCCTTACGCTATACCGGCGTAGCGCCGTATATATTTCGTGGATAGGTTATAGGTTACTTATATACAGCTAGGTTTAGGATAATAAGGCTATATACCTATTAAATCCGCCGCTAACCTATGCTTTAGCCTTATGCGTTATTTATATAGTATATATAGTAGTAGTTCTTTAATTAACGTCTGATACGGATCCTATCTTGGCCCACGCAGACTACTCCGTCATAGGGGGGAAAACTTGTAATTTACATGAAGAAAACCCTGCAGTTGGGGGAGGAAAAACCCTATAAGCAGCCTCAGTAGGATGAAAAACCCCGATTTGCCATGTTTGCACGTAGCAGCGGCCCTACGGGCCTACTGCACGTCCTCCTCCTTAGATGTTTTGAACTCCTTAGGAACCACTACTTCCTTCTCTAGCTTATTAAAGCTAGGGTTCACTACGTCCCAGCTAGGCCTTGCTAATCGATTGCTGTGTCTTATTGTCTCTTTATGTCCCATATCTTGCCCATCCCCTGTATGCTATCTCTTATGTAGACCACTGCCATATACGCCTTGCCTCCCCCCCCCTAGAGCCATCGAAGGCGTAAGGGGGATTCATCCATTCTAACTACCGTAATACTAATAAGCGAGCGGGATATTGTATTTGGGTATCTTTTGTGCCTAGGCCCCAGCTAGGCCCTCTCTAAGGGTCACTACTCCGTCGAAAGGAGACAGGGAAAACCGTGGGTCGCAATCCAAGCTGCTAGGTAGTATTTGGTAGTTGAAAACGGCGAGTGACCGCATGCTCCGCGGGCGACTGCCCTAGGGGTTAGGAGGGGCCGTATATTTGCTCGTTCGTTCGTTTAATAGCTCGTACACTCGTTTATCCGTCAATGTGAGGTCGTCGATGCTTTCCATTGGGGGCTAGGGGATGCTTTTAAAAGCTGTTCATCCACGTTAGATTATATAGGTGCTTAGTAGGAGAACTAGTGGCTGTATTGTAAAGGGGTACCGTCAGTAGTGGTTTTCGAGATCTCACCATCCTATGTGAAAACTTTTCACTACGCCCCACGACGTATACAATCACCAGATCCTACTTGCACGCGCTGTGTAACGTCTCTGCGTTGGCTCTGGGTCTAAACTTCAAAGACCTAGGTTTGTAGCCGTCACCACGTACAGGTGCAGAATCCGTTTTCGACGGCCTATATAGTATATATATAGAATAGTATAAGTTATTAGTATAGGTTACTACTAGTAGGTTACTAGTAGGTTATAGACCTTAGTTAAATAGACCCTAGTTATAAACAGGCCTATTCTCTAATATATAAATAATCTGCTTAACTAGTATAGAGTAACGGATTAGGTTTAGGAAGGATACTTTTTAAATTAAGCTTCGTTGCTAGCGTACGCCATAGCCTCGCCTATAAGTTACCAGCATCGCTAAGTTACGTTAGAGTGTGGCTTATATAGGATATTAATAAATTAAAACTTTACCCTATATATACGCCGTAGTTCTTATAGCAATTATTACTTATTCTTTAATCTCTTAGGACGTCCTCTGCTTTGCTTTAATATAGATTATATTTTAATAGCGGCGCTTACTTTTTGCCTGCGCTTTAGCTATAAGGCTAGGGTGCTCCGCTTACAGTACTTATTTAATAGTTATTAATAATTCTTAAGTTCTGTCTTATATTTCTATTTATTATACTTATTTAGCTATTTTAGCTATTTAATAAGGCACTATAGTTATCTAGTATAATCCTAGTAGGCGATAATTACTTCTACTTTCTAGCTACCTTTCTTAAGCTCTTCTACTACTAGGGGTTAAAACCTGGGCGTAACCTATAAGGCTCTAATAGGGAGATATAGAAGACTGGGTAGAGCTATACTATAGTAGGTGGGAGCTCTAGCTTATATACTTACTACCCTACGCGCTTTAGGATCTAAAACGGTCCTATAAACTTATAGTTAAGCTTTTTATAGGGATGTTTTATGTGGATGTTCTTGGAAGAGAGTAGGACTTATTTACTAACGGCGAAATGCTTAGCTAGATAGTGATAATTATAGTATTTTACCTAAAGCTATTAGGCGTACATTATTGACGCCGCCGCTACCTTATATATAAGGCGCAGGCATTATAGATACGTCTTTACAAGTTTAACATTTATTAACTTAGATCCCTCCCTATCTTATTAGGCGTCTTAAACGCCATCCGGGACTCCGTTTAGGATATTTAGTAGCTAGCTATAGGCGAGCTTAATAGGGGAATGCTTTGTTATAGTATAAACCTTAGAGTTATAGGCAAAGGCTACTTTTTTAAGTAAGGAGGCCTAATTAGACTGTTCCTAGTTCGTAAATATATATAGGTATATCTTAAGCTCCTAGTTCTAACGCTCCGTCTAACTATCTATCTATAGGTAGAATATAGTGCTAAGTTTACGTTAAACGCGGAGATAGTAGTATATAGTGCTTTAGTACTCGCTTATAAATATACTACCCTTATTATTAATAATATTATCTAGAGGCCCTATCCATATAAAGACTCTAAATAAGAGTTCTGCGAGTTGTGTAGTATTAATTATCTTATATACTAGATAGTAGTACACTAGCTTTATAAAACGGTCTATAAGGATAAGGATGGAGTTATACTCTACACTATTAGGAGTCTTAGACTCTAAGAGATCTATAATAAAGTTAAGTAAATAATGCCGCTAGGCTTAGGTGGGGACCTAAAGAGGCTATAGCTTACTATAGAGTTTATAGTGGCGCGATTTAGAGCGTTAGTGGGTATTATAATTATCTAGGTATTTATAAAGGTCCTAGGTAAGGCCGTTTTAAGTATACTTTCGCGCAATTACCTTAAAAGTATAGTTAAACCTATAGTGGCCGCCTATAGGATTTTTATAATTCCGCTTAAGGATATCCTATTATAGTAGTATATAATTTAGCACCTAGATTTTATTATTTTACTTTAGGAGTCCTTAATTATTAAGGGTATAATTCTTATTACGGGTAGGAACTTAATTCTAAGTTAACTAATTATATATAAAGCGTGTAAAGGCGTCCCTTTTTTATACTCTATAAATAAAATTAGCTAGTAACTTAGGGGGGTATTCCATAAACGCTGTTTTGGCTAAAGCAGCTATTACTACTTCTTGCTATAGCACAAGACTTTATATAAAGTCGGTGCTAGCGAAGTAATATATAATATATAGGTGACTTACTAAGTTGTTATAGGGGACTATAGCCTAGGCTAAGGGGTCTTCCCTAGGGTTAAGCGCTATTAGGCTAGTTAAAGTAGTCTTAGAGAGAATAGTAGGACACTCTAATCCGCCGGCGCTAAGTTTATAAGGGTTGCTTATATACTATATATATGCTACTTACTAGTGTAGTATAATAGCACTGGGGCCGCTTATAAGGCCTATAACCCGCAACTTTTACTACAATATAGGTAGTATAGTATTAAGGAGTGTCCTCTTACTACTATCTTTAAAGCCTTTAATATAATCCAGGCGCCGGAATAGTGCGTTAGTAAAATTTACTTTACCTAGCTTATATTTAATTTTAAAATTAAACTTAGCTAGTTCCTTAGCGTACTAGGCCTAGTAAGTAGATAAGCTTTTAGTGGTTATAAAGTACCTAAGATTATTATAATTGTAGAGTATATATGTTATATACGCGGCGTATTTAAGGTAATAGCGCTACGTCTTAAAGTATTATACTATAGCGAGCAGTTCTTTATTATATATATTATACTATACTTTTAGGCTAGTAAGCTTTTAACCATAATAAGTAATCAGGTGCTAGTGGAGTTGGTCTCCCTATCCTAAAGGCTATAGAAGTATACCACTATAGGCATAATTAGAAGCGTTAGTAATTACTATTAAGGGTAAATTTAGGTTAAAGTAATAAAGCAGCGGAGCCTATATAAACGCAACGCGTAGCTTATAAAACGCCTACTAAGCGTCATTAAGCCAGGACTAAGGTTGGTACTATTTAGTAGGCCCTTTTAGCTTACGCTTTTACTTCTTCTCCCTATCTAACCTTAGGTCGCGATACGCCTATATAAGATATATATATAAGAGGTATACGGTATCTAAATAGTTCTAGATAAATCGCCTATAAAAGTTAGTAAAGCTAAGAAAGACCTAGATATCCCTATAGGACTTAGGCTTAGGCTATTCCTTAATAGCTTTTACGCGGTTAGGGTCTATTATAATACCCTTAAGAGTAATAATAAAGCCTAGGAACTTAACGATCTTAGTATAAAAGATATATTTTAATAGTTTAGTATATAAGCCCTAAGCACGGAGCTATTATAGTACCTACTTAATATGCTTAACGTGCTTATCCTTATTATTTAAGTAGATAAAAATATTATCTAGGTAAACTATATAGATAGTATCTACTAGGGTTTCTAGAGCTTTATAAATATAGCTCTAGAATATTATAGGGGCGTTAGTAAGACTAAAGGGTATTACTAAGTATTTAAAGTAACTATAACGTGTCTTAAATGCGGTCTTCTATTTATCTCCCTTTTTAATGCAAATCTTATAGTACGCATTATAAAGATCTAGCTTTATAAATATCTTCGCATAGCTAAGCCTATTAAAGAGTTTACTAACTAGCGATAGGGGGTACCGGTTCTTAATCGTGATCTTATTTAGGCGTCTATAGTTAACATATAGCCGTATTATACTGTCTACTTTTAGTATAAAGAGGATAGGCGCTCTAGTAGGTGACTTTCTAGGCTTAATCTAGCCCTTTTTAAGAGTACTATCTAGGTACTCTTATAAGATCTATAACTCTTTCTATAAGAGGTTATAGAGGGGTATTTATAGTAGCGTCTTGCCTTTTTCTAAGTCGATTATATAGTTGTACTTAGAGTTCTATAGTAGTATACTTACTAGCTTATTAGAGAAGATATTTATTACAGAACCCCACCACAGGGGCCTCCATAGGAGAGCCCCGTGCTCTCGCGTACACCTTACGTATAGCTTATGTTAGCTACGCGTAGGTATATTACCTCCTTACGCCCTCGACCCTTACGATCAATCGCGCAACGTCTTATAGACTCCTCGAATACATACGTCTTATAGCCACTGCCCCGTCCCATAATATTACGTTACGCCTTTTTACCACTAACACCCAGCCTACAACCAATTCTACGTCTCTGTAATACTATAGGCGCTACTAAAAGCAGCGTACCTACGAGTTACCTCACTTTATACTTCCAAGGAACCTATAATAGTAAGATAATATTCCTTACTAGCCACTATATTAAACCCAAAGAACAATCCAATACCTATACTTAACCTATAACGCCAATTAATCCCAAAAGAATTTGATTTATTAGCCCTAGCCTTAACCCCTAAGGAGATAGACACTAATAATGTCTTATCTTTTATTAACTATATAACTACGGACAAGCAAGCGGAAGGGCTACTACCCATTAAAATCGAAATATAAGACACTAAGACGTTTGTAAAAATAGTAGCACGAGAACCTAATAAATACTACCGCCTTCTATAGAACTACTACCTAAAGCTTATATAAGCCGAGATGCGTGCTGCTTAAGATCGCAATATCATCTAAGACCTACAAGCTCGCGAGGCGCTTACTAACAACACGCGTTAAGAAACTAAAAACGACCTCCGTGTGTCTAAACGCGACGTCTAACAGTTAAAGAAGGCTAAGATTGTACTTATTGCTATAGTTACTAAAAGAGAAGGCACAATTAAATACCTATAATCTTAGCTTAATGAGCACATTCGTAACAACGCTAGACACCTCTCTACTGCATATAACGCCACTTAAGTTTCTACGCCCCTGGCAACTTTACCTACTTAATACTTAACGGAGGGTTAGCGCCAAGCAGCCTTACCTAATAGAAACCCCTACCAAAGCAATAATAAAAGCTATAACAACCGAACCTAAGCTACTACTATAGGGTCTAATGCACGTTACCTTAATCCCCTAGTTTTCTAGGGAGACCGCAAAGAATACAGCCACTAGAAGATATAAATCCGTAAGAAACTAACTTAGAGCGCCTGCCTTTTTCCTACAGAAGATACTAAGATTAGTTACATTATTAGGTAAATAAAGGGTACACTATTTAACAGACTCTTCGCCTAATAGGAGACCAATAGCCCCTAGAAGTGGCAGTCCTACTAAAAAGTCCTTAATAATCTTAACCTAATATACCGCGACTATAACCTACTAGCCACCAACCGAGCTAAACTATATGCCCTAAAGATAAGCCCCACTAAATTATTTAACGAGTTCTATATTAAATTCCAGGAATATACTAGAGCCCTTACCTAAGACAATACTAAAGACCAGGAAGATCTCTTTAAAAAAGTCACTTATCGCCTTAATTACGCAGCCGCTAACCATAACTACAATAATATTTATAATATAGTAGCAGCTATACAGAAGATTAAACAATAACTAAATTAGATCGCTACTATAAACCCCCGCCCGAAGACCTCCCTATAGAAGCCCTTCGGACCTACCAAACCACTAACGCCTACTACTCTAAGCAACACTACTGGTCCTAATATTGATCTTTCTATACTAACCTTCCCGCAGAAGCTACTAGACGGAGAACGCGAGCTACTCCGGAAGCTAAAGCGTTGCTATAAATATTATTAAGAAGGCTATTATAGCTATAGCCCAAACTGCCTAATAGCTAGGTTTAGTAGCTATTGCCTAACACCTAACCTAGTACCTTAAACACTAAATACGTTGCTATATACCACTACCGTATAAGATAAAGACGCAGTAATAGCGGTAAAATTAGATACGGAAATAGAAAACGCTAAGTTCTAGCCCTAAGTCATAGGTTAGGACGCCCTAATAATAAGGGGATCTATATATCGGCCTGCTTAATAGATAACTTAGTAAAGATAAATAGACGGAAATAGATAGTTTTACCTATAATAGGAACTACTACCAAAAAACAATATAAAAGCCGTTCTATAATTAATTACGGAGCTACTAATAAATTTATAGATACCTAATTCGTATACACTTATAACCTATCTACCTTACCCCTTACTAAAGCCCGCGCCCTATAACTCGCTAACGGTAGTTATACTATACAGAAGATTACCTATATAGTATAACTCCACCTAGATATAAATAGGCACCAGGAAGAACTTTAGGCCTATATTATACCACTTACTAACTACCCTATTATCCTTAGAATGAACTAGCTTAAATAACACAACCCCGCCATTAACTGGAAAAAGAGAGAAGTAACCTTTAACTCTAAATACTGTAGAGAGACCTGCCTAGGACATGGCCTAGCTACCTCTATCTACTCCCCAAGATACCAACCCAAGGAACCCCTTATTACCCTACCTATAACCAACTGCCACCATATAAGTGCCGCGGCCTTCTACCATATAGTACGTAGGAAAGGCTAGACCGTTACTACAGCCTCCTAATTATAACTATATAAGCTTAATAAAGAATAGGACCACGTCCTCTATAGTAATAGGATAGACATAGTCAACCTTTTAAAAAACAATGCCCCCACAGAACTCTACGGACTTTTACCTTTAGACTTTAAGAAGTTTATAAAGCTTAAAAAAGGACTTACTAANAANGAACTCCGNAAGCTCCTCCCNAAGAGGTACTATAACTTTANNAACNTNTNCTTANAAAAGAGCGNAGATATACTCCCCCCATATTAACCTAATAACTATACCATTAATATTAAATAAGGAAAAACGCCACCCTATAAGAGACCCTATTTAATATTAAAAAACAAACTTCTAGTTGTTAAAAAGTATATCAACAAACACCTTAATAAAGGGTTTATTTGCCCCAGTATGTCCCTAGCAGCCGCCCCTATCCTCCTTACTAAGAAGCCAGGAAGAGGTATTTAATTCTATGTTAACTATAGAGGACTTAACGCTATTATAATTAAGAACCAATACCCCGTACCACTTATATATAAGACTTTTAAGCGGCTTAGCTAAGCCAAAATCTATACTAAGCTTAATATTATTACCGCCTTTAACCGCCTCTAAATATAAGAAGGTAATAAATAGAAAACCGCATTTACATTACGCTTTGGCCAATTTAAATATACTATCATGCCCTTTAGTATATATAACGGCCTAGGCAGCTTCCAAAGCTATATTAATAACGCCTTATAGGACTACCTTAATAACTTCTACTCTACGTACCTAGACGATATACTTATTTATAGTAATAACCCTTTTAAGCATACTAAGCACGTTTAAAAGGTCCTACAGCGCCTTAGGGACGTAGGACTTTATATTAATTTAAAGAAGTGCAAATTCTTAGTCACAGAAGTAAAATACCTTAGACTAATTATCACTACTAAGGGTGTCCGTATAGACCCTAAGAAGGTATATATAATTACCAAATAGCAAACCCCTAACTGTATTAAAGACGTATAAGCTTTCCTTAGTTTTGCTAACTTCTATTAAAAATTTATATATAACTTCTTAGGTATTATAGCACTACTTATAGCAATAATGTGAACGAAGGGCCTTTCCGTAAAAGGAAGAAAAATATATCTACGTTTTATCTGGACGCCTAAATACAAGAAGGCGTTCTAAGACCTTAAAGATACTTTTACTAAAGCACCTATCCTAGCTCACTTTATACCAGGACGATAACTCTATCTTAAGACTAACTCCTCAGACTATATTAACGCAGGCGTCCTCTCCCAGATAGGCAACAACGGTCTTCTTTACCTAGTTATATTCTATTCGTCTAAGCTTATACTATAAGAATATAACTACGAGATCTATAATAAGGAACTTCTTACGATTATATAAGCGTTTAAGGAATTCTAACCGGAACTCTCCTTAGCAGAACCTAACTAGCCAACTGAAGTCCTTACGGATTATCACAACCTTAAGTACTTTATAACTATAAAACAGCTAAACTAACGCCAAGCACGCTAGAACGAGTTCCTCTCTAGTTTTAACTTTAAAATTGTATATAGGCCAGGAGTATAAGGTACTAAGCCTAATAGCCTAACACGCCGCTTATAAGACCTTCCTTAGTCTAAAGATAACCCCTGCAACCAGTTCTAATAATAGACAATCCTAAAAGCACGGAATTTAGCCCTAGGTATGCTACCTATAATAGAGCTAACTGTACCTTAGCTCCACACTACAGAACTAGAATCACCTTCCGAAATCAACGAGCTTATTACCACGGTATATAACACCTCTGTTGACCTATTACTATATTAACTTATTGCCGTAAAGACTGCTGGCGCCTATACGCTACCGACTAAATTCTAAAGCTTAGGCTAGATTAATATGGCAGCCTTAGAAGTAAAAGAGAATAGGCTTTATTATAGAGGCCGTCTATTTATCCCTAACTTAGAAAATCTACAACGGCAACTAATCTAAATGGCCCACGACCTCTAATTAAGCGGCTACCTAGGCAGAGGAGGAACCTATGAGCTTCTTAGCCGATACTACTTCTGGCCTAAAATAATAGACTTAGTTAAACGCTTTATAGGCGCCTGCTATAGTTATAAGCGCGCTAAGGCCTTTAATATAAAGTACTAAGGACTACTATACCCTCTACTAGTACCTATATAACAATAGGCAGATATCGCTATAGATTTTGTTGTTAACCTACTACCCTATAAGCGACATAGCCGTACCTATAAGAACATCCTTATGATAATATGCCGACTTATAAAAGAGCGCTACTACGTCCTAACCAAAGGCGTAGCCGTTAGCAATGTTACTAACGCCTTCCTTCGCGAAATCTACCGATTATATGGGTTACCTAACTTAATTACGTCTAACCAAGGTATATAGTTCGGCTCTAATATATAAAGACAAATCTGCTAACGCCTTGGCATCTCTATTAAGATATCTATATCCTTCCACTATAAAACTGCTGGGCAACTGGAAAACGCTAATGCTAGTATAAAAGCGTACCTACGATAGGTAGTCGCCTATAGTTAAGATAACTGGGTAAATTACCTCCTACTAGGTGAATTCGCAGCGAATAACCACGTCTTAACTACTATAGGACTTACCCCGTTCTTCGCGAATAAGGGATATTACCCCTAATCTAGTATAGAACCACTAGAACCTATTAATAAAAAACTGCCATATAGAAAACGCCTTAAGATGCTACTTACCGACTAGCATGCAGACCGTATAAAAAATCTACTTAACTACTACAAGGGAGAAATGGCCTAGGCTTAAGCAAAGCAGGCCTACTTCGCCGACTATCATAGAACGCCACTACCGGAGATGCGTATTAGCGACTGGGTATAGCTAAATGCACGTAATATCTCTATATAGAGGCCTATAAAGTCACTTAATTATAAGAACCTTGGCCCCTACCCAATTAAATAAGTCATTAATAGGGGAGCCGTATATAAGCTAGAGCTCCTGCCTGCCCTAGCCACCCGCGGGATATAGCCTGTATTTTACCTATAGCTACTACACCTTCACTAGCCTAACCCCTTACCGGGGTAGACACAGCCCGAACCCCCACTAGTACTAATCTAAGATAAGAACGAAGACGAGAACCATGAGGAGTGGACTATTAAACGAATTATTAACTCTAAATACTTTGGCAAAGGTAGAGGATGACGGCTCTACTACAGAGCTATATACACAGGATTTAACATAGATTAGCCAAAATAGTAACTATAGGAAGACTTTAAAAATGCAAAGGATCTAATCAGCGACTTTTACTACGCGAACCTATAGAAACCGGGCCTAAGCAGAGATTTTATACCTAATCCTCTATAGGAGCCCTTATAGAGTTAAACCGTTGTACATTGCTATATAGGGGCAAATTACCATTAGATTGCCGTTAGATTGCGGTAAAGTGCGATTACGTAACCGGAATATCGTTAAGATGTCCAGGAACTTTAACCGGCGGTCAAAGTTATCTAATTGGTCGGATTCTTAAATGCCAAGCCTTATTACATAACGTTGTTTCAAGCCTTTAGCAATACCCCCCTTTCTTCTTTTCTATACCCTAAGTGTCCCTTCTATATATATATAGTAACTATAGCGTCGCCAGAGCTCCGCCTCTATAGGAGGGGGGGTAGTGTTATGGAACCCCACCGCAGGGGCCTCTATAGGAGAGCCCCGTGCTTTTGCGTACACCTCGTGTATAGCTTATGTCAGCTACGCGTAGGTATATTACCTCCTTACGCCCTCAACCCTTACAATCGATCGCGCAACGTCTTATAGACTCCTTAAATACATACGTTTTGTAGCCACTGCCCCGTCCCGTGATAATATTAATTTCCTCCTTATATATATCTGGTAGGCCAGGGGCTATAGAGGTTAAAGCGACTATTATATAATAGTGTGCTTCTAAAAGCTAGTAAAGAAAAGGGTACAGCCAATATATATTTCGTAGGTATACTTATACTAAGAGTGTATATAGCTCTATTATAGTATACTTAATAGTTTTAGGGTTTTAATTACCTCCCCTTTACGTATAGGTAGTCTGCGCTAGCACTAGAGGGTCTTTATAGGTACTTGCTACTAGTAACGGCAGGTCCTCTACTATATTTATAACCGGTATCTCTACGTCTAGAGGGTCTATATAGGTACTCGCTGCTAGTAACAATAGGTCCTCTATTATGTTTATAACCGGCGTAAAAAAGAAATCTTTTAGCTATAGCGAATAGACTATTTCACTAGCCTTAATATCTGCTAGGAGAGCGTTAAGGGTAACTATTTAGAGGCGTCTAGGGTCTAAAGTACTTTAGATAAACTATCTAGAACGGAAGCTAATTAATAGATCTGCTTCCGCAAGCCAATCCTATCTAAGAACTATATTATAACTATTAAATAAGCCGCCCTAAAAGGTCTACGGGCTAATAGTGCGAGAGGTACCTTAGGAGTCGCTAGTAGTAACTATTAGATTATAAGCATCTCGGATTATTATCTTATTGCTATTAAGGAAACATATAATAGGTTTACGTAAATATAGCGCGTAGTGTATAGGTAGGCTAAACCTATAGACGATATTTTAATTAATAAGGTTAATTTGGCACCTATTGTTATATAAAGTATATAGGCGGACTTTACCCTAGGGCGTATCTATTGCAATATATACTATAATACGTTTCTTCTCTCCCTCTATATTAGGCCCTAGTTATAGTTAAAAGAGATACGCTACTAGGGCTTTAGGTTTTCCAAAGGCTAAGCTAACTTCTCTTTAGCCTACTTCTAGTATTCCTTATAGTAGCCGCCTACGGTCCTTTAACTTATATGCGTAGTACTAGCGTTTAGGGGGTCCCCTAAGCTGTCCAGCTTTTTAGTAATCTCCCTAGGAGTTTACTTAAAGCGTCGCCCTTTTTAGGTTCTATTCCCTAAGCCTAAGTCTATAAAGCCTATACTATAACCACGCTTTAAGCGCAAGGATCTGCTATTGCCCCCTATACGGTCTTCCGTAAGCTTTATAGTGTTAAGTAGTTACTCTATACGGTGGATTTTAGCAAAGAGGTCTTTAGCGGTTTTTACCCGTTTAATAAAGTTTTAGCGGAAGAGCTCTACTTATAGGTAAGCTGGGAGGCATAAGAACCAAAAGTCTACCTATTACTTAGGATTGATAAAGGGGGTATATAAGAAGCGGTCCTCTAAGCTATATATATGGGCTAGGAAGACGTTAAACCTCTAGTTCTCCTTTATAATAGCTATATAGTATATAGTAGCATTATTAAAGCGCCTAACTATAGGGTTCCTAATTTAGTCTTAGACTATAGTCTTAAACTTTTCCTATAGTAAAGGACCCTTATCCTTAGTGCCTAACCGGTAATAAACTAGTTAGGTAATTATCTTCTCTTTTATAAGACCTTTAATAGCCTAGCGCGTGCGTTACTTACAGTTATAGTTAGCGTTATTGACCTTAAATTAGTTCTTAACTGCGGTAATCTACCGGTTAAAATGCTGTTAAGTAGTACCGCTAATATTAGGTAGTAATTTCTTAACTAGGGCGTTAAGATTTGTTCGGCGTATATGTTCGCTATATAACTTATACTCTTTACTAAAGAGGCAACGGGAGGGCTTTATTAAATTAATAATGCTTTATAAGTTAGCTATTTTCTTAGCCAGCTTATCTAGCTTCTTTATATTAGCAGTATTAGGTAGGATACTAGTAATCTTACTAAGCTCCTATTAAGCCTAAGTATATAAGTTAAACTAATTTCTAACGTTTATAGATATCTAATCGTTTTAAGGGTTAGAAAGTGGCTTAAATACTACTAGTATACTTCTAGCGGTTTTGTCTATACTAGATCCTAAGGCGTTTTATAATCATATTACTAGCATATTACCATTAGGTGCAGGCTGTTAGCGACTTAGTTAATCGAGGCATGAGTACGGTAAGAGGGACACGCGAGCCTATATAATTGGATTGTCTATAAACGAGAATCTAAAGCTAGAGAAAGGAAAGGAAAAGAAGAGCAGCGCCGGTTAAGGTAGGGTTCTTTTATATAGTCCTCTAGTTATATAACCGCAAAGTTCTACCAAGTTCTGCCATTAAGTTCTGCTGTTTTCTGCCAGTGCCGTAATATTACCCCCCCCTCTACAAAAGCCTGCCCTTAGGCTTTATATATCCGTATTATACCTATAGGGCATTTTTATCTTTATGTTCTTCCAGTAGCCTATTATCTTCGCTATACTAGCACTCTATCTACTTATCTAGGTACTTTAGGGGTCCTAGTTTACTAGGGTAACAGCTATAAAATTCTTAAAGCTTATAGGGACTGCTAATAAAGTTCCATATAGGGTACCAAGTAGGATCTGGGTTATAGCCTTTCCAACTAACGCGGTACTTTAACGTTTTCCGTACTAGTTTATAGGCTAGTATTTCTTTAATTTCCCATTCATTATCGCCACTAACTTAAATTAGTAGGGGAGGTTCGTTCTTTTATCTAGGTAATAGGTTATTTATAGCCTTTTATAGCTTATCTAGTAAGAAAATAGGGTAAACCTTAATTAAATCTGGGAGCTTTACTTTATATAAGTTACCTATTTTCTTAAGGACCGTATATAGCCCTGCTATCTAATAGTCTAGCTTACGGCTAGGCCGTTCCGTCTTTTAGTTCTTTATTATAACCTAAACCATATTACCTACGGTAAAGTCAGGCTCTCGCCTATGCTTATTTACCTACTGTTATATAGATTTCTGGGCCTTTTTTAGGTTTATATAGGCTACCGTCTAAGCTTCTTCTAAGCGCTTAGCGTACTGCTAGGCTTCCTTATAAGATAGTTTCTTGCGTATAGTCTATAGTCCTTCTAGCCTATCCTAGTTAAAGCTTATTTAGGGTAGATACCCTATTTCTAGTTAAATAGGTACAAATCCCATAGAGTTATAGGGTAGGATCGCCTGGGCGTAGTCTATTAGAGGTAGCAGTTCGCCCTAGTTATCTTAGAAGTAATTAACAAAGGGCCGGAGTCTTTAGTCTAAGTATTAATTTATAATCTTCGTCTAACTATCTGTTTAGGGGTAGTACGCTATAGAAAGCTTTAGCCTAATTCTTAGGATTCAGGTAAACTTGTTCCAGAAAGCCGATATAAACTACGGTCCGCAATCCGATATAATAGTATTTAGTAGTCCGTAAATTTAGTAGATGTAGTGGATACATAGTTAGGCCACCTTTTTAGCATTAATATTTTTGTAATAGGGGATTAAGAAAGGGCGTTTGCTAAAATGGTTTACTAAGATTATAACCATATTATACCCGTTGCGGTCTACTGGTAGTTTATAAAAGTTTATAGAGATATACTACTAGGGGCGCTCTAGTATTAGAAGTGGCTTTAATAGTCCTAGGGTTTTATCTCGTGGAATTATAAACCTATAGCAGTTATTACAGTTCCTTATATAACGGTTAATATCCATAACTATTCCGGGCCAGTAGTAATGGTTACTAATAATTTTACGGGTCTTATTTTTTCTAGGGTAGGCTGTAGAGACCTAGGTATGTGCTTTAGTAATAAGCTAGGTTTATAAGTTCTTTTCTTCTACTACTATTAGCCGTTTCTAGTGCTTAAGTAGTCCGTTTTTAAGGGACTATAGGCTAGTAATATCCTTTACCTTTTCGCGGTACTCCTATAGAGAAGGGTCTATACGGTTTACTTACAGTAGTTTATTAATAAGGTTGAATTCCATAGGGTTAATAGGATATATCTCAGCGCTTAAAGATTTAGTATTTAGTTCTTTCTATATCCGAGGGTTAAGGTACTCTAGTTATAGTAGCGTCTAGGTCTATAATAAGACCTTTATAGCTATCTAGTTATCTAGGTCTTATTCACGCCTTATAAGAGTATCCGTACAGTTTATAGCGCCTAGTTTATATATAATTAAGAAGTTAAACTAAGATAGGATATCCGCCTAGCGTGCCTACCGGGCCGTAAGGGCCTTAGTTATTATAAAGTATTCTAAGGCCTTATAATTTAATACTACCTTAATAGGTTTAGGGGTCCCCTCTAGCTATATACGCTAGTGCTAAAAGCTAGAGATAATAGCCAGCATTTCTTTATTATGGATATAGTAGTTTAGTTCAGTATCTATTATAGTCTTTAAATAGTATATAATAGGGTGCTATTCTCCGTCTAGTTGCTTTTAGGAAAAAATACCGGCTATTACGCTATCTAAGGTATTAGTTTCTAGCATTAAGGGCCGTTTTAGGTTAAAGTAGGTAAGTAGGGGGGCTAATACTAGCCGTTTTTTAAGCTTATTAAAGGCCTATATATATATAGCGTTAAAGTAAAAGGGCTAGTCTTTCCTAGTAAGGCGGTTAAGAGGCCGGGTAATTCTACTATAGTTCTTAATAAAGCGTTAGTAGAAGTTATAGAAACCTAAAAATAATTACACCCCCTTTATGGTCCGTGGGGGCGTCTACTAGTTAATTACGGCCGTTTTCTCTAGTTTGGCCTTAATTCCATCTATGCTAATAATAAAACCTAGGTACTTTATACGCTTAATACTAAATTTTAACTTCTTAATATTAGCCTGGAGGCTAGCTTTGCGGAGCTATTATAAAACTTTATAAACATGCTCCTCGTGTTCCAGTATTCTCTAAGTAGATTATAATATTATCTAAATAGGCCGTATAGAAGTCGTTAAGGTAGTTAAAGAGTATATTGTTTATATACCGCTAGTACGTAGCTAGTCTATTAGTTAGTCTAAAAGGAAGTACCTTATATTTATACGTTCCGTAACGGGTCTAAAATGTAGTAAAATCTTTAAATCTAGGGTCTATCCTAATTCGGTAAAAGGCCTGGCGGATATTAAGCTTTATAAAAACCTTAGCTCTATTTATTCGGGTAAAAGTCTTATTAAGTAAGGGCAGCGGGTAGCGGTCCTTATGGGTTATATTATTTAGCTTATAGTAGTTAATACAGAAGCGCAATCATCTATTTGGCTTTTTGATAAAGAGAATAGGTAAGTTAAAAGGGGCTTAGCTAGGCTCGATAAAGCCCTTATTTAGGTTATTAATAAGGTACTACTTTATAGCCTATAATTCGGTAATAGACTATAGGTAGAGAGGGCTAGAGCTAAGGGTGCTTCCCTTATCTTACTTAATCTCGATCTTATAGTTATACGGTTACATTAGGAAATTTTTTTTAGGGCTCGTTGTTGCGGTTTGCGGCAAATTGCCACAAACCGTACGGTTGCGGCAGGTGGATATAGTTGATAGCAATTTGCGCAAAACGCACGTTTTATAACAAGTTTGCAGCACCCTAATAGTAATTTACGCGTTTTATAATAAATTTACAGCACCTAATAGCAAATTACGGCAAAATACTACCCTATAAATAAATAGTGCGCAAACTGTACAAATTATATAAATTATAAAAACTATACAAATTGTACAAATTATACGAATTATACAAATTGTACAAATTGTAAAAACTATATAAATTATAACTATATAAATTATAATTATATTATATAATAACCAAATTATTATATATTTCCATAGATTTCTATAGTATACTTTTAAATATATTTATATTATAACTATATAAAATATAGAGCTATCTACTTTAGGCGTTAAGGGGAAGCCTCTCACGGAGGCTCTAAATTATCTACCTACCTACCTACCTACCTGCCTGCCTACCTACCTACCTACCTACTTATCTGTCTGTCTATACCTACCCGTTTATGCCTACCTATCTATACCTACCTATCTATGCCTACCTGTCTATGTTACCTTAATTCGATTAATCGATCGAATCGTTTATTGTATTCGCTAGCTAGTTATTTAAACGGTTGTCGTGTGGCTCTGGCGACGGTCGTATGGCGATAACAACGGTCGTCTGGCTCTGACGGTCGTCTAGCTCTGGCGACGGTTATCTGGCTCTAGCGATGGTCGTCTAGCTCTAACGGTCGTCTAGCTCTAGTAATAGTTATTTAGCTCTGGCAACGGTCGTCTAGCTCTAGCGACGGTTATCTGGCTCCGGCGACGGCCGTCTAGCTCTAATGACGGTCGTCTAGCTCTAATAACGGTTGTCTAGCTCTGGCGACAGTCATCTAGCTCTAGCGATGGTTGTCTAGCTCTAACGACAGTCGTCTAGCTTTAACGACAGTTGTCTAGCTCTAACGGTTGTCTAGCTTTAGCGACGGTTATCTAGCTCTAGCAATAGTCGTCTAGCTCTAGCGATGGTTATCTAGCTCTGGCGATAGTCGTCTAGCTCTAATGACAGTTATCTAGCTCTAATAGTTATCTAGCTCTAGCGATAGTCGTCTAGCTCCGGCAACGGTCGTCTGCTAGCTATTATTCTAGTGTCTTCCTAGGTAGGGAAAATATAAGGAAGGGTAAAAAATAAGGTGGCTACCTAGGTGTATATAGGGGGTATACTTGGCAAAGGTATGTATAGAGGCTATTGGGAATATAGCGGGGACCTAATAGTAGTGTATCGCGCGTATATACATAAAGGCTTTATGTAGAGCTTTATATAGAGCCTTTATATATAGAGCTTCGCGTAGAGCCTTATATAGAGCTTCGTGTAGAGCCTTGTATAGAGCTTTACATAGAGCCTTGTGCAGAGCCTCTATATATAGAGCTTTATGTAGAGCTTTGTAGAGCTTTATGCAGAGCTTCGTATAGAGCTTTATATAGAGCTTTATACAGAGCTTTATATAGAGCTTTATACAGAGCCTCTATACGTAGAGCTTTATATAGAGCTTTGTGTAGAGCTTTATATAGAGCTTTATATAGAGCTTCGTATAGAGCTTCGTATAGAGCTTTATATAAAGCTTTATACAGAGCCTCTATACCTAAAGCTTTATATAGAGCCTCGTATAGAGCCTTGTATAAAGCTTTGTATAAAGCTTTATATAGAGCTTCGTGTAGAGCTTTATATAGAGCCTCTATACGTAGAGCTTTGTATAGAGCATCGTGTAAAGCTTTGTATAGAGCATCGTGTAGAGCTTCGTATAGAGCTTTGTATAGAGCTTTGTATAGAGCCTTATATAGAGCCTCTATACCTAGAGCTTTATATAGAGCCTTGTATAGAGCCTCGTGTAAAGCTTTATATAAAGCTTCGTGCAGAGCTTCGTGTAGAGATTCGTGTAGAGCTTTGTATAGAGCTTTATGTAGAGCCTCTATACACAGAGCTTTATATAGAGCATTGTATAAAGCTTTGTGTAGAGCATCGTGCAAAGCTTTATATAGAGCTTTATATAGAGCTTTGTATAGAGCCTCGTATAAAGCTTTATATAGAGCTTCGTGTAGAGCTTCATATAGAGCTTCGTGTAGAGCTTTATATAAAGCTTTGTGTAGAGCTTCGTGCAGAGCTTTATGCACGAATTTGTGTAGAACTTTGTATAGAGCCTTATACAGAGCCTCTATACGCAGAGCTTTGTATAGAGCCTTGTGTAAAGCCTCGTGCAAAGCTTTATATAGAGCTTTGTGTAGAGCTTTATATAGAGCTTCGTGTAGAGCTTTATGTAGAGCTTTATATAGAGCTTTATACAGAGCTTTATATAGAGCTTCGTATAGAGCTTTATGTAAAGCCTTATGTAGAGCTTTATATAGAGCCTTATGCAGAGCCTCTGTATTAGGAAATTTTTTTTTAGGCATATTATTGCAAGCGAAAATTGGGGTCTGCAAAACCTGCGTAAGTCGCAATTTTGGTAATTTATGGCGATTTATAGCAATTTGCTATAAACACATAGATAAGGCAGGCGAGTGTATAGGTATCCTATATATTTGTAGCAAATTGCTATAAATCGCCGCAAATTGCCAAATTTGTAACTTATGCAGGTTTTGTAGACCCCGATTTTCGTTTGCAACAATATGCCTAAAAAAAAATTTCCTAATATAGTAGAGTGGAAGCATATTAAACGCTACCTTAAAGAATACGTCCTTAAATTTCCGGTGTTAATTAGGCAGTTTTTGTTCCACTAGTTCTTTATCTATAAGCCCGCTTTCCTATCTACTAAGCTCGCTTTCTTTTTCCTTAATTATTTAGTTAATTTTATATAGGCTAGTTATAAAGGTAACGGTATTAGGCTGAACTAGGTTTTAGTAGAATCCTACAGCGCTAATACAGCAGATATTAACTAGTAGGAGGTCTATAGGTTTCTTTAGCATCCATTAGGCCGTGGTTTGCGGTATAGGGTTTATAGTCTTCCTTAGCTCACGTTCCATTTTCTATAAGTTGTCCTTTCTATCTATTAGTTTAGTGTAGCGTCTAATATCCCTAGCTTTCCTTTATAGCTTTATAGGGTTCTCTATAGGGGACTTAGCTAGGTTACTACTAACTTCTTAGGTCTTTAATACGGGTGGCGTAATATAGATAGTCTAAGGGCGGTATAGTATATAAATCCGTTACGGGTTAAGCTATATATCTTTCTTAAAGGCCTAGTCTCTACGCATAGCATCGGCCTAATAAATAGTATTAATCTAGGGCCGTATAAGGTTTTCTATTATAATGCTAATTTCTTTTATAAAGGAAGGGGTTAGAGGTAGAGTTTTGGGCCAAATAAGCCGTTTACTCCATACTTTAAGCTATAAGCCTAAATAGGCTAGCTATTTTCTTTTTAAGATTATATTATAGCTTCCTAAGTCCGTAATAAGAAAGGGGATATTATACTGCCTTTATCCGTTAATACAGAGGTAAATTTATAAGATAGTCTTAATAAGTAGCCCTATCCGTCCGTTATACCCGCAAATAGGAATTAGTTTAGGCAGTTCTTTAAGGGGTATATTTAAAAAGTTAGCCAGCTTTACGGCACACTAGGTGTCTATTAAGGTAAAGGTATTTACTCCTAAGTTAGCTAAAGTAGAGGTTAAAACTTAATATTTATTACGGAATAAAGTATAAGGGATAGTATAGCTTCTTCTACTAACTAGCTAACCTAGATTAATATATAATATATTAATCCCTTTTAACCCTAAAGAGGGGTCTTCCTCTAAGGTTCCTCTTTTTCTGGCTCCGCACCGTCCTCCTAAATTAACAGGACCTCGCTTATCTTTGCCTTTGTTAGGTAGTTCCTTATAGGGTAGCCTATTTAACCATATAAGAAGTAAGCTCCTTAATTGCTAAGGGCCTATATACGGGGGTCACTATATATAGGCCGGGTGTATACTAGACCCATAATAGGGGTAGCTGCGCGGCTAGCTGCTAGGTTAACTATAGGAGTTGCCAATTATACCAGGGTACTACAGGCCGTACTTATAGTACTTGCGGCCTAGTTTATAAGGTTTCTAGTTTTTAGCCAATTAGCGCGTGCCTTAATTTAATAAAGGCCTTAGTTAATAGCTAGGCAATAGTCCGTAAGTTCCTTTAACGTCTGTGCTATAATATAGGCTAGTAATATAGCCTGCTGTAGGTCTAGGGTAAGCTTATTAAAGAGGTCTAGTAGTAGGTCTTCTTAGGGGATCTAGGCCTATCCGGCTAGGTATAGAAAGCGGGTTTAAAAGGCCAAAAAGGTCTCCGTTATTTTTATATTTAGGCTTTTATAGCTAAGGCGGGCGTTCTATACTTTAAAGGGGTCTTTATAAATAAAAGATAAGTATTTAATTATTTCTTCTTTAGAGATAAAGGGGTCTACTAAGTCTTTAGTATATCGCGGGCGTAAATACGTTTAGGCGTCTCCGCCAGTACGGCTAAAGACATAGGCCATCTTAGCTTAGGGGGTAGGAAAGTGGTTAGTATTAACTTTAAGCTTGTCCCGTAATTAAAGCTTCTAGTTATTAAATATTAGGTCTATTCCATCCGTAAGTAATAGGGGATCCGCAACCTTTACTGACCACTTTAATACTATATAGGCCTCAGTAGATCCACTAAGGCGCTAAAATAGGGCCTATAGGACTATAGCAAGTCTTTAGTTGTTTAATAATGACTTATTATTAGATATAGGGGTATCTCTAGCTTTAAGCAGCTCTCACAGTCGTTTAATTTTGGCATTAGCAGCCGTAAGCTCCGCCTAGGGGGTTAAAACGTTAATTATTTCTTTATCTAAAGTATTTAAGGGTCCTATAGCTGCTTTACCTACTGCTATATTTCGTGGCATAGTGGTAGGGGTATTGGGTAATTCTGGGTAATTTCTTTAGGGGTTCTGGTCTGTGTATATCTTATAGGTCCTTTCCTTAGGGTTCTATTCTTTTCTTTTAGGTTCTGTCCTTGTGGTCCTAGTAATGTCCTTAGGGTCCTATTCTGTGTTCTTATCCTATTCATAGTCTTATAGATATATTTAAGTTCCTTCTTAGGAAGAAAGAGTAGAGTAAGCTTTAGATAATGTTAGCGACTTAGTTAATCGAGGTATAAGTATAGTAAGAGGGACGCGCGAGCCTATACAATTGGATTGTCTATAAATAAGAATCTAAAGCTAGAGAAAGGAAAGGAGAAGAAGAGCAGCGCTAGTCGAGGTAGGGTTCTTTTATGTGGTCCTCTAGTCACGTGACCGCAAAGTTCTACCAAGTTCTGCCATTAAGTTCTGCCGTTTTCTGCCAGTGCCGTAACATAGGCGTCGGTTTTCTTTTTAGAGATATTATAGAAAAATTAAACCGGCTATCCTCCTAATAGGATTGGTGAGGATTTAAATATAAGGTAAGGATATGGATAAGGAGTCTAATAATAGAATAATAGGTATATTGTATAGACAGAGACGAATTCTTAAGAGAAAAAGGAGGAGTCTATATGCGAGGTAGAAAGGGTTTTCCCTAAGTATATATAGAGCACGTGCCTTACGGGTAAGTTACCCCTAGGTCGCCCTAGGGTCGCCCATACCTTACACCTATATAACTATCTACTTAGGTTTTACTTAACAAATCGCGTCTTAATTAAGGTGCTAGAGAAGGGTTATAAGTAGATATTAGGTTTACTTGGTAAGCGGATTTCTTACTTTTAAAGTATATAAATATGTCCTTTTATTTTCTCTTACTATAAGGCAGATCTAATATTAGCTAAGAGGCTTAAGGTATAGTAGCCTAAAATAAGAAATCCGTTAAATTTTCTAAGGAAAACTTGGGTCCTTAGAGAAATTTAATAGATTTCTTATACCTATAGTAGGCTTTTATCCTTCTAAACTAAATCTGCCCTACTACTACCCTACTACTACCCTACTATTGCCCTGCTACTAGCCTACTAGCCTACTAGCCTACTGCTACTACTACCACTATACTATCCCCCCGCGTCTTAGTATGTAATGGGTAGTAACACCTCTAGATATATAATATTAGTAGTTATACTATCCCTAATCTACGGTAGTAATAGTAAAAGCCCACGTATATCTATTACTCTTAATAGTGTAATATATAACTACCCATATATAAAGACTGGTATACGTAAATTAACCCTAATAAAGTTAAAAGACTGCCCCTATAACTTATTTACAGTTATAGTAAAGTATAGCCGGATTAGAAACTGCCTTTTCTTAATAATAAACGGTAGTTCTCTCTCTATAGAGGTAAGCTTAATATAAGGGATTAGCTGCAGCTGCCTGTAAAAGCTGCCGATAAGTATTTAAGCTTTAATATAGCACTAGCCTAGGCGCGTAACAACTATATAGGTGTTATTATATAGCCCTTCCTTAGGGTAAAGGTTCTATAAAAGGATTATATACGCGCCTACCTTTAGGGAAAGCTTTAATAGAGGTAGGCTATTAGGGTTAAATGTCTATATAAGCTTTACTAGCGGTAGTTCTATATAACCCTCTTCTCCTCTATTTTGCTCTATAGAGTCTATAAAATAAAAGGTACTTAGGGAGCTATAAAGCTGCGTAAGAATAGCCTTATTAATCTTAGCAACGGTATTATTATAAATAGTTAGGATAGCGCGATCACGGAAGGTATTTAGATTATAGTATGCCCGCGTAAGTAGATATAGAGGGTATATATACCTATAGAAGGATTTCTAGGACCGGAACTAGGCTCTACTAGATAGAATACTAACCCTACTAGCTAGGGATATATTATAGGATAAGCTTCGCACCTAAGCGGTAAACTAATACGTATATTTAACCATAGGGAGAGGATATAGAAGGTAGGCTAAAGAAATAACCGCTATAGGCAAGTACTTATAATAGCTATATAGTTCCTATATAGGACAATAGGTAGTATCTAAGTAAAGTTACTACCTAAAATAGTAGGGAGCCCGCTAAAGGTAAAGTGTAAAGGGACTTTATAGATAGGGGGCTATAAGGACACAATTATAGAATAGGATAGATTAGTAAGACAGATAAATCCTTAAGGAGGTAAGGCCTTTAGGATTATAGGGACTATATACTATAGGTATATAACCGGCGACTATCTAAGGTATATCTAGGGTTTGTCCTAAGGGCAACCTAAGGTAGCCGCAATAACATCCCTTATATTACCCCCCCCTTTTTTTACAGCCGGTTCCTAATCGCTATTACCTTACGGTAGGGAGATTATAAGGGCTTGTCCCAGAAGGGGTTTAAGGAGATATTAAAGAAATATTAGTATACTGCTATATATTATCTATCTATCTAACCCCTACTTTAAACTCCTAAAAACCCTTAATAAGGGAAAAACATAACTAGAGAAAAGATGTGAGGATTACTAAAAACCTATTAAAAGCCTATTAAAATCCTACTAGCAACCACCTAGGCTAACTTAAGAATTTTTATATAACTTTATATCTAAGCCTTTATACCGGTTTATAATTAATTATAAATATTATAGGTAATTTAGTATTCCTAATATAGTTCTATAGAACTATTTAGTATATAGCTTAACGTATAGGGCCTTAGCTTACCGTTACCTTTAACTACTAAAACATAATTTATAATTATTTTATATAGTCCTCTACGTTACTAACGTATTATTCCCGTATTTGCCCTTAGGCTATTAAATGCGGTTAAGGTATTAATTAGTTAATTAAGGAGACTTATCTCTTAAGATTTAGTATATATGCTTTTAAATCTAATAGTCCTATACTGAATATTTAGTATAGCTCTACTACCTAGTAAATAGAAGGGATACTTTGCGATAGCACCTATAGCTATTATACAATTATTAAAAACGTCTATAACGTTATTCTTTAATACTATAGTATTGTTTTTAGATATAATTTAAGCTATATATGTCTTCAATTAACGTCTTAATTGCCTTCCCCCGGCTGCGTTATTAGTTTTTATAAGAAAGTAATAGCTAGATAGCTTATACACCTATTTCCTTTCTTTTAAATAACACTATTACAACGGAGTTATATCGGCAAGGTTACGGCTATTTACTAAAAGGCTATTAGGCAGCAAAGTATAAAGATACCTTATTTATTAAACTTAATCCTTTTCCTTAATCCCTTACTTTCTATTATTAACCTTTATCTAATTTGGACGTATCTTTAATATATTATTAAGATTTTCTTCTTTTTTTATTATTAATTTAATATACTTCTTTATCCTCCTACTAACTACTCTTTTAAGCAAATTTTATAGCGTATCTTGGCCCTACCTTTATATATAGAACCCTAACCCCCGCTAACCCGTAACTAGTGCTAGTCCTACCTAAATAATTTTGCCTATATATTTTTAAAAAACCAAAAAAACTAATAAAAGGATTCTAAAGGCTTATAATAAAACAAGTTACGTTTAAGTTAAACCTACTAGCTAAAATAAAGATCTACCCTATATAGCATATTGTAATACTAGAGCTAGTATATAAGAATATTAAGCTACTAGTTTATAAAGCAGACACGTATAGAGGATAGGAAGAAGATAAATAGCAAGTTTTAAAGATTGTTAGTTATAAGAATATTAATAACGAAATATAGTATAAGGTAAAGTGGATAGGCTATAATAAGACTACTTAGGAGCTACTAGAAACCCTAAAAAACGCTATAGAGAAGGTATAGGAGTATTAGAAGAAATTAGGTCAGGCAGTATTAATAAAGAAAAATCGCTAAAAAATAAGTTACCTAAGGGGGACCTAAGAAGAGCAGTGTTAGCGACTTAGTCAATCGAGGCACGAGCACGGCAAGAGGGACGCGCAAGCCTATACGATTAGTAGTCTATAAACGAAGATCTAAAGCTAAAGAAAGGAAAGGAGAAAAAGAGCAGCGCTAGTTAAAGTAGGGTTTTTTTATACGGTCTTCTAGTTACGTAACCGCGAAGTTCTGCTAAGTTCTACCAACCAAGTTCTGCCAAGTTCTGCCAGTGCCGTAATATTACCCCCCCCCTCCGCAAAAGCCTGCCCTTAGGCTTTGTAGTCCGTATTATACTTATAGGGCGTTCTTATCTTTATNTTCTTCCNGTAGCTTNTNGTNTTNNCTATACNAGNACTNTATCNACTNNTNTAGGTACTTTAGGGGTCCTAGTTTATTAGGGTAGCGGTTATAGAATTCTTAAAGCTTATAGGGACTGCTAATAAAGTTCTATGCTAGGTACTAGGTAGGATCTGGGTTATAGCCTTTCCAACTAACGCGGTACTTTAGCGTTTTCCTTACTAGTTTATAGGCCAGTACTTCTTTAATTTCCTATTTGTTATCGCTATTGACTTAAATTAGTAGGGGAGGTTCGTTCTTTTGTCTAGGTAATAAGTTGTTTACAGCTTTCCATAGCTTATCCAGCAAGAAAATGGGGTAAACCTTAATTAAATCTGGGAGCTTTACTTTATATAAGTTACCTATCTTCTTAAGGACCTTATACGGTCCCGCTATTTAATAGTCTAGCTTATAGCTAGGCCGTTTCGTCTTTTAGTTTTTTGTTATAACCTAGACTATATCGCCTATAGTAAAGTTAGGTTCGCGCCTATGCTTATTTACCTACTATTCTATTAATTTCTAAGCCTTTTTTAGATTTATATGGGCTACTATCTAGGCTTCCTCTAAGCGCTTAGCGTACTGCTAGGCTTCCTTATAAGATAGTTTCTTACGTACAATCCATGGTCCTTCTAGTTTATCCTAGTTAAAGCTTATTTAGGGTAAATACCCTATTTCTAGTTGGATAGGTGCAAATCCCGTAGAGTTATAGGGTAGGGTCGCCTGGGCGTAGTTTATTAGGGGTAACAGTTTGCCCTAGTTATTCTAGAAGTAGTTAATAAAAGGCCGGAGTCTCTAATCTAAATATTAATTTATAATCTCCGTCTAGCTATCTGTCTGGGGGTAGTATACTATAAAGAGCTTTAGCCTAATACCTAGGATCTGGGTAAACTTGTTCTAAAAGGCTAATATAAATTACGGGCCGTAATTAGATATAATAGTATCTAGTAGTCCGTAAATGCAGTAGACGTAGTAGATATATAATTAGGCCGCCTCCTTAGTATTAATATTCTTATAATAGGGAATTAAAAACGGGCGCTTGCTAAAGCGGTTAACTAGAATTATAACTATATTATATCCGTTACGGTCTATTAGTAGCTTATAAAAGTCTATAGAGATATACTACTAGGGGCGGTTAGGTATTAAGAGAGGTTTTAATAGTCCTAGGATCTTATCTTATGGAATTATAGATTTACGGCAGCTGTTGTAATTCCATATATAACGGTTAATATCTATAACTATTCTGGGCTAGTAGTAGCGGTTACTAATAATCTTATAGGTCTTATTTTTTTAGGGTGGGCTATAGAGACCTAGGCATAAGCTTCGGCAATAAGCTAGGTCCGTAAGTTCTATTTTTTAGCTACTACTAGCCGTTTCTAGTACTTAAGTAGTCCGTTTTTAAGGNACTATAGNCTAGTAACNTTNTTTNCCTTTTNANNGTANTNCTATANAGAGGGGGTTGTTTANTTAGCCTATAGTAGTTTATTAATAAGGTTAAGTTTAAAGGAGTTAATAGGATATATCTTGGCGCCTAAGGAGTCTATACTTAGTTCTGCCTATATCTAAAGGTTAAGGTGTTCTAGTTATAGTAACATTTAGGTCTATAGTAAGATCTTTACAGCTATCTAGTTATTTAGGTTTTACTTACGCCTTATAAGAGTGTCCGCGCGGTTTATAGCACCTAGTCTATATATAATTAAGAAGTTAAACTAAGATAGGGTATCTACCTAGCGTGCCTACTAGACCGTAAAAGCCTTAGTTATTATAAAATATTCTAGGGTCTTATAATTTAAAACTACCTTAATCAGCTTAGGGGTCCCCTCTAGCTATATACGCTAGTACTAAAAGCTAGAAATAATAGCTAGCATTTCTTTATTATAGATATAGTAATTTAGCTTAGCATTTATTATAGTCTTTAAATAGTATATAATAGGGTGCTACTCTCCGTCCAGTTGCTTCTGGGAAAAAACACTAGCCATTACGCTGTCTAAGGTATTAGTTTCTAGCATTAAGGGCCGTTTTAGGTTAAAATAGGTAAGTAGGGGAGCCGATACCAGCCGTTTCTTAAGCTTATTAAAGGCCTACCTATATATGGCGTTAAAGTGGAAGGGCTGGTCTTTTTTAGTAAGATAGTTAAGAGGCTAGGTAATCCTACTGTAGTTCTTAATAAAGCGTTAGTAGAAGTTATAAAACCCTAAAAAGGATTATACCCCCTTTACGGTCCATAGGGGTGCCTACTAGTTAATTACAGCTGTTTTTTCTGGGTCGGTTTTAATTCCATCTATACTAATAATAAAACCTAGGTACTTTATACGCTTAATACTAAACTCTAACTTCTTAATGTTAACCTAGAGGCTAGCCTTGCGGAGCTATTATAGGACTTTATAAACGTGCTCCTTGTATTCTAGCTCGTTCTTAAAGTAAATTATAATATTATCTAAATAGGCCATATAGAAATTGTTAAGGTAGTTAAAGAGTATATTATTTATATACCGCTAGTACGTAGCTAGTCTATTAGTTAGTCTAAAAGGGAGCACTTTATATTTATACGTTCCGTAATAGGTTTAAAATATAGTAAAATCTTTAGACCTAAGGTCTATCCTAATTTAGTAAAAGGCCTAGTAAATATTAAGCTTTATAAAGACCTTAGCTCTACTTATTTGGGCTAGAGTCTTATTAAGTAGGGGTAGCGGATAGCGATCCTTGTGGGTTATATTATTTAGCTTATAGTAGTTAATACAGAAGTAGAGTCCTCTATTTGGCTTTTTAATAAAGAGAATAGGTAAGGTAAAAGGGGCTTAGCTAGGCTTAATAAAGCCCTTATTTAGGTTATTAATAAGATACTACTTTATAGCCTATAATTTAGTAATAAACTACTTATAGAGGGGGCTAAAGCTAAGGGTATTTTCTTTGCCCTGCTTAATCTCAATTTTATAGTTATACGGTTAGTAAGGTAGAAGTATATTAAACGCTGCTTTAGAGAATATGTCCTTAAATTTCTAGTGTTAATAGGGCAGCTTTTATTCTACTAGTTCCTTATCTATAAGCTCGCTTTCTTATCCACTAAGCTTATTTCCCTTTTCCTTAATTATTTAATTAATTTCGTATAAGCTTGTTATAAAGGTGACTGTATTAGGCTAAACTAAATTTTAGTAGAATCCTATAGTACTAATATAGCAGATATTAACTAGTGGGAGGTCTGCTGGTTTCCTTATAGCCGTTTTCTGGACCGTATTTTGCGGTTTAGGGTTTATAATCTTTTTTAGCTCCTATTCTATCTTCCATAGGTTATCCCTCTAATCTATTAGTTTAGTATAACGTTTAACATCCCTTACTGTTCTTTGTAGCTATATAGGGCCTAAGCTCTCTATAGGGGGCTTTTCTAGGTTATTACTAACTTTTTAGGTCTTTAATGTGGGTGGCGTAATATAGGTAGTTTGGGGGCGACGTAGTATACGGATCCGTTGTAAATTAAGCTGTATATTTTTCTTAAAGGCCTAGTCCCTACGTATAGCATCAGCCTGGTAAATAGTATTAATCTAAGGCCGTATAAGGTTTTCTATTATAATGCTAATTTCTTTTATAAAGGAAGGGGTTAGGGGTAAGGTTTTAGGCTAGGTAAGCCGTCTACTTTATATATTAAGCTATAAGCCTAAATAGGCTAGCTATTTTCGCCCTAAGATTATATTATGGCTACCTAGGTCCGTAATAAGGAAGGGGGCATTATATTACCTTTGTCTGTTAACACAGAGATAAATCCACAAGATAGTCATAATAGGTGGTCCTATCCGCCCATTATACCCACGGATAGGAATTGGTTTGGGCAGTTCTTTAATAGGTATATTTAGAAAGTTAGCTAGCTTTATAGCATACTAGGTGTCTATTAAGGTAAAGGCATTTACTTTAAAGTTAGCTAAAGTAGAGGTTAAAACTTAGTATCTATTACGGAATAAAGTATAAGGGATAGTATAGCTTTTTCTACTAATTAGCCAACCTAGATTAATATCTAATATATTAATCCCTTTTAACCCTAGAGAGGAGTCTTCCTCTAAGGTTCCTCTTTTTCTAACTCTATATTATCTTCTTAGATTAACAGAACCTCGTCCGCTTTTACGTTTATTAGATAATTTTTTATATAGTAGCCTTTCTAACTATAAAAGAAGCAAGCTCCTTAAGCACTAAGGGCCTATATATAGGGGTTGCTATATATAGGCCGAGCATTTGCTAGACCTATAGTAGGGCTAACCGCACGGCTAGCTGCTAAATTAGCGGCGGGCTATATAGGTGGTGCTATAGGGGTTGCTAATCGTGCTAGGGTATTACAGGCCGTTCTTATATTGCTTATAGTCTGATTTAAAGGGTTTCTAGCTTTATACCGTTTAGCGCATACCTTAATTTGGTAGAGGCCTTGGTTAATAGCTAAGCACTAGTCTATAAGTTCCTTTAGCGTCTATATAGTAGTAAAAACTAATAATATAGCTCGCTGCAGGTCTAGGGTAAGCTTATTAAATAGGTCTGGCATTAAATCTTTTTGGGGAATTTAAGCCTGGCCGGTTAGGTATAGAAAGCAGGTCTAAAAGGCCGAGAAGGTCTCCGTCGTTTTTATATTTAGGCTTTTATAATTAAGTTAGGCGTTTTATACTTTAAAGGGGTCCTTATAAATAGAAGACAGGTGCATAATTATCTCTTTTCTAGAGAGGAAGGGATCTGCTAAGTCCTATATATATTAAGGACATAAGTGCGTCTATACGTCCCCGCCGGTACGGCCGAAGACATAGGCTATTTTAGCCTAAGTAGTAGGGAAGTGGTCCGCATTAACTTTAAGCTTATCCTGTAATTAAAGCTTCTAATTATTAAATATAGGGTTGGTTCCGTCTGTAAGTAATAAGGGGTCCGCAACCTTTGCGGACTATAATAATACTAATGCTGTATATTAGGCTAGGGCCTTAAGGACTATAGCAAGTCTCTAGGTGTTTAATGACTCTTTACTAGGTATAAGGGGTTCTCTAGCTTTAAGCAGCTCTTAAAGTCGTTTAATTTTAGTATTAGCTGCTGCAAGCTCCACTTAGAAGTTTAAGTTAGTTGCTATTTTACTATTAGAGGTATTTAAGGGTCCTATAGCTGCTTTGCCGGCCGCTATAATTCTTAGTATAGTGATACGGTTATTAGGGTAACTTCTAGTAGGGTTCTTATAGGGGTTCTAGTCTGTGCGTGTTCTATAGATCTTATTATTCTTTTCTGTTCTTTAAGTTCTAGTAATAGCCTTTAGGTCTGCTTCTGTGTTCTATTTTTATTTATAGTTTATAAATATTTTTAAGTTCCTTCTTAGGAAGAAGAGTAGACGAGCTTTAGATAATGTTAGCGACTTAGTTAATTAAGGCACGAGCACGGCAAGAGGGACGCGCAAGCCTATATGATTGGTAGTCTATAAACGAAGATCTAAAGCTAGAGAAAGGAAAGGAGAAGAAGAGCAGCGCTGGTCAAAGTAGGGTTCTTTTATACGGTCTTCTAGTCACGTGACCGCGAAGTTCTACCAAGTTCTGCTAACCAAGTTCTGCCAAGTTCTGCTAACCAAGTTCTGCCAAGTTCTGCTAACTAAGTTCTGCCAAGTTCTGCTAACCAAGTTCTGCCAAGTTCTGCTAACTAAGTTCTGCTAAGTTCTGCTAACTAAGTTCTGCCAAGTTCTGCCAGTGCCGTAACAAGCAGCTGCCGAGTTACTTGGATCCATTTCCTTCTTAGCGGGAAGAGGATCCGTTCTTTTATTACTAAGTTCCTATAGACCCTGTTTTATAAGCTTTTACTCCTTAAAATAAACCTTCTTATAGACCTTTTTAAGATGGAGTAACTAAGCAGACGCCGTGATACGGGCTTTAAGGGCCTTCTACTCTACGTTATAAAAACATTCTAATTTAGTAAGGACTTAAGACAGTTTACTATCTAGCCGCGTAGTAGTAGATTAAATATAAGACCCTAAGGCAAATTAATTAGGGAACTAGACGACTATTAAGGATAATAGGTTGCGTATATTTAGCATTAGAGACAGAGCAAACATCGTAGGACGAATAAATATTCGCTTTAGTACACTCTAAGTAAGAGGACGGTTATCGCGAAGATAGGTTTACTAACGCAATATAAACTAACCCCTTTTTTAAATAGTGAGAACATAGAGATAATATAATCTCACTAAGGGATAATATCATAGCAACAGTACGAGTATGACGTTGCGCCTACGAAGAAGAAAGAACTTTAGGTATAATAAGTAATAATTTTAACTAAATTAATTAGACGGATATTACACCTCTAGTAAGCGACTTAGAGATATTAGAAATCTTTAAAGATAAAGATAAAGAGGAGGGAGATAGTGTTACGGACGCTTTAAGTACAATATTACGACTACTTAGAGAAGAGTTAAAAGAAGCTAGTTAGTTAATTTAGGCACGGTCTAGAATAAAGCCGATAGAGCTATATAACGAGGAATAGTAACTAAGGTTATATGACGTTATACGCAGTATACGCAGTATATAAAGGGGACGTACGTATAATACGTATAAGAAGGATTTTATAGGAGTACGGTAGTGTATTTAAGGACCCTTAGTTTTTACCTAGATAGTTCCTTCCTTATAGTAATTCTTAGAATACAATTAGAGTTAATCTATTAGGCAACTACTCTACTAGTTATTATTACGTTATTAACTTTAATTTGCATTACCTACACACTTAGCCTAATAACGAGCCTACCGTAGTACTTGTTATAAAGTTCCGTTACACCCGTAACGGACCCGCCTACCCTTTAGGTAAAATTTAAGCCGTCTCTCTATAACAATCTCCCTTATATTTTAGCGCATTAGCCTAATCTTCTAGGTAGTATTAAGGATGTATATTTAGATTACGGCCTATATCTTATCTAGTAGGTACTTATAGACTATAGTAAAACTCTTATAAATTACTTTCTGCCTCTATTATAGCACCGCCAAGACCTTATAGATAGTAACCCGCTTATTACTATCCCTTAACCCGTTAGCGTCTAACGAGAAGTGGTCCATGCGCGAACACTGGTTTTAAAATAACGCGTGCACCTAATTAAAAGCTTCGTATTTCTCAGTACGGGCGTTGAATTCAGCTCGATTGATTGGCTAGCTCTTATCGATAACCGTTAGACGCGAATTAACGGGTTAAGGGATAGAGCTTAATTATAGTACTATTAAGGAAGGCTGTCTTTTTATAGAGCTACGCTCCTAGCTAAATTCTAACTAGGCCGCCTGCTTTATTACGGTTACTACTGCTATAGATACGGACCTATAGACCGCCTATTTTTTCCTATAGGGCCCTATAAGCAATAGTAAACCCTTTCTTTACTACTATATTTACTACTACTACCGCTCTTATAGCTGTATTATTCTCTATATTACCTCTTCTAGTATAGCTGCCCTTTTACTGCCTAGCGGCCGAACTGCCTACTTCTGTTTTTATATTCCTATTAATCTATATAAGGAATCCATATATAACGTGCCTAAAGACTCTTAGCTAGTATAGTTACTGCGCTCTACTACCCTTATAATTTAGGACGAAGTGCTAATATAGCACCGTTACTGCTTTAAAGCCGTATACTATATGCTTATAGACGTCCGCTTTAACACCTAGGCTCTTTTTAGCAGTATTCCCGTTATTTTAGGCGGTAATTTTACTTAGATTTTACCTATTGTAAAACGGGGGACCTATGCTAATATTATTGCGGCCTACTTATAGCAGTCCTTTTTATAGCCTTCCCTCTATATTCTATCGTTACGCTAGAATATACGCGTTTTAGAAGGCGAGCTAAATTAACACTTTGCTACCTAGGTTTATAGTCTTTCTTATAACCCTACTCTTACTAGCCGTATCTAGTTACCTGCTAGTATGGCCTAGTTTACTAGCCTATAACCTTTTTTTAACTCTATTTATCCTCCCGCTCTTTTATAGTAGGCGTATACTAATCTTTATATATTCTATAGCCGTGCTATTTTAACCATCTATAATAATACCGTTGCTGCTATTAATAATACTATTCTCCACTCCCTTAATAGCCCTAAGTCCGTTTTCTACTCTATAAATACTATAGAATAGGACGATCTAAATACTAATAATACTCCCCCCCCCTAAAGCTTTTATAGAGCTTTAACCCCATAGGCCTTTCTCCCGTATAGCTTTATCTTAAGGTTAGCGCTCTAATAATCCTTTTACGGAACCTATATCCTAAAGAAGGTCTCTATAACGGTACCTATATAGTTTTTACTTAGATAGGCCGCCGCTATCTTAAAGCCTATATTCTTAGCGGTACCTTCGCTAACTAGCTACGGGTTATCCCGTAAATTAAGCTATTTTCTATAAAAGGCGAGCTACTGTTTATTATTAGTTAATAGCAGTTTCCTATCTATTTATTTTTTATAATAACCGTAAATAAGTTATAGGGTTAGTCTTTTAACTTTATAGGCGTTAATTTACGGATACTAGTTTTTATATATAGTCAGCTCTATATTGCACTGTCTTAAGTTACTACCATAAATAGTATTTTAGTACTACTTCCCTAAAATTAAATAGAAACGGACAATATTATATATCTAGAAGTTTTGCTTTCGTAATATAGTAGTAGTAGTAGTAGTAGTAGCGGTAGTAGTAGCAGTGGGAGTAAAAGTAGGAGCAGAAGTAGGAGCGGCAGCAGTAGCGGTAGTAGTGGTAATGGTAGTAATAGTAGTGCTAGTACTATTGCTTAAAGAAGAAGATAACGACTATAACAATATAAATAGCTATTATTAATATACATTATGTAATTAATTATGTAAATTATATAAAGGCTACCTAAGTTAAAACAGCAAAAGGCCACCTGAGTCGAGACAGCGAGACGCCACCTCGCGTAGCGAGGTGGTAGATTGGATTTCCTCCTAGTTTCGGTGATGACTGTATCAGTTGGAACAGCCTCTCGGTTCTTTTGACACCGATGAGATGCTTAAAGTTCGCTCTTTCGGCACCCAAGCTCCGAATGTATTAGTTCCTACCCGTTCTTCGGAGGGTCATATAGTCTTCTCCAATATGTTTTGCAAATAAAAGCTGGCGGCACTCCTTTAGGTCCCTTTTCGAGACTTTATTAAAATTAGACCATCCTTGGATTTCATCCATTCAGATCGAACACTATGGCCATTCAATCAGGTCACTCAAAGGTTGAAGAGCTGACTCCTTTTAATGAGCCGAAAGTTCTTGAAATTACCGATTCTCGTACCGGAAAATGTTATTTCATTCCCATAGATCACAACGCTGTGTCAGCAATTCACTTTCAGCAAATAAAGGCTCCTGAGGACGTACAAAACCCAGCAAACCAAAACCAAAATGGGTTACGCGTCTTTGACCCTGGGTTTCAGAATACAGCAGTGAGCAAAAGCAACATCACTCATGTGTGCGTTCCCCTCTAGCTTCTCACAATGTTGTGAAGATTATATTACGGATATCTGACACCGGCGCATAGAGATGGCCGGAAAGGCACTATTCAGTACCGAGGTATTCCGATTCAGGATCTGGTTGGTAAAGCGAAATTTATAGATACTGCGTTTCTACTCATCTGGGGACACCTTCCTTCACCAGAAGAGAGGGAAAAACTTCAGAGAGATTTGAACAGTACATCTTTGCCTTGCCAGCAAGTATTTGATGTGATCCGCACATTTCCGTAAGTTTCCGGTATATAAATTATATATTCTTTCCATTGAATTGACATGATACAGTCGCAGAGCCCCGCCGATGACCATGATAACTGCTGGACTGGCGGCGCTCTTGGGATCAAAGCGAGAGCTTATCCCAGCGCATATGGGGAAGAATTTGTATCTGCAAAATATGAAGCTTGTAGATCAGCAGATCGTAGAAGTGATGGAGAATCTTGCAGTCATTTCTGCTGCTGCGTACTGCCACCATGAAGGCCGCACTTTCCGCAACCCCAGGTCTGATTTCTCGTACATTGAAAACCTCCTTTACATGATGGACCACGTGGACTCTGCTACAGGAGTACCACATCCCCATCATGTTGACTGCATGGAGCGGCTATGGGTTCTAGTTGCCGATCACGAGATGACATGCTCGACAGCTGCTTTCCTGCAAACGGCATCTGCGCTGCCGGACCCCATTTCATGCCTCATATCTGCCATTAGTGCTGCATACGGTATTCTGCATGGTGGTGCAATCGAAATGGCGTACAGGAATATTGCCGAAGTCGGAGATATCGAGAATGTACAGCAGAAGATAGAGTCAGTGAAGTCTGGTAAAGAACGCCTTTTTGGCTACGGGCACCGCATCTATCGCGTTGTAGATCCTCGTTCAGACTTGCTATTAAGCAAGCAAGCCAAGCTGAGACCCCCAGCTTGGCTTGCTTGAACCATATGCTTGCTTGTTGGCTTGCAAGCTAGCTTGGCTTGCTTGACTATTTCCATACGCTTGATTGATGACTAATCAAGCAAGCAAGCCAAGCCAACAAGCCAGCTTGCTTAATAGCAACTCTGTCCTCGTTCTATTTTTATCCGAGAGATCTTAGAGGAACTAGGAGAAGAAGTGAAGAAAGATCCCCTGCTAAGGATCGCTTTCGAAATTGATCGTATTGCTTCAACGGACGAATACTTCACTTCTAGAAAGCTTAATCCAAATGCTGACCTATTCGCAAGTTTTGCATATAAAGCGATGTAAGTCTTCAATGTAACTGGTACTATACCTTGACATAGCTAAGAATTGTTTATTGTAGGGGTTTCCCAGCTAACTTTATTCTGCCTCTATCTGTCATATCGCGGACACAGGGATTTATGGCTCATTGGCGCGAAGCAATGAGTACGTAGTCATATAATCTCTCTTTACGATCCCTATATTAATAAAATTTCATAGATGGAGGGGCGCGTATTTGGCGTCCTCAGCAACTCTATACCGGTAAACTTGCCTCTAAATTAACAAAATTTTGAGAATAAGGAGCTGGCTTTTCATGGATTATAGCATTACATAGACTAAAGGCACTTCTTACTATAAAATACGATTCATTGAATCCAAATACCTGCATCCTAGAGGGTAGATTCTACTTTCTGCCGGGCATATTGTGACGCTTTCCAAGAAATCTTCACATAGGCTGATGCTAGAACAAACAAAATTCTAGATAATTCGAATATAATTTTACTTCTAAAGCAGGCGAAAATATAACCATATATCAAATGATGCCGAGGCTACCTTTTGCGAAAAGATTACTTTAGTGATGTGCACGACCAGCTTCTACAGCGAGCGCTATAAAATTTTAATTCGGTACGCGCATCTAATCTCGCTTAATTGCCACCAACTATATATTATTTACCTCAGCAAGCTCAGACCATAGAATTAGTTAGCGGACATACGTATATCCGCGAGCGGATATCGCTAACCCTTTTTTGTTAAAAGGTTAATTCTATAGTCTAAGAGACTTTGCCAACGTTTTCTTAAGCAATATAACTTATTTTATATATAGAGCAGTTACCTTTTTTAACAAAATTAATCTATACCCCTACAACAGCTATTATCTTAGAAATACCATTAAATTAATCCGCAGAAGCAGCTCTATAATCAATTAATATATCTACCCCATTAGCCCCCGGGATATTAAGTAATAAGCGCCGCCAAACGGGTAATATGTTAATAATTAAATTGCCCGCCCCCGCTATAAATATAGTATTAGTTAACTAGCGGACGCCTACCTAAATGCTAACTAGACCGTCCGCTAAGCGGATATTAAAGGAAGAGAAGATTAGAGTTATTTTAGAGCATTTACGGGACTGGCATTAGACCTTTAATAACCTTTCTTTAGTATAGCTATAGCTTAGTGCTAATAAAAAATAAGGCGTAAAAAAAGATAAGGCGCAGAAAAGGAAGGCAAAAAAGAAGAAGGTAAAGGGGCTTATTGCTACCCTTCTAGGGGACAAAGAAATCTGTAATACAATTATAGAGACTACGGATATCTATTTAGAACTAATTAGTACGGTTATAAATACTCTTTATAAAGAGCTTTGTAATCTTTAGCAAAAGACGGTTATTTTTAGTCCATAGAAGTTAGATCTAGAGTTTAAAGACGTTTAACTCTTATAGGGCTATAAGGCAATTAGCTAATATGCCCCTCTACTCTACCAACTAATAGAAGAATTATTAGCATAATTAAAAACTAATAGATTACGAAAACCGCACCTAGGGCGGATTATTCTTCTTATATCCATCCTTTTATTAGGCCGCGCTTAAAGCTCTACTAACTATTTTACTTAGCTTCTTAGTCTCTATCTTTAAGGTATAGGTGTAAAGCATTAGGTTCTATTACTATTTTATGGACTAGGGCTTATTAATAAATATATAACGCTTAACTACTAAAAGATAGAATTAGCCAAACGCTTTAAGGAAGGTTATAATACTAGCGGCGGATATACTAGCGCTAACGTTATTAAAGACTTACCTCTAATTAATATCCGCTTTTAATAATATCTATATTATATATAATAATTTTAACTACCTTAAGCGAACGCGATATTAGTTAATTAGAGACACTAGTATTTTCTATTTCTATACTACTAGAAAGCTTATCCGCGGATCCTATATTCCCCCTAGTAGCCTTCTTTAAAGTATACTATATAACCGGGTGTAACTTCGGATTAAGGATATTGCTAAGGCGCCAGGTAATATATATAATAGTGTTTAGAATCGGATATCTATATTTATAATTATAGATGCTTTACAAAGCGCATATCCGGCTACTGTAAATAGTATTTTTAAATCTAATACTAAGCTAGAATATCCGCGTATACTAGAGATTAATATTCTACTATCCGTAAAGACAACGTATATAAACCTAGGCCCTATTATAGAGAGCGAGGCTTCTATAAATAGTAACTACCGTATACTTAAGACAATATTCCTAGAGCAACTATAACTTAATTATAATAACGATTTCTAAAACTAATTATATCTGGTATATAGTAACCAGAAAACCATAAAGCTTATCTATACCTATAAGCAAAAGTAGGTAGAGGCTGCGCTCTTATATAATAGCTACTATTAGGTACTACCTATTCTAGGTCTTTGGCACCTTTAGTTAAACTTCCTATATATAATTATAAGGACTTTCTTTAGTGGTAAGCAATATGCGTAGTAGTACTCTACGCTCTATACTTATATAAATTACCTTAGGCGATAAAATATTTCTATAGAGCACTCTCCCTTCTACTATCTTAAAGAGCTAGTACTGCATAGTTTTAATACGCGTATTATTGCGCTCTTCTTAATATATATCTGCAATAGGCTTAACATCCATAAAGAAGGCGCGGTTAAAAGATATATTAGATCCTTAATACCCGAGCAGTTTCTATAGCATATTAAGGATATCCGCGCAGCGGGTTTTAGCTTTAAAGTTAGCCGTAAGGCTAATAAATTAGTTTCTCCGTAAACCTCCGCCTGTAGAGGTTCTTAAATTATAAATTAATTACTTATAAAACCCAGCTCCACTACTATAAGCTAGCCCGCTTAGATTGTTAATATAGAGTTCTTTAATTATATTCGGTATTTATAGGTGGTTAAAATATATAAAGTGTTAAAATATGCTATTAAGTATGCGGATATCGGCCTTCTAAAGCGTATAATTGCCCGCCTTTACCTTTACTTTACCGGATTAAAGAGTAATAACTACGTATCTAAAATAATGTACTTCTAGAGGTTAATTATAACAGAGGTGTATAATCTAGTACTTTAGCGGGCTATACTTGTGAACGGGTTAATTAATAATCGCGGAGAGCCGAATAGCTTTTTTAAAGCTAATTAACTTAATAAACTACTAAATCTTCAGCTAAAGGAGCTACTCTAATCACGCAGAAACTCAACCTTTAAAATAGACTCTCTATTTAGGTAGAGTGTTCTTACTATAAGCTATACTAGACCTCTTTATGCTAAGTTTAAGGGCGCATTTAGTAAGTAGACGATATCTGATTATATAATTAAGCCTCCTACGGTTAATATCTAGTCCCTTACGGATATAATTGCTAAGGACTTAATTATACGTTAGCGTGTACGGGATATTAGGTTTAAGGCACCTACTATTCTTTAACTTAGATTAGAGCGGCTCTTATAGGGCGGCATTACTAATTTTAATATGCGGATATCTTATATTAGCGGTTTACTATACAACCCTTATAAGGACGGATTTAATAAGGCTATAGATAATATGCCGAAGGACTTTTAAATGCTTAGGCTTATAGTACGTTTCTATCTTAATATATTAAGCGAGTTCTTTTATTAATATTAATTCTAACCAGCATATAATCTTCTTAGTACGTAGTATATAACGTAGCAGTTAGCTATTTTATAGTACGGATATATAAATATCTTCATCTTAGCTTATACGGATATCTTTATCTTAGCTTATACGGATATCTTTACCTTAGCTTATACGGATATTATAATATTAATTAAGTATATTTATTAAATTTAAGACGGAGACTTAATTCCTATATATATAGTAGCAAAAAGGTAAAAGCTACTATTTTATTATTATAAACCCGCAATAATAGCCAACCCATAGCAATAGCTAACTTATATCTACTTATTTAATATCTAGTAGCCCAGTATTATATATAAGTGTAGTAACACTACGCCTTAGGAACGCAAGCTTATCCTTTATCTTACTTAGAAAATCTCTAAACTTATTTAACCGGCGGTTTATAGCTTAAATATCTTTTACTATATTAGTCACCTATTTATAAACTATATTAATACACACAAAAACAGTGATTGCTAAATATACCCTAATAGATCCTATGCTAGCGAAAGCGGTAATAGTAATAGCAGCACCTAGCGTGCTAGTAATTAGTAAAAGAGTTAGAGGAGAAGCGGCAGAGTAGGTACCTCTACGGCCGCGCGTACTACTGTAAGTAGAAGTCTTAATAGGGGTAGAGGTCTTAGTAGGGGGGGGAGGCGTAGTAGCGTGGGCGGGGATAGTATGAGAACGAAGCTATACGGATATTAGTAATATCCGTATTATTAACATAGGTACTATACCTTCTTAGTAGGCGTTTTAGCTAGATTATTAGTAGAAGTTAATTTTGCATATTTTCTACCCTAAGGTATAACTGGCTTAGGATTTAGTAAACCTTCCTATACGCGTGTTAGCTAATAGAATAATGGTATACTATTAGCATATACCTTTCCATACAACCTGCCACCCACACAATATCTTAAGCATACACCCCTAAAATAAGGCCTAGAGTCCTTCTTATAAACGCGGCATTTATAGCTATACTTCTTATATAGAGTATATAGCGGATTACACAGCTCACTAAAGCTACCCTTAATATTCTAGACGTATGTTAATATCCGCTAGCAACTTTCCTTTATATTCTCCTAAACACTAGCTTTTAGAGTATACCATTTATTCACTAACGGCACTTAGATAGGAAGGCGCTTGTTTATACTTATAGTGCTACAAAGATTATAAGGGCTGTGGAGATTATAAGAGGATAAAGGAGGGCTTTTAGGAGAGTTAGCGTTATTAAAATTACTCTCTTTATCGTTATCTAGGGTCTCTAATATTTCTGTTAGGTTACTATAAGAGGTAAATTAGTAAACAAGACGTTAAGGCAGTATAACTAACATATACGATTTAATGGCTATCTTAGCCTTTAGATTTGTATTAGCAGCCTTTTTAGCCTACTTTCTAAGAAAAGAAGATAAACGAGCCTTATTAAGCCTCCTTTTAGAAGTATTAGGTAGCAGCAATAGAGAGGTAGATAGCGAAGAAGCGGATAGCGAAGAGGCTAATAGCAAAGATATAGGCAACGGAAAGATAGGCAGCAAAAAGGTGCGCGGATTTTTAGCAGATTTTACTTTATCCGTATTTTTATTATCTACTAAATCCTATAAAGAGCGCTTTAGTATATATTTTCTAAAATCACATTAGCTATAGGCATAATTTAGTATTAGAAAGCTTACTCTTTAGGAATAGAGTCTAAAGGCTTAATAAGAGTAGCTATAGCGTGCTTAACAGCATCCTTATTCATTTCGCGCATATTAAGTTCCTTAACTGCCTCGCTGCTGTTGCTTATATTAATATCATTTATAGGCGTAAATAAAGGCATCGTAGATAGTAGAATGCTAGGAGACAGTAGATAAAATAATAATAATAAAGTTTACGGTACGGTGCTGTAAGGTAAAAAGTTAGTAGAGGAAGAAGATATGCAGAGGTTAATTTAAGGTAAATATCCAATCTGCAAATTTTATTAAAACAGCGCACTAACAAATAATCGCTGCTATAGTAACTTACCTTAGTAAACATCAGCGGTGTAGATATATAAATATCTTTATCTTAGCTTATGCAGATATCTTTATCCTAGCTTATACGGATATCTTTATTCTAGCTTATACAGATATTATAATATTAATTAAGTATATCTATTAAATATAAGGCAGAGACTTAATTTATACATAATAGCAGAGAGGTAAAAACTACTATTTTATTGCTTTAAACCCGTAATAATAGCTAACCCGCAGTAATAGCTAACCTATATCTACTTAAATTCTATATCTAGTAACCTAGCGTTACGTATAAGCGCAGTAACACCACGCCTTAGGAACGTAAGCTTATCCTTTATCTTACTTAGAGAATCTCCAAACTTATTTAACTGGCGGTCTATAGCTTAAATATTTTTCGCTATATTAGTTACCTGTTTACCAACTATATTAACGCGCGTGGAAATAGTAATTACTAAATATATCCTAACAGATTTTGTGCGAGTAGAAGTACTAGAAGCAGCACTAGACGTGCTAGGAATTAATAAAAGAGTAGAAGTCTTTAAGGGAGGGGAGGTCTCTAGAGGGGGGATAGTGCGGGTATAAAGCTATACGGATATCAGCAGTATCCGTATTATTAAAATGCGGATATTATACCTTACTAGGTGTTTCAGCCAGATTACTAGCAGAAGCTAATTACGTATGTTTTTAGCGCTAAGGTATAACCGGCTCTGGTTTTAGCAAACTATCCTATATACGTATTAGCTAATAGAATAATAGTATACTATTAACATATATAGTATATACCTTTTCGCATAACCTACTACCTAAGCGATATCTTAAGCATATACCTCTAAAATAAGGTCTAGAGTCCTACTTATAAACGCAATATTTATAGTCTTACTTAATATATAGAGCGTATAGCAGATCGCGCAGTATACTAGAGCTACCCTTAATATTCTAGACGTAGGTATATATCCGCTAGTAAGCTTCCTTTATATTCTCCTAAGCACTAGCTTTTAGGGTATACCATTTATTTACTAACAGCACTTAAATAGGAAGGCGCTTATTTATATTAATATTAGACATTATAGCTTAGGCCGTCTACGTACTATAGAGCTTATAAGGGCTATAGAGATTATAAGAGAATAGAGGAGGGCTTTTAGGAGAGTCGGCGTTATTAAGATTGCTCTCTTTATCATCATCTAAAATCTCCAACATTTCTATTAGGTTACTATAAGAGGTAAATTAATAGACAAGATACTAAAATAGTATAATTAACATATACGATTTAAAGGCTATCTTATACTAAACATTTTGCGTAGCAATTCTATTAGCCTACCTCTTAAGAGAAGTAGAAGTATAACGATAATTAAACTTTTTAGAAGTAGTAGGCGGCGAAGAGGTAGGTGGTAAAGAGGTAGGCAGTAAAGAAGTAGGCGGTAAAGAAGTAGGTAGTAAAGAGCTAGGCAGTAAACAGGTAAGCGGATTTCCAGCGGATTTCGTAATAGCCTTATTATAGTACTCTACTAGATCTAACAAAGAGTGTTTTAGTATATATTTCCTAAAATTATATTAGCTATAGGCATAATTTAGTATTAGAAAGCTAACTCTTTAGACAAAAACCCTAAAGGATTAGTGAAAGAAAGGGCGTCCTTAAAAGCGTCCTTAATTATTTTATTATTAACGTCGCGTATATTAAGTTCCTTAACTAAATAACTATTAAACGTGTTTAGAGGTATAAAAAAAGGCATTATAGATAGTAGTATGCTAATAGACAGTAGACGAAATAACAATAATAAAGTTTGCGGTATAATGCTATAAAGTAAAAGGTGCGGAGGTTAATTAAAGGTAAATATCCGCGCTGCCAATTTTATTAAATTAGCTTACTAATAAGTAATTGCTATAGTAACTTACCTTAGTAAATATTAACCACCTTATAAACGCTTATTTGTAACGCGCAAATCCTTTATAGTTAAGTTACTACTAATTAAGGTTAGTGGGCGCCGTCTAGTTAACTTACAAAGTAATATTAATATAGAATTACCGCCTAATTAAGGTGCTAAAGAAGGGTTATAAGCGGATATTAGGTTCACTTAGTAAGCGGATTTTTTACTTTTAAAGTGCGCAAATACATTCTTTTATTTTCTCTTACTATAAGGCAGATCTGCTATTAGCTAAGAATCTTAAGGTATAGTAGCCTAAGAAGAACGGATGTTATCTAGTTATAAGGATTGTAAGACACTTAAACTAAATGGCTAATATAATATAGGTTCTATAGGTTTTAGGAGCTTTAGGTATAAACCTTAGTATCTCTCTAAATAAGACTCTAATGGACTATTTAAATACGTATACGGAGATTAACACTTAACACCCAGACATTAATTAGAGCTCTACCCTAGTCCTAGTTAAGTTAATAAATAAGTGAAATGCTAAGGAATATTAAATACTAACCTACTAAAGCTGCGTTATATTTAAAACCAAGGGTAGAGATTAAGCACTAGGCTGTAGGTTTTAAGCTACACTTAGTTTAGAGAGCGGAGATTAAATATTAGACTATAAATTCTAGGCTATACCTAATTTAGAAGGCGGGGATTAAGTATTAGTATATAAACTCTAAACTGCGCCTAGTTTAGAGGGCGGAGATTAAGTATTAGCCTATAAACCCTAAGCCTTAGAGTTTCCTAAAAGCGGAGATCTGGTACTATATTATAAATTATAAATTTCCAGATTTTATACCACCTAGGAACTAGTACTATACTACAGATTTTAAACTTTAGAATTTTTTATAATTAGAGATCCGGTGCTATATTACGAATATTAAACCTTAGGTTTATTTAAAAGTTAAGACTTAGTATTGCACTATAAGCTCTAATACTCAGACTACCCTAAAGATTTAGATTTAATGCTCCACTATAAGTTTTAATATCTAGATTACTCTAAGGGCTAAGACCTAATATTACGCTATAAGCTCTAATATCCAGATTATTCTAAGGGTTAAGATATAGAGCTACCTTATAAGCTATAATACCTAGCCTACCCTAGAGACTAGTTTCTAATGCTATAGTATAGACTTAGATATCCTAGAGCTATAGGGAGTTAATATCTATTATTATAATATAGACCCTAATATCCGAGAGGCCGATACTTAATACCGGATAATAGACGCTGATTATTACCCTAGGGCTGTTAATACCCAGCCTAATTTTAAGATCCTAGATATCCGTTATGGGGTTTTAGTATACTTAGCCTAAAGGTATTCTGCTAGCTAGAGTTTAGGCTAGCCAGCTACGCATTCCTACTAGACGTAGGCTAAAAAGGTAATAGTATCAGCAGCCCTACATGCGGATTTTCGGTAGATATTGATTAAGGTAGCTAGGCTACTTATATTTACGGACTTTAAGCTACCAATACTATACGCCTCTCCGCTACCCTAGACTATGGTAATATCCACTCTACGCTATCTTTTAATTTGCTTACTAATACTAATAGCTAGCTCTCTACCTAATTTACCTTTTCTACCTCCTTTTAAATAAAGGTAATAAACTTATTTAGATTATTACTAAGCTAACCATAATCCTAATTAGGTAGGTTTTTCTTAAGTGCCTTATAACTAGTTATATACTAGGCGCAAGCCGTCGAAATCGGACTCTGCACCTGTACGTGGTGATGGCTACGAACCTAGTCTTCGAAGTTCAGATCTAGAGCCAACGCAGAGACGTCGTATAGCGTGCGGATAGGACCTATGGTGGTTATAGGCGTTAAGGGCGGTAGTGAAAAATTTTCAGATGGTGAGATCTTAAAAACCACTACTGTTGGCTCTCTACAGTACGACGACTACTACATTCTCCTATCCAGGGCACCTATACGATCCAACATGAATGCACAGTATTCGATATCACCCCCCGTCCCCCAGTGGAAAGCATCGATAACCTTATATTAACGAATAGGTAAACGCGAACAAACGAATAAACGAGCAAATATACGGCCCCTCCTAACCCCTAGGGCGATCGCCCGCGGAGCATGCGGTTACTCGCCGTACTGCTATAATACTACTGAAAGCGGTAGCTGGATAACCCCGTACGGTTTTCCTTGTCTCCTCTTAACGGAGTAGTGCCCTTAGAGAGGGCCTAGTGACTAGGGCCTAGGCATAAAAGATACCCAGATATACACACACACACATCCCGCTTTTATCTTTTAGTTTTAGGATAGTAGATCGGATGAATCCCCCTTACGCCTTCAATAGGCCTTAGGGGGGGGGGAGGCATGGCGTATATGGTAATGGTTAACAAGAGATAGCATACAGGGGTAGTTAGGATATAGGGCACAACTATAAGCATATAGCAATCGATCGGTAAGGCCTAGCTAGGACGTAGTGAACCCTAGCTTTAGATAAGCTAGAGAAGGAAGCAGTGGTTCCTAAGGAGTTTGAAACATCCAAGGAGGAGGACAAGCTGTAGGCCCGCAGGGCCGCTGCTTGTACAGGCATGGCAATTCGGGGTTTTTCATCCTACTAAAGTGGCTCATAGGGTTTTTCCTCCCCCCAATAGCAAGGGGTTTTTCCTATTAATATTACTTTCCCCTTGTGTACGGAGTAGTCTGCGTGAGCCTAGATAGGATCCGTATTAGACGTTAATTAAAGAATCTACTACTATATACTAGGCGCAGCTATAAAGAGCGGTAATTTACTTATTAGATATAACATAGCTTAAGGTTAAATTCTAAACAGTATGCTAATATTTCTTCTCCATCTAGTTACAGAATTAGTTTTTTATACTTACGGTAAAGGCCTTTTATTACATCTTCCTTAGAATCCCCTCTATATACGGCTTACGGATATTAAACTCTTTAAAAGCCTGTAAAGTAGGATTATAGTTAAAGCAATAACCCTAGCCACTAGTGGACGGAGACTGCTCCTTATAGTTCTCTAATATAATTTTTTATAAGTAGCCCTTTTCCTTATTTATAAGAGCATATATATAATAGGAGAGAGCTGCTCTTTTCTTAGCTTTAGTCTTTTAGCGCCGCGCTAGCTTCTTTAGTAGAATATCCGTAGGTAGAACTACGGATATTCCACCTAGACTAAGCTCTCATCCTATATTAGATACGGACGTATTAGAATTAGTATTACTATATATAGACACTCTTAAAGATATATTGCTAGCAAAATTAGTAGCCCCGTCCTCTTATAACACCTATCACTTAATATAATATTCGCGGCTAAGTTAACTTAGCTAAGATTGGAAGGCTCTACTAGTATAACCACAATTTTTAGCTAGCCTAGTAATATCCTTACGCGGACCTTTATACTAATCCTTAATTAGAAATATCGCCTTACCTTTTTAACTACTACTATAAGTACCGCGTCTAAGTCATTGCTATATTATATTAATAGACTTATCTCTATATATGCAATACTACGCAATATAGTTAAAATTAGGAATATTAGTACTATAAGTAAGCGCGTTAGAGGAGAGCAGAATATAGATTTTAGAGTTAGGCTTTCTTAACTCCTTATATAGTCTATCTTTATCCGTAATAGCTAATAATGTATAATAAAGCTAAATAGTTTTTCTAGCCTATACTTCCTAGTACCTATAATATACCAACCATAAATAAATTATATCCCTCCCTAGTAATATTAGGTCCTTTAAATTAAGGAAGATAATTATCTTTAGAATCTAGTAAGGAGTTAGCGTATATTAAATTTCCTACTTAGCGGATATAGCGGTATACGCGCGGTCTATAATAAAGTATAAGCTCTTAAAAAACTTCTTACTTCCTTACTTAACGTATTCTTTAATAATTAATAGATCTAGCTAGTTAATTGATATCCGTATTATATTAATATTATTTTAAAAGCCTACTAACTCTTTAATAATCTTAAATATTATATTATTAAGCGTTGCAGTATAAGTAAACTAAAGCTTCCGCCCTAATAACGACTATACTTTCTATAGCTGTGTATACGAACTCTAAAATAAACCCCCCTAATTAGCTATAAGGTGTACCTTATTAATTACTACTAAGCCAATATATATATAAAAGGCAGGGTTAGTAAGAGTTTTATAGAACCTTTTACTAACTAATAGCTCTAGCGATATTAAAATATAGGTGTATACTCTAATACGGATTTCCTATAAAAGACGTGTGGATATTATCTCGGCGTATATATAAACCGGCCTTATTTTAGAAAGCTCCTTAATCTTTACCTTCTACTCTATACTAATTACATTAAGTAATAAAATAATAATTACTACTAAGGCCTAAAGAAGATATAGTATTACTTATATTATTATACTTTTGCTAAATAAGGTTCTTATAATAAGTATTATATCTTTTTTCTTAAATAGCAGCTACCTAAGGGCTTTAAGCTGCTCCGTATGTCCATAATACGGATATAAAAAAGTAATAGCCTTATTAAGCTTACTTAGCTACTAGGCCTTACTCTCTCTATAAAGTATAAGAAGCTAATCTTAAAGGTCCTATAGCCGTTGTTTCTAATCTATTCTATAACTCCTATAAATTTAATTATCTAATACTTAATACGGCCACGGCTGTTCTAGCACCTTATTTAACTTCCTCCCTCTCTACCTAGTGGGTTTTAGTGCTGGCATACGGTAGATTTACCTAGATATCTATAACTTAGTAGTAGGCGTAAGATAAGGTTTTAGTAGGTGTTTTACACTATAATATAGACGCTATATATGTTACGGCACTGGCAGAACTTGGCAGAACTACGCACCGGCAAGTTGCTACAGATTGCCGCATATTGCGGTCACGTGACGCGAAGATCGTATATAGCTTCGAGCGGCGCTCCCCTTCTTCTCCTTTCCTTTCTTTAGCTTTAGATTCTCGTTTATAGACAATCCAATCGTACAGGCTTGCGCGACTATTTTGCCGTACTTATGTCTCGATTAACTAAGTCGCTAACATTATCTAAAGCTTACTCTACTCTTTCTTCCTAAGAAGGAACTTAAATATATCTATGAGAACATAGAATAGGACCCTAAGGACATTACTAGGACCACAAGGATAGGACCTAAAAGAAAAGAACAGAACCCTAAGGAAAGGACCTATAAGACACATATAGACTAGAACCCCTGAAGAAATTACCCGGAATTACCTAATACCCCTACCACTATACCATGAACTACAGTAGTAGGTAAAGCAGCTGCAGGACCCTTAAATACTTTAGACGAAGAAACAATTAACGTTTCAACCCCCTAGGCGGAGCTTGCGGCTGCTAATACCGAAATTAAACAATTGCGAGAGCTGCTTGAAGCCAGAGATACCCCTATATCTAATAATGAGTCATTATTAGACAACTAAAGACTTACTATAGTCCTTTAGGCCCTATCCTAGCGCCTTAGTGGATCTACTAAGGCCTATGTAGTACCAAAGCGGTTAGCAAAGGTTGCGGACCCCCTACTACTTACAGACGGAACCGACCCTATATTTAATAATTGGAAGCTCTAATTATGGGATAAGCTTAAAGTTAATGTAGATTACTTCCCTAACGCCCGAGCCAGAATGGCCTATGTCTTCGGCCGTACTAGCGGAGACGCCTAGACGCATTTACGCCCATAATATACTAAAGACTTAGTAGACCCCTTTATTTCTAAAGAAGAAATAATTAAATACTTATTTTTTATTTATAAGGACCCTTTTAAAGTATAGAACGCCCGCCTTAGCTATAAAAGCCTAAATATAAAAATAACGGAGACCTTTTTGGCCTTTTAAACCCGCTTTCTATACCTGGCCGGATAGGCCTAGATCCCCTAGGAAGACCTACTACCAAACCTCTTTAATAAGCTTACCCTGGACCTACAGCGGGCCGTATTGCTAGCTTATACTACGGTATAGACGTTAAAGGAACTTACGGACTATTGCCTAGCTATTAACTAAGGCCTCTATTAAATTAAGGCACGCGCTAACTGGCTAAAAACTAGAAACATTGTAAACCAGGCCGTAAGTACTATAAGTACGGCCTATAGTGCCCTGGCACAATTAGTAACTCCTATAGCTAACCTAGCAGCTAGCCGCGTAGCTACCCCTACTATGGGCCTAGTGTACACCCGGCCTATATATAGCGACCCCCGTATATAGGCCCTTAGCGATTAAGGAGCTTGCTTCTTGTGTGGTTAAATAGGCTACTCTATAAGGAACTGCCCGATAAAGGTAAGAATAAATAAGGTCTTATTAATTTAGGAGGATAGTATAGAGCCGGAAAAAGAGGAACCCTAAAGGAAGACTCCTCTCTAGGGTTAAAAGGGATTAATATATTATATATCGATCTAGGTTAGCTAGTTGGTAGAAGAAGCTGCATTATCCCTTATACTTTATTTTGTAATAGATATTAAGTTTTAACTTCTACTTTAGCTAACTTAGGAGTAAATGCCTTTACCTTAATTAATATAAAGTGCGCTGTAAAACTGGCTGACTTTTTAAATACACCCCTTAAAGAACTGCCCAAACTAATCCCTATTTGCGGTTATAACGGACGGATAGGGCCACCTATTATAACTATCTTGTGGATTTACCTCTACGTTAATAGACAAAGGTAGTATAATATCCCCTTTCTTATTACGGACTTAGGAAGCCATAATATAATCTTAGGAAGAAAATGGCTAGCCTATTTAGGCTTGCAGCTTAAAGTACGGAGTAGACGGCTTATTTGGCCCAAAACTCTACCCCTAACCCCTTCCTTTATAAAAGAAATTAGTATTATAATAGAAAACCTTATACGGCCCTAGATTAATACTATTTACTAGGCCGATGCTATACGCAGAGACTAGGCCTTTAAGAAGGACGTATAGCTTAACCCGCAATGGATCCGTATACTACGCCGCCCCTAGACTACCTATATTACGCTACCCGCACTAAAGACCTAGGAAGTTAGTAGTGACCTAGCTAAGTTCCCTATAGAGAACCCTATAAAGCCATAAAGGAAAGCTAGGGATATTGGACGCTATACTAAACTAATAGATAGGAAGAATAACTTATGGAAAATGGAATATAAGCTAAGGAAGACTATAAACCCTATACTGTAAACTACGGCCTAACGGACGCTAAAGAAACCTATAGACCTCCTACCAGTTAATGTCTGCTACATTAGCGCTGTAGGATTCTACTAGAACCTAGTTTAGCCTAATACCGTTGCCTTTACGACTAGCCTATACGAAATTGACTAAATAATTAAGGAAAAGGAAAGCGAGCTTAGCGGATAGGAAAGCGGGCTTATAGATAAAGAACTAGTAGAGTAAAAACTGCCCGATTAATACCGGAAATTTAAAGACGTATTCTCTAAGGCAGCGTCTAATATGCTTTTACCCTACTAACTATATAATTATAAAATTGAGATCGAGCAAGATAAGGGAAGCACCCTTAGCTTTAGCCCTCTCTACCTATAGTTTATTGCCGAATTATAGGCCATAAAGTAGTACCTTATTGATAACCTAAATAAGGGCTTTATTGAGCCTAGCTAAGCCCCTTTTAACTTACCTATTCTTTTTATTAAAAAGCTAAATAGAGGACTACGCTTCTGTATTAACTACCGTAAGCTAAATAATATGACCCATAAGGACCGCTACCCGCTACCCTTACTTAATGAGACTCTTACCTAAATAAGTAGAGCTAAGGTTTTTATAAAGCTTAATATCCGCCAGGCTTTTTACTAAATTAGAATAGACCCTAGGTCTAAGGATCTTATTATATTCTAGACCTGTTACGGGACGTATAAATATAAGGTACTTCCTTTTGGACTAATTAATGGACTAGCTATATACCAGCGGTATATAAACGATATACTCTTTAACTACTTTAACGACTTCTATACGGCCTATTTAGATAATATTATAATCTATTTAGAGAATAAACTAGAATATGAGGAGCATGTCTATAAAGTCCTATAACGGCTCTATAAAGCTGGCCTCTAGGCTAATATTAAGAAGTTGGAATTTAGTATTAAGCGTATAAAGTACTTAGGTTTTATTATTAGTATAGACGGAATTAAGGCCGACCTAGAGAAAACGACCGCAATTAACTAGTAGACGCCCCCTTGGACCGTAAAGGGGGTGTAATTGTTTTTAGGTTTCTGTAACTTCTACTAACGCTTTATTAAGAACTACAGCAAGATTACCCGGCCTCTTAACCGCCTTACTAGGAAAGACTAGCCCTTTTACTTTAACGCTATATATATGTAGGCCTTTAATAAGCTTAAAAAACGGCTAGTGTTGGCCCCCCTACTTGCCTACTTTAACTTAAAATGGCCCTTAATGCTAGAAACTAATGCCTTAAACGGCGTAATAGCTAGTGTTTTTTCCTAGAAGTAACTAGATGGAGAATAGTACCCTATTATATACTATTTAAAGATTATAATAGATGCTAAACTAAACTACCATATCTATAATAAAGAAATGCTGGCTATTATCTCTAGCTTTTAGCACTAGCGTGTATAGCTAGAGGGGACCCCTAAACCTATTAAAGTAGTGTTAGATTATAAGGCCCTAGAATACTTTATAACAACTAAGGCCCTTATGGCCCGGTAGGCACGCTAGGCGGATATCCTATCTTAGTTTAACTTCTTAATTATATATAGACCAGGCGCTGCGAATTGTGTAGATACTCTTACTAGGCGCGAATAAGACCTAGGTAACTATATAGCTGCGAAGATCTTATTATAGACCTAGACGCTACTACAACTAGAGCACCTTAACCCCTGGATATAGGCAGAACTAAGTATAGACCCCTTAGGCGCTAAGATGTATCCTATTAACCCTTTAGGACTTAACTTAATTAATAAATTGCTGTAGATAAACCGTACGGCCCCTTCTCTACAGGAGTACCGTAAAAAGGCAAAGAACGTTACTAGCTCATAGTCCCTCGAAAATGGATTACTTAAGCATTAGGAACGGCTGGTAGTGGTAGAGGAATAGAACTTATAAACTTAGCTTATTGCTAAAGCATATACCTAGGTCTCTATAGCCCACCCTAAAAAGAATAAGATCCGTAGGATTATTGGCGACCGCTACTACTGGCCTGGAATAGTTATAGATATCGACCGCTATGTACGGAACTGCAACAACTGCTATAGGTCTATAATTCTATAAGATAAAACCCTAGGACTATTAAAACCCCTCTTAATACCTAACCGCCCCTGGTAATATATCTCTATAGACTTTTATAAGCTACCTCTAGACTGTAACGGATATGATATGGTTATAATTCTAGTTAACCGCTTCGGCAAGCGCCCGTTTTTAATTCCCTATTATAAAAATATTAATACTAAAGAGGTAGCCCGACTGTATATCTACTACGTCTACTAAATTTATAGATTACTAGACACTATTATATCTAACCGCGGGCCGTAGTTTATATTAGCCTTTTGGAATAAGTTTACCCAGATCTTAAGTATTAAGCTAAAGCTTTTTACGGCGTATTACCCCTAGATAGACGGTTAAACGGAGATTGTAAATTAATACTTAAACTAGAGACTCTGGCCTTTTATTAACTACTTCTAAGATAACTGGGCTAAACTATTGCCCTTAATAGACTACGCCTAAGCAACCCTACCCTATAACTCTACCGGATTTACCCTTATTTAACTAGAAATAGGTTACCTACCCCGTATAAGCTTTAACTAGGAAAGACTAAAAGGGCCCTAAACTATACGCGAAAAACTATCTTATAAGAAAGCCTAGTAGTACGCTAAGCGCTTAGAAGAAGCCTAGAAAGTAGCCTATATAAACCTAAAAAAGGCCTAGAAATTAATAAAATAGTAGGTAAATAAGCATAGGCGCGAGCCTAACTTTACTATAGGCGATATAGTTTAGGTTATAATAAAGAACTAGAAGATAGAATGGCCTAGCCGTAAGCTAGACTATAAGATAGTAGGACTATATAAGATTCTTAATAAAGTAGGCAACTTATATAAGGTTAAGCTCCTAGACTTAATTAAAGTCTACCCTATTTTCTTACTGGATAAGCTATAGAAAGCTATAAATAACCTACTACCTAGATAAAAGAATAAACCTTCTCTGCTAATTTAAGTTAACGATAATAATAAATAGGAAATTAAAGAAATACTGGCCTGTAAACTTGTAAAGGGAACGTTAAAGTATTATATTAGTTGGAAAGGATATAACTTAGACCCTACTTAGTACCCTATATAGAACTTTATAGGTAGCCCCTATAAGCTTTAAAAGTTCTATAGCTATTACCCTAATAAACCTAGACCGCTAAAGTACCTAGATAAGTGGATAGAATGCTAGTATAATAAAGATAATAAGCTACTAGAAGAATATAAGGACAAAAATACCCTAGAAATTTCTTAGTTACGTAAGGTATTAAGATATCTAGGAACTTTAACTGGTAGTTAAAGTTGTCTAATTGGTTAGATTCTCTTGCCAAGACTTTTAGCGGCAAAGCCTAAGGGCAGGCTTTTTTAGAGGGGGGGGTAATGTTACGGCACTGGCAGAACTTGGCAGAACTACGCACCGGCAAGTTGCCATAGATTGCCGCATATTGCGGTCACGTGACGCGAAGATCGTATATAGCTTCGAGCGGCGCTCCCCTTCTTCTCCTTTCCTTTCTTTAGCTTTAGATTCTCGTTTATAGACAATCCAATCATACAGGCTTGCGCGACCATTTTGCCGTACTTATGTCTCGATTGACTGAGTCGCTAACAATATATCCGCTAGGCTATAATAGATTCTTTAGGGTGGCTATTATAAATCTATACGGGTTTTATATATATTAGCTAGCGTTTAGTAAAGCTATATAGAGTTTTATAATCCCTAATAACGCGTTTTTTTTTTAATGAAAATAATTATAAGACCTAAAAATACCTAAGTAATAAAAATAATATATTCTAAAAGCCTAGGTTCTATTATATAATTAATTAACTTTAGAAAATAATATAAAATACTAGTGTTAAGTTATTTTAATATCCGTAACCTCCGTAACGCGGATTTTAATGGAATACTAAGAAACTTTGGATATGTGGCTTAGACGTGATTCTGGTGGTTTCGCACAAACGTAGTTAGTCCGCTTGCGGACCGATTAAAAATCCGAACCAACAGAATCACGTCTGAGCTTGCTGAGGTAAGTACATTGTACTTGAAGGCCTTCCTCCGGAGGTTCGGCGACCGGGTTCCACGATTGCTCCACAAAACACCGAGACGCAAGCAACACGGAACTATTCGCCGTCATAAACATGACCCGTTCGCGCTGCAAGGATACCAGTGGACGTACCACCTGTAGGGACCAAAAATGGCCACCGAGTCGGCTTGCGATGTAGATTGGCGTATCTTCGGCAGACAAACAGCGTTACATCCCCGGAGCGAGGACAGAAAAAGCAGCAAATGTATCCCATGAAGGTGTATTAAAGGCTTGCGAAGATCATTCATGCTCTCTGATATATGTCCAGCACTTCGCTCAAGTAATTATCTCATCTACTTCATCAGTCTCGTCCTTCTCCCTTCTCTTGCCTTCACCGAAAGTCCATTTCGACCTCCCTTGGTGGATACAGCAGATTAAAATGGCTCGTCGACGGTCCTTGGCGTCAGATCGCCTCTACAAAAAGTCTCTGGATAGGAAGAGGAAGCTTGCTCATAAGCTTCTCGTCGAGTTGCTCGCGTACGTGATATCAGAATTCATGGAAGATACTGTTCTGACAAGCAGGACTTACAGCTATCAGTTTGCATCCCCTGTTCGATGGTGAGTACCAAGTGCTCGATTGACGATTGTTGGAAACTATAAAGAGTGTTGTTGAGTTTCTGACCGTCATAGGATCGATACGCAGGACACTCTTTTCAGTGGGCTTCAAGGTATTGAACGCTATATCGAAGTTGGCCCTGCCGATATTTTAGGTGGACTAGCAAGAAGGACTCTAGCAGCAAAGTACGCATCGACCGACCGAGCTTGGGGCATCAAGAGAAATATTCTCTCATACAACAAAGACGCAAATGATATCTACTATCATTACTCCGACGTCGAGGAACCTTCAAGTCATCAGGCTTCAAATACGAATCCAAATACACCACTAGCTGTACCGCCGGCAGCGAAGCAAGCTCCGACTCCGGCTGAAGTACCACCACTCCCAGCAGTATCTGTAGCACAGTCCGCATCAGCGATTGTAGAGCTCGAAGATGCAGACCCAGCGGCAACGGATGTGGTTCGTGCTGTCGTGGCGCAGAAGTTAAAGAAAGGCTTCGAAGAGATATCTCCAGGAAGATCTATTAAGGACTTGTCTGGAGGTAAGTGTCATATTCCTATTCCATGCGCCAACTAACACTTCGAAGGCAAGTCTACTTTGCAAAATGAATTGATTGGAGAACTCGGAAACGAGTTCGGTCCGCTGCCTGAGTTTTCTGAAGAGAAATCTTTGGAGGAGCTTGGCGCTGTTTTAAGCTCAACGTTTTCCGGAGCTATCGGTAAGCAGACGGGGACCTCGATCTCGAAATTGGTATCTTCAAAGATGCCTGCTGGCTTCAATATGGCAGCTATGAAAGGTTACATGAAGTCAAAATGGGGTCTCGGATCAGGTCGTCAATTTGGAGCACTTCTGATTGCTATTACCTCGGAGCCGCCTACACGTCTTGACAATGATGATTCCGCTAAGGCATTCCTTGATTCTATTGTCAGCAGATATGTGGCACATACTAGTGTAAAACTCACTACCACTGCTTCCGGAGCCGGTTCTGACATCTTAGCTACTGTAGCGGTCGATGCTGCAATGCTTGATGCGGTGAAACAAGACCAAACAAAGTATTTCAAGCACCAGTTGGAGCTTTTGGCAAATTACTTGAAAATCGACCTGGGCTCTGCTAGTCAAGCAAACGAAATCCTTCGGCAAAGTCAGGATGCCACCAAACGAGAACTTGATCTCTGGAATCTTGAACATGGTGAAAAATATGCCGCAGGCATCAAGCCCGTCTTTGATGCTGCGAAAGCACGACACTACAATTCCTGGTGGAATCGGGCGCGGCAGGATGTGGTCTCGGTTTTCAACGAGATAAGGGCCGGTGATATAGATATCAACAGCATCGAGCTAGCTGAAAGATGTGTAAGGATTGCAAACCGCTCAGATAAGACACTCCTCGACCTGATTAAGCATATGGCTGGAGATGGTTTTGGTAAACAGCTGCATCCTGATGGATCAGCTCAATTTGCAGACCAACTGATGTTAGCCTGTCAAAGCACGATTCACAAACCGCCTACATTCCGCTACACGTCTGTGCCTAAAGGTCCGAAAACTACCATCAGGGCAAACGGAAAGGTCGAGTACTCGGAGATACCTCGAGAAAATCGACCTCGTGCCGGCAGTTACGTGGATCTTATAAGGCACGGAGTCAAGCTGCCGTCTTCCAAGGAGAGACTACCTTTTGTACACCTACGACGCGTTTGTGAAGGTGAATGGCGATATGACCGCGAAGACACTACATCTTTCCTCGACACTCTCCAAATTGGCTCTGAAATCGGCTTGAGCTTCTCTGGAAAGGTTGTCTTGATTACTGGGGCTGGCATAGGTTCCATCGGTACTGAGATCGTTAGGGGTCTTCTTGAAGGTGGTGCTAGAGTTATTCTGACCAGCAGTAGAGCACCTTCAGTCACCGCTAGTGCATATCAATCTATGTATGCCGAATACGGTTCTAGAGGTTCCGAGCTTACAATAGTGCAATTCAATCAAGGCAGCGCCCAGGATTGTGAAGCACTTATTAACTACATATACGATAACCTGAAGATTGATTTAGATGCAGTCATTCCTTTTGCTGCTATTCCAGAGGGCGGAAGAGAGTTAGATGGCCTCGACTCGGTTTCAGAGCTTGCTCATCGACTAATGCTGGTGAACACGCTCCGGCTGCTGGGCAATATCAAGAAACAAAAACACCAACGAAGGATTTACACGCGTCCAACACAGGTTATACTCCCTCTGTCGCCCAACCACGGAACTTTTGGAGGAGACGGACTCTATTCCGAATCGAAAGTTGCTTTGGAGACCCTTCTTAACCGGTGGCATTCCGAGTCATGGAGTAATTATCTCCTAGTCTGCGGAGCAGTGATTGGCTGGACCAGAGGGACAGGACTAATGAGTGTCAACAACATCGTCGCTGAGGCAATCGAAACTCATGACGTTGTTACATTCTCCCAAACGGAGATGGCTTTCAATATCTTGGCATTGATGGCTCCGCAGATGGTGATGCGCTGTCGAGAAAGACCGATCTACGCAGATCTCAACGGCGGTTTACATCTTGTCCCCAACCTCAAAGAATTACTTTCAGGGGCTCGTTCAAAGATCAATGAAGAGAGCACGATACGAAAAGCACTTGCTAAGGAGAATGAGTTATCAATAAAAGCTCTATACGATGTTGCGAATAAAAGAGCTCTCAGTGTTCCCGGAAAATCTGAGCGACGCCCGAGGGCAAATCTGCTTGTCGATTTCCCTTCTCTCCCTGAGTACAATTACGAACTTGCAAGTCTTTCACTCAAAGGCATGGTGGACCTCACTCGTGTTGTCGTCGTTGTGGGATTCTCTGAGCTTGGTCCCTGGGGCAATACCCGTACGAGATGGGAGATGGAAGCTTATGGCAAGTTTTCAAGGGAAGGCTATGTTGAAATAGCTTGGATTATGGGCTTGATTAAGCACTTTGACGGCATGGTCAAGGATACTCAGTATACTGACTGGGTAGACTCCAAATCAGGGGAGCCCGTCCATGATGATGACATTCAGAGCAAGTACGGGAAGCAGATTCAAGAGCATACCGGAATAAGACTCATTGAGCCGGAAGTCTGTTATGGGTACAATCCCGAGAAAAAGGAGTTCCTGCATGAAGTAGCAATTGAAGAGGACCTAGAACCTTTCGAAGCGTCGAAAGCGACGGCTGATGCATTCAAATTACGACATGGTGACAAGGTTACTGTAGAAGGGTCTGGAGATACATACAATGTCAGGCTGAAGAGAGGTGCGACTTTGCTAATACCAAAAGCGGTTACTTTCAACCGGCTTGTCGCCGGTCAAATCCCATCAGGCTGGGATCCAACACGGTATGGCATCCCCGAGGATATTGTTCAGCTTGTTGATCCTATCACCCTCTACACACTTTGTGCGCTCTCCGAGGCCCTACTGAGTGCCGGCATCACTGACCCTCACGAGATTTATCGATATATTCATCCTTCAATGCTTGGCAACTGTATAGGGTCAGGTGCTGGAGGCGCGCAGGCGTTGAGGGGTATATACCGAGACAGGTGGATGGATCTCCCCGTTCAAAAAGATGTGCTGCAAGAGACATTTATCAACACTGTTGGTGCATGGGTCAACATGCTTGTTCTAGGATCGACCGGCCCGATTAAGAGTCCCGTCGGTGCATGTGCCACCTCCATCGAATCGCTAGACATTGGATGTGAGACAATTATTACAGGAAAAGCAGATATGTGTTTTCATGTGCCACCTCCATCGAATCGCTAGACATTGGATGTGAGACAATTATTACAGGAAAAGCAGATATGTGTTTTCATGTGCCACCTCCATCGAATCGCTAGACATTGGATGTGAGACAATTATTACAGGAAAAGCAGATATGTGTTTTGTCGGAGGCACAGACGACTTCAACGAAGAGCTGTCCCAAGAGTTTGCCAATATGGAAGCTACAAGTAACTCACACGATGAGTTTAGTAAAGGGCGCACTCCCACGGAAATGTCTCGCCCCACAGCTTCCACTCGTGCGGGATTTATGGAGTCCCAGGGCGCTGGTGTTCAGATCATTGCCAGTGCTGAGCTGGCTCTGAAGATGGGTTTGCCGATATATGGTATAGTTGCCTCCACTGCTTTGGCAAGCGACAAGATCGGGCGCTCTGTGCCAGCTCCAGGACAGGGTATATTGACAAATGCTCGCGAGGCGTCTTCTCTATATCCATCCCCTCTTCTTGATATCAACTACCGCCGCAGTCAAATTGAGCATGCTACAAACGAGCTCCACAACTGGCATAACATGCAATTGCAAATGCTGGAAAAGATGCAAAAAGATTACATGTATCGATCCAGCGGTCCGGACGAAGAGGAATATCAGAGCCAAGTTCAAGCCATTCAAAAAGCGACGGAGCGAGGTCTTAGGGACATCCGGTATGCGTGGGGCAACGATTTTGCGCGCGACAACCCTGAAATTGCACCTCTGAGGGCTGCATTAGCTGTTTGGAATCTTACGGTCGATGACATAGAGGTAGTGTCTCTTCACGGAACATCTACGAAAGCCAATGATAAGAATGAATCCGATATTCTCCAGAAGCAAATACGACACCTCGGACGCAAGAAAGGAAATCCAGTCCTTGCCGTGGCGCAGAAATACTTGACTGGACATCCTAAGGGTGGCGCAGGCGCTTGGATGCTGAACGGCGCTTTGCAGATGATGAACACTGGTATCATACCAGGCAACCGAAACGCCGACAATGTAGACATTGCGCTTCGGAAGTTCGAAAGTATTATATACCCGAACAAGACTTTAAAGAATCCCTCGAAAATGATCAAAGCCTTCTCGGTGACATCATTTGGATTCGGGCAAAAGGGTGGGCAAGTCATCGGTGTGCACCCACGCTATTTGTACGCAACGCTGGAGAGGGAGATCTACCGCGACTATTGTCAAATCGTAACGGCAAGGCACGATAGAGCTTCAGCGAAGTGGATCAGTGGCTTAATGAAGAATTCGATTTTAGAGGTGAAGTCCAACCCTATCCATGCCAAGGACGAAACGGCCGTATTCCTCGATCCAAATGCTCGCGTCACATGGGACGAGAAGACCCAGTCCCTGCGCTTCAACCCTGAGAAGAAAATCCCTCAACCATCAAAGCGAGTGATACCACTGCCGACTCTGCCAGCTAGAGCCTTCTCTACAGCCTCACAGACCCCCGGCTTTTCCACCCCACCTTCCGCAGCCACTACTGTCTCAACCACTGGCGCATGCACTCCCATTGAACCGACTGATGTCCACAAAATGCTCACCACGCTCCTCTCCTCTACCTCGGACCTCTCAGACTCCAATATCAGCGTCGGTGTTGATGTCGAGGATATTGACTCCACCCCCTTCACTAACCCCACCTTCATCGAACGCAACTTCACCGCCGCCGAACAAGCTTACGCACGCGCTACGCCATCTGCACAGGCCAGTTTTGCGGGCCGCTGGTCAGCAAAAGAAGCCGTTTTCAAGAGTCTCGGCGTGCAGAGCCGAGGCGCCGGAGAGGGGCTGCGAGAGATTGAGATCGAGAATATGAGCGGGGAGGGGCAGGGGACGTGGCCGCCTGGTGTTAAGGTCAGCCGATTTCTTCACTACTTTAATTGAACGCTGGCTAATCTGAATAGCTTCATGGTAGAGCCGCAGAGGTTGCGGAGAAAGAGGGTATTAAGGATATCAAGGTCAGCTTTAGTCATTGCGATAACTCAGTTTTCTCAGTCGCGCTTGCGCGGAGATAGACGTGGTAGAGAGATTTGGTGTTAGAAGTTTTTCATACAAGAAAATGTTTAGAGTAGACTATACATATTTATACGTTCTTTACGCCATTAGATATTTCAGCCTTAGCTTTTTGTGATTTGATACTTAGCTAGCAAGTTTTTAATGTTCTGTCGATTCCTCACTCAAGGAGAACGCAGTGAGAGATCGTCGTATGACCGGGGAAATCGGGGGACTTTAGAAATTCGGTATTATCCAATATGAACAAGACTTTCTGCCGCTGAGAGCGAATGTCATAGACTCTGAAGAGCCGACTTTATGTAAATGGAAGTATGGCAAGCGTAAATTTGGGCGCTGGTGGACGTCCTCCCCTTAGAATTTCGTCGTCTACTCTCCACAAAGACACCAGCAGAACGCGGATATACCGAAACTTAGTATAAGTCAGCACTTCCTTGGCAAATTCAATCCTACGGCCCCTTCCAGTAGCTATTAGTGAGTAACTTTCGGGCATAAAGACTGTAAATAGAAGAAACAGCGCGGATTATTCTAATCTATCTTTATTTTTTTAACCCAGTCATGCTTGATGAGACGCAAAACTTTGCAATCTGTAAACCACTACGGTAACTGTTACTCTAAAGGATTTGCAACATCTCCACTCAGCAGTGACAGCAAATCCGCCACGTTCTCTAGGCTGTCCAAGCCTACGACCAGCTTCTCAATCTTCTCCTGTCGCTCTTTGCTAATAACGTTCCTCGTTAATCTCCGGTACTTATCCACAATCTCCTCGTTCGAGACGGGCGGATCGTATCCCTTCGGCGCGTCCATCACATCCTCGATGACTGTGTCATCCTCAAATGTGATGATCACACGAGCGCCGCAGCCTTTATTTGGCTTGTCGAATTCTTCCGCATGATAGCAGCTAGCCTTATGCGTCAGTTCCCACACTTCATCACGATCGAGCATGCTATTCGCAAATTGCGACAGTAAGATCTCCCCATCGACAAGCTGGGTAGCCGCAATATACGCCGCGTTCATCTGTGCACCAGTCGTCGTAAGTGGACGTCCTTCAGGCACCCACCCATCATGGTGAAAAATGGGATTGGACAACCCAATCCGAATCTCCTTCACCTTCCCCAGATTCTCCCTCGCTAACCGCCCCTTCTCTTTCTCCTGCATCCGCGCCAACACTTCAATCAGCCCGTGGCAGCCCCCCACACACGCATGCAGCTTCACACGGATCAGCTCCGTCGTATGCCAGAGCTCACCAAGCCCCTTTACCACCTCCTCGACCTTATACCGCGGCTCGTATTTTGACCCCAAACTGAACACGGCCAAAAACCCACCATACGGCCTCAAACACCTTCTTGATCCCACCATACTTCCCGCGCGCGAGCAGCGCCCCGAGCAGCCCGTTCCGCGCCGCGAACGCGTGCTGCATGCGCTTCACGCTGCCCTCGTACTGCGCCGCCATCAGCCCGCCGGCCTGCGTGCACGCGATCCCAATCGCGTCCTCCGTCTGCGCAGCGGAGAGATCGCACAGCTTGGCGGTGGCGGCGGCGGCGGCGGGCGCGCCGAACACGGGCCCGGAGTGCCAGCCCTTTGTCAGCATTTCGCTGCCGTGCAGCGCCAACCCGGCGCGCGGCCCGACCTCGAAGCCGATAATGGCGGCGAGGAGGAGCGTGGCGCCTGTTGTGGGCGCTGGTGCTGTGGCGGCCGGGGCGGGGCAGGTGGAGGCGGCGAAGAGGGCGGGGAGCACGACGGAGAGGTGATGAACTGGATCTGAGGATAAATGAATGAATGAATCTATGGAATCTAACTACGAGGAATATAGGCCTTGATATAGGNCTATATCTACNGGGTCCNGGGTGACTACTACGGATACCGAAGTAGTTGCTGCNGAGACCGAACAAGAAGGGACTCTGCTTATGTAAGCAGGAAACGCATGTGGAGGACTCCTCNAGTACCATCNTNACACCCCCNAGTGCTCCACCAAAACAGAAGCAGACCCTTCCTAAATCAGTGTTAAACTTGTTTATATATAAAAGAAACACCTCGTAATCCTCCAAGTGTATTATGGGTCCTATTTAACCTCTCCCTAAGCTGTAATCAATCACCCATCACGAGCTCTACATCGTTCCCATCCCCCATTTAAAAGTCGTCAGCATTGGTTAGAGTCGTTAAATGGCGTACCCTCCGAGGTTTTGCTGACCTATATACGATTTCCTACTTAGGTTTAGTGTCTATATCACATTGAACGAGGCCCAGCTACTTAACAAAGTTCCTAAACTAAGTCATCAATAATAGCTTTATAAGACCGTCTGCTACCATACTGCCCGTAGGAACGTGCTATAGGTGGATCACGCCGCTTTAAACCTTATCACGAATGTAGTGCCAGTATAGCTTAAAGTGCTTAGTGCGCGCGTGGTAGTTGTCGCTTTTAGCAAGGCTTATAGCTGGTTAATTGTCACTATACAGATATATCGGTAGTAGATCCTTTCCAGTGTAGCCTAAATTAGTAAGCAATTAACGGAGCCATAAGGCCTCCTTGGCCGCATGCGTTATCGCTATATACTCAGCCTCTATAGTAGAGGTTGTAAGAATTAACTACTTGCTTAACTTGTGTAAAACTAGGCCACCTGCTAGCTTATAGATATAGCCAGAAGTTAACTTCCTGTTAACTGTATCTGCGAACGCTGCATCGCTATAGCCGTATAGTTGTAGGTCAGGTATATCACCTAGTGCGCTTCCGCTATACTCCCTATTGCAATTAGGGGTAGTATAGTTTGTAGCTAACGCCTCAGCAAAGGCTTTCGGAGGTGGCTGCTGCCCTTAGGGTAAGCCGAACTCTATGCCTAAGTCGATTGTCCCTATATAGTAGGCGAGTATCTGCATTGCGGCGTCCATATGTAGTTTAGTAGGGTTGTGTAGAAACTAATAGAACTTCCCTACAGCCCAGGCCACATTAGGCCGAGTCCAATTGTATAGATATAATAGAGAGCCTATCAGCGATTAGTACCGTTTTACCAGCTCCAGCAGAGCTTAATCCTTAAGCTCGCGTGGCTTAAAGTCTACCGCAGATAGGTAGATTAGTGTAGAGGCTGGTGCGCAGTCTTCTATATAGAACGTATGTAGGATCTTCCTAATATAGGCGTCCTATACCAGTCGAATTAATCGCGCCTAGCGGTTCCTTATAATTTAAATACCTAGGTAGTACGCAATTAGGCCTAAGTCTCTCACTTTATACTTATTCCTGAGTGCTTCTTTAAGCAGTTTAATTATCCGTATGTCTTATCCAATTAAGATAAGATTATTAATATAGACAATAATAATTTGGCCGCTTTACTGGCTAACGAAGACGTATAGGTTAGCTAGAATTGGTATATATTTAAGGGTAATAAGGAAGCTCTTGAGCTCCTTATACCAAAGATATAGCGCTTACTTGAGACCGTAGAGAGCCTTAAGCAGTAGGCCTATAAAAGCAACGCCGTCCTTCTAATACTAACGGTATCCTTCTGGCAGCTAAATATAGATGTTCTTGCGGTCAAGCTTCCCATTGAGGAAGGCCGTAATTACGTCTAAGTGCTCACACTCTAGATCGTATGCGGCAACCAGGGCCATCAGTAGCTTAAATATACTAGGTCGAACGACGCTTGCAAATATGTCGCCATAGTCAATTCCTAGGCGCTACTTATCACCGCGTAATACCAGCCGTGCTTTCTATCTAAATAGGACGTTGTTCTTATCGAATTTGTATATAAAGACCCATTTAACAGGTAGAGCCTTGGCTCTAGGTGGAAGTTTAACAATCTTAAATAAGACATTTACTATTTAAGACTCCCATTCCTCATCTACCGCAGCCTTCCACTCCTTCTTAAATATTAAATTTATAGCTTCCTTCTAGTTATAAGGTTCCGGAGGTAGTCCTTTAGTTGTTCTTATCCACTAAGGCTGTAATAGAGCACTTGCGAACGTATAGGCGAAGGACGGGGTAAGGTAGGTAGCCTTTATAGCTAGCTCCTTCCTTCCGGTTCTATGGAGTACGCTATAGTTAAGCCGTGGCTTTAACCGTATACGAGTGTTCGCCATAGGTTCAGGTTCGTTATCCGAGTACTTAGGCAGAATCTGCTCCAGATCCTCCTGGTAGATATCCCTTAGGGGAGTCCCTTCCTAATAGAGGTGTCCTCCTAAATCAGGAAGCTCTTGCTGGTCAAGGCCTACCTGTTCGTCGTCAGTGAGGGGAGGTCGATTGGGCTGCGGTGCGATATCATAATCGCCAGAGGCACCCCCCAACTAAGAGTCACCCCCCGACTGCGAGGCCCGAGAGACCTCGTCTGCCTCCTATAGTGACCAAGCAGCCTCAGTTCCTTCCTACGGTAACTAAGAGACCTCGCCTTCTCCCCACAGTGACTGAGAGACCTCTAGTGCAGTGTCGTTGGTAGGAAGTTCCTTAAGTGGTACCCAGTAGATATCACTGTCGCCACCTTCTTCCTCACTAATTAGTGTAGTAAGAAAGGTTCCTAATTCGTTAAAGGTGACGCTGCTTAATCAAACGACCCTGTTCTTATAAGGTAGATAGACGCGATATATATATAAACCTTCGTAGCTAACCAATCGTCCTTTCTAAGCTCTTGTAACGAACTTATTACCCCACTACCACTAAGGGTCTTTTTTATTAATGTGGACGTAGGCGGGACAGCTATAGATCTTCTAGTTGGCGTACGTAATTATAGAATTAGTGTCCCCTAGGGTGAGGGCTATTACTTAAGCGGGCGGAGCTTTGTCCTTATTAACTAATATAGGCAACATATTAAGCCCGTGTATAGCTACCTTGGCGACTTTAGGCTAGAGCTTTAGTGGCAATTAAGTCTCAATTAACATCACCCTAACCCTTTCTTTAACCAGGTGGTTGGCCTTCTCTGCTATTCCATTTTGGTGTACAGTGTATAGGGTAAAGGCCTTAGTGACTATACCTTCGTTCTTAAAGAAATCGGTTATATCCTTACTAAACCACTTAGCAGCTCTATCCAATCGAAAGCAGCCAATTATTATCCCTATTTAAGTCTTAATTATACAGACGAACTGCTTTAAGGTAGAGGCCGCGGAGCCTTTATTTAATATATAGTAGATCCATCTAAAGCGTGTTCGGTCATTAGTGAATAGTACTTAGTACTTTTTACCGTGGAGACCTTCGTGTTTTAATGGCCCAACTATATCGACGTGCACCTTTTCAAATATGCAATTGCTATATCATTAAGGGCGTCTTAATATTTGCTTCTTAGCCTTTCCAAGGTAACAGTCCTCGCAGTAAAATGGCTTATCCTCAGTAACTACAATCCCCTTTATACTTCTGGCTAGTTAACGTATCTAGTTAGGAGGAAGATGTTATAGTCTCTTGTACCAAGTCTCCATAGTAGCTTTGGTAAGCACGCCTTTCTTATAGAGGCGCGATTATGCAGTAGCCAGAGCTATTGCGAAAGGAACCTCTGCAGGGTTGTCTACCAGTATAAACGTATTAAGTCCGTTAACGTATAGGACGTAGGCTATTTCCGCCCGGTCTTTAATAAAGTTGATTATATTATAGAGACCGTCAAAGAACGCGCCCTTTCCCTATAGAATATTAAGCGAGATGACATTTATAAAGAAGTTAGGACAGTAATATACTTTAGTAAATATAATTATATAGGCTAAGTGGTCAGTTTAGGCGACTATAAGCTCAACTAATCTAACGCTAATAGCCTTTATTAGGCCTCCTCCTGTCTAGATTTAGAGAGGTTTAATTTCCTTATACTACACGAACTTCCTAATATCGTTGCCTATATAAATATTCAAGCAACTATCGGCTATCTAGGAGTCCTTAATATTTGTTCCTAAAGCCATAGCTACTGGCCCAATAGCCTACGTAGTAAAGATCCCTCTAGTTACCAAATTAGTAGCTTAAGAGGGGCGATTAGATATCCCCTTGGAGGCCTCATTAGTAATTATTAAGGCTACTCCATCACCTAAGCGCGGTCGTCTCTCTCCAGGTCTCCACCATTCGGGCCTTAGGTAGGGGTGCTTTATCCAGCAATTGTCCTCACCACCTGGATAACCTAGCTTACACTATCTATACTTGTTTAAAGCATCCTTAGCAGAGCCTTAATTACCTAATAAGGCACCACAGCCAGCTCCCCCGCCTCTACCTCAACCATTGCCGCGACCACGGCTATTACCGCGTCCTTAACCGGAGTCACCTAGTGGCTTATTAACTAAGGCAAAGCTCTTAAGTAAGTCCTTTCGCCGAGCCTCATTAGTGAGGTCAGCGATTAATTAGACTAGTATAATCATATAGCCGTCACAAATCTTATCACGTTAGATTTAAGCCTATATAGGGAAGTGTTTATTAACGGCGTTAATAAATTAATAGTTAATGATCTTATTATCTAGGGCAAGCTTTACCTACTTAACTCCTTAAACCGCTTCTTGGTAACAGCTTAAGAAAGTAGTAACCACTTAGTCTAATTGAAAACGGAGCTTAATAAAAGTCTCCTATATGTTGGCCTTATAGATTAAGCCACGGGCCTCGAACGTCTGCTTAAGGTAATTAATATAGTCCTTTGCCGTCTGCTTGTGTTCTAAGGCAGTAAGGATCTCATTGTTAATTGTACCAAGGATGACTGAACAGACTTTGCCGTCTTCCTTGCTGTACTGTTTAAACTCCTTATCATACTTATAGGAGAGTGCCTTATTAGCTAAGCAAATTAAATCATTGGTATCTGCAATAATTTAAGACCTCTCAAGGATCTCGTCTCGCTTCTCCTTGTCGGCGTCCTTTGGTACTCGATCGATAGATATTATAGGCTTCTCTTCCTGGAGCTTTGGGTAGAGGGGTGGGCCCGCATCTTCCCGAATGATGTGCAAAAGGCCCTTACTACGTAGGTACGTGCTGAGCTGCGTCCAATATTAGGGCCAATTTGAGCCGTCTTTCTTGAGGCGTTGAATGCCTGGATAATCTTTACCTATGGCGACGCGTAAATAAAAGGATTTAACGCGTAAATACATGAACTTAACGCGTAGATTTAATAATAAGAAATAATACAGAGCAGTAAGGAATGACCTAGCACGGGTATGGTAACCCTTGATGCAACCTGTGGTAAGGTATCAATCTTCTGACGTCGCAGCTTAGTAGCAACGAGTGCTTATAACCTGATGAACTGGATCTGAGGATAAATGAATGAATGAATCTATGGAATCTAACTACGAGGAATATAGGCCTTGATATAGGTCTATATCTACAGGGTCCGGGGTGACTACTACGGATACCGAAGTAGTTGCTGCGGAGACCGAACAAGAAGGGACTCTGCTTATGTAAGCAGGAAACGCATGTGGAGGACTCCTCCAGTACCATCGTCAAGAGGGAGTGGAGGGGTGCGATGGAGTGGTAGTCGTCTAGCTCGCAGGCTTGGATGAAGGTCCCGTTCAGCAGGGCGGCGGTGATGGGATCGAAGCGCTGAGCAGGGGGTGGGTTAGCAGGAGCGGGAGCGGGAGCGGGAGCGGGACGGGAGGGTGATTGGGGAGGGCTTGGCGTTGGCGTAATGTACCTCTTTGTAGCCGATGATGGCGTGGATGCCCGGTGCTTCGAACTGGCTTATGGCGTCGAAGGCAGCTTTGGACCAGGGCACGCGTGCGCCCACAAGCCCGCAGGCAATGCCGTCAAGGATGAGGTGCTTGGCGCGCTCGATCACCGAGTGGGGGATATTTTCCAGCGTGGTCGCGCTGATCCACTCGCACAGCTGGCTAGTGACTGATGGGGACTCGCTGTTAGCGGCGTCGGGGTGGAGTGCGGAAGCCATTGCGTGTTGCTTTCTTCTTTCTTGATCTCTGATTTCGTTTCTGTTGAACGTAGAATAAGGATGAGGACTCTGTCTATTAAAGAGGGCTCTAGAAGCTCTCTATATACATCAGATAGGTGACAAATGAATGACGACGACGTCATTCAGTAGGTCATAGTTAATGGAAACAGGTAACGAGACGTTCGATGAGACCTAGTTCGTATAGACGATCTAGGTCGTCAGACAGTAGTTCGATGGTGGTAAGGAAGTCCGATTCAGGTCGACAGTTTCCTTCATCGTGTCTATATCCTTCGTATACTCTATATACATGGACACGTTTGGGGTGGTGTATCTCCATTCTGTTTTCGGCGTCGAACGGTCCCTTAACGCCGGCCAAGGTCGACGAATGGCATGCGGCTGCCGGCGACCGACGGCCGAGCGACTCTCCTTTTGACGACGCAACAACAACAACTGATGGACCTGGATGGCAGCAAGGTGCTCCGGCACCACCTATTTGTTGAGATGCGGAATGCGAGTTTCGGGATTGAAGGAACTCGCTTTTCATATGTCATAAAGGCCCGTTAGCACAATGGAGACGGCACGGGTCTTTCTTTCATAATAGAACGAGTTGCTAATGGCTCTCCTAAATTCTTCATATTTCATTATTGTCGTTCAGCCTCCTCCAAATCTTATCCAGCGAGAAGTTTCTCATAGTGTCATTGTATATTTGCCATCAATTTTGCAAAAGTCAAGGATTCTACCGTCAATCGTCTCAGCACTATGCTTCTCCCGCCGCATCGCTCGCCGTTACTCATGGCTCTCTTCTCCCTATCCTTCCTCTCCACTCATTTAACAACAGCAGAACCGCTAGTAGCACCATGCCCAAACTACTCCTTCTCTACCGTTGCCTGCATGAATAAATACGGCAGCGTCTTATCTGAAGACTATGACCGCTCCACGATTCCCATCGTTGGCTTCACAGACACATACGCATCCACACAAGTTCCCTCAGACCCTTCATTCGCCTACGTCTCCAACGCAAGTTTCCTAATCTACGACGCTGCCCGCGCGCCCTCCGTCCTCGGGCCCTCCCCTGCCGTCGATTTCATGTTCCAAATCCCGCTAATCGGCCACGAAGCCCCCGTCTACGACCCGACCACCAACCGCCTCTTCTTCTCCAAGCTCCTCGGCAACGAGACGTCCCAATACACCATCGACCTTTCTGCGACCCCGCCTACCCTCTCCACCTTCACCTCCCACCCTCCCACCATCGTCCCCGCCGGCGGCACCTTCCACGCCGGCCTCGTCTACTGGTGCGGCAGCGCCACCCACTCCGGAACCTACATCCCAGGCTTCTACACCCTCAACACCACGACCCACGCCACACGCCCCTTCTAAACAACTACTTCGGCCTCCGCTTCACCACCTGCGACGACCTCGCCGTCCACCCCATCACCAGCGACGTCTGGTTCACGGATAATTACTACGCGCACAACATCCCGCTCCTGCACCGCAACAACACCCCGCAGCTGCCCCCCGCCGTCTGGCGCTTCCGCCCCTCGACCGGCGCGCTCCAGCTCGTCGACGACACCCTGCAGCAGCCGAACGGGATCGCGTTCGCGGCAGACGGGCGCACCGCGTACGTCTCCGACACTTCGGCCGACACGCCCTTGCTCTTGCCCGCGGAGACGGTGTGGACGCAGACGGCGCGGCGGACGGTGTACGCGTTCGATGTCGACGCGGGGTTTGGCGGCGTTGGCCGCAGGCGGGTGTTGTATCGCGCGCAGGACCGGATTCCGGATGGGGTGAAGGTGGCGCGGAATGGGTGGGTTGTTGCGGCGGCGGGGCATGGGGTTGATGTGGTGGATGAGGGGGGAACGCTGGTTGTGAGGGTGTAGACGAATTTTACGGTGCTGAATCTGGCGTGGGCGGGGAGGGATTGGGAGGATTTGTGGTTGGTGGGTGTGGGAGGGGTTGCGCGGGTGAGGTGGGAATTGCCGGGGAGGGAGATTGTGTAAGTGATAGGGGAGGCGGTCGAGGGGATAGTGGAGGGATTTGCTGGTGAGGTTTAGGGGTTCGGATGGCTTTTTGTGGTGTTTATAGAGGTAGATTGGGATAGAGGTTGGAACAATGCTCTTTAGGGGTTAATTTTAATTTTGCAACCTATTCTACAAATGTGACCTCGCATGCTCATGGCAGAAGGGTATTGAGATGGAGCAATCATCTAGGGTAGAGAATCGGGTGTTAAGTCTCCAGTGATCATAATTACACGTTGTGTACGTTATGCAAGACGCGAATCCATAATACCTATTCCTCTTGATGACGTCCTCATAAACTCCGTAAGCCGGTCGCATACGGCAACTAAAGTAAAAACTCCCGTGTTTTATTGTGTGCATCCAATATAATACATTAAGAGTCTATGTACCATTAATGCGATCCGCCATGAAACGATTGTTGCAAAGCTGCAGCATCTCGTTTGCATTCCTCCTCTATCGACCCGATTAAACCTGTACTAATTACTATTGCAACTTCTATAAATGTTTCTCACCCTACTCCTCCCCCCAACCGTGCTTGCCGTCGTCACGCCTTCCTATCTATATATCCCACCTAACTCATACCCGCACGACTCCAACTCCTAATCTTGCTTCCCCAGATATAAAACACCACAGGTACGGGTGCCATGGCGATGGCCAGAAAGCCCAGCAAACTACTTGCCCAGTCGACGCCCAAAGTATGGTACATGGCTATGGCGAACAGCGGGAAGCCTGCGCCGAAGAAGCTACGCACGAACGTATTCGCTGAGATAGCCGAGTTGGCCACTTCCAGATACACGTCGACGATGTACTTGAAGCCCTGGATGAAAATCACGAACATGGCCGCCCCGACGGGGATCCCGGCTACCACTTGTGCTGGCCAGGGCGTGCCTGGGTGCGACGTCCAGCCGAACCAGAAAAGGCCGATGGGGAGGAGGACGGCGCCGACAATCATGGGCGGGAGACGGCGTTCTGGGACGAGTACACCTGGAGTGGATGCAATCTGACGGGCGAATATGGTGAGAGAGTGCATGACGACGCCGGCGAGGCCTAGTAGGTTGCCGACGAGAATGCCAAAGAAGGCGAGAGCGCCGATTTGCGGCTTCCAGTGCCGGTCTTCTTGGAAGGAGATTAGATAGGCTTCGAAGAAGAGGAAGAGCAGGCCGTAGAGGAAGGAGAGGTAGAATGTTATTAGGACAAGGATAGGTTCGGTTGCTAAGAGGACTATGCACTGTAAGAGCTCTGGCAGTTGTACATGGATTAGGAGTTTAAAATTTTGCTTACCCCACGGGCGTAGTAGATATACGCGTAAGAGCGACTGGAAGTCTTGCCGATCTTCCTCCATCTTGCTGTGGATGGCCCAGTTCTTCGTCTCATACCGTAACCTTCCCGCTTTTCTTGTAAGCAGGACGGGACCGTACGTTTCCGGCAGTGCAAAGAACGCGATTATGGCAAAACTGTAGGCCACAATTGCTGTGATCCACATTGTCCATCTCCAGCCAAGGTAGCTCTGGGTAATAAAGCTGCCGACAACAGGTCCGATCACTGGGCCGATGAAACCGGTGGTGACGAACACATCGAGGGCAATGCCACGGCTTATTGGCGTTGCCCAGATATCCGTCAAGGTACCGCCCGTGATTGCCATCGAAGAAGAACCAAATAGACCGCTGAAGAATCGGGAGATCATGATTGTTTGAAGGTTTTGAGCCAGAGCGACCGGGAGACAGAATGTTGCAAAAAGTGTCACTCCGGTAAGAATCGGCCACCTACGGCCGAACTTCTCTGATAGTGGACCAAATATTAAAGGACCGAATGTAAAACCTAAAAGAAATAGTGTGATGGTGAGGATGTCGACCTCAGTGCCGACATGATATTCATTAGATAGTGGCCTACTCGCATCGCTCAAAATACTCGAGCCTATATTAACGACAAGAGGAAGGGAGTTAAGCACAGCAGATACGAAGAGTTTGTATTTGAAAGACCAGGTGAACGGGTTTTTAGGGTCGTTTGGTCCATCCCATCCGACGATATTCCCATCCACGAGCGGCGGTTGTGACGGTGACTCAAGCGATTCTTCGCTTTTTGGCTCCAGCGTACCATTCTGGTGATATTCATTATGATCTTGTGTCTCAGGAGATCGAGCGTCGTCGTCTAAAGGTCTGTAAACGCTCTTTTGGTTCGTTGACTCAGCATGCTCAGACCAAGAAACCGATGAATATCCGCTGCGCGGATAATCGAATATCCGCAAGCTAACCTATTCAATCGATCCATCTGTTTCTTGGTCTAAGCCACTTTAGCAAGCTTTTAGAAGCCGAGCCGGTCTATTTATATAAGGCAAACCATTAACTTTAACAAAATTAATATAAGCAACCGCCACGTCTATTATCCTGTCAATACCTATATTAGAATTGCCTTAATTAGCTCTCTAATTAATAGATTTTCCAGAACTAACTGCTAGCTATAGGCGCATCTAAAAGGCGTTAAAGAAACCCCTCTATTTCGTCTAGCAGGAGCCAGTCTTCTTAAGCTTTTAATAATAAACTACCCTCTCTATTAACTAATACCGCTAGAGGATTAAGAGATACAGCGGATATAGTGCCCAAGGGCATTAGCCGTCTTATCCCACCCCCATTGTCTCCCCTATTATCTCCCCTGTTATCTCCCCTATTGCTATCTATAGCTTAATAGCGGTCCTTAATAGTCCACTTACTACTGCTAAACTATATAGATCCCTAAGAGGATAAAAAAGTAGAAGTTAATAAAATACCCGTAATATCCGTAATATCCGCTAAGAAGATATCCGCTGCAGAGAAGGTCTAGGTAATTATTAACCGTCTTAGGCTATAGCGGATATCTATAGGAGACCTAGCGCTTAAATAGATTATAATAGCTAAAGGTTTACGCAAGGCACTAAAGAAAAAAAGAGTAAGGGAGCTCCTTAACAAACTCCTAGAGGATACTAATATTCTAAATATCTATACTAAAGAGATAGAGAAGCGCGGCATAGTAGGTGCTAGTATTACTTTTATTATCTAGGGAGAGCTTAAAGAGCTAAGGGAGAAAGAGTTACTATTTAGCAGCTTTAACCAATATGCGGATATTAAGCAGCTTAACCTTAGGCAGTGCTATTAAGCCGTAAAGACTTACTGTAACCGACTACCGAGGTTCGCATTACCTTGTAACTCACCACCCGTTTCTTGACTCATATGTCTCTTACCATCATATGTCTCATTACTGTATTACCCCTGTCTTTAATGTCTACCTATCGATTGTTTCTATTACCTATTCATTACCTATTACCGACTGAGTGGCAATGGCGACCTGGTGGCCAATTAGGTAACAGTTACAAATCATCGTCGGTATCGCCGAAAACCTTAGCCACCTATTTCTTGTATATAGTCTACTCGATTTCCATAGATTTAGAATTAAGTCGCTCATACAATCCTTCACACTGCAAAGCTTACACTTACGCACCTATACTAGAGCATATAATTATAGTATATTAAGAGGGTTAACGCAAATATTCTTTATATAAAGGCCGTACGGTTCTAATAGCTTCTACGCTTATATTTAGCCTTTTATAAAACTCCATAAACTATATCCCACAGCTGCTAGGGATATATCTCTAAGCTAACGACGTTAAGCGCCGCGTGCTTTCTATGCTCCATAGGCTTAGATTAATTAATAATTATACTACTTTAAACTAGCAGAAGGAGCGGATAGCCTAGGAATTAAGGTTTAGCCCATAATCTCCGCGGTGTAGGTATATACTAACCTATATATAGGTAAAAATCCGCTTAATAGGTGCAGCTTCTAATACTATTATTGTCTATAATAACTTTAACTACCTCTAATAAGTTTAGCATTAAACACTTAGGGATACTAGGACGTTCTATTCGCGTATAACTAGCAAGCTTATCTTTAGTATAAGTATACCTAATAGTAGGCTTTAACAGAGCATGCTTTATGCGGATATTTTAATTAAGTTTTTAGATATTATAAAGGCTCTAGATAATTTATAAGACGAGATATAGAAGTAGATCTCAACAGCTTTAATCTATAAAGCCATTATAGAGGCGTACCTAGGCCTTAATATATTACTTAGCAAAAACCCATAGTTTAAACATCTACGTATGCCTTCTATTAATATAATACCCGCTACACGGACGTCTAGGTTTAACCTAGGACCTATTATAACTAAAGAGGCTTCTATATCTAAAACCTATAAGGTACTAAATAACATTTTTCTCTATTAAATAAATCTATAACGCACTAATAAAGTATTTAAGGAGCGACTGTTTTTAATCTATAGTGATTAAAAGACCGTAAAGCTTATTTGGTTATATTAGGGAGAATATACTAAGTTAATATCCGCCTATAATAGCCTGCGTTAGGCTCTACCTATTTTAGCTCTTTAGTACCTAAAGCTAAACTACTTATATATGGTTATACGGTATCACTATAGTAGTAAGCAATCAGCCTAAGAGTACTCTATACTGTACACCTATATAAACCACCTAGGTTAAAGAAATATCCCAGCTAAGCGCACGCCGTTTTATTATATAGAGGAGCTAATTCTCTATAGCTTCAACGCTCGTATCGTAGCATTGCTCTATACTCAGATTAAGGAGTCTTATAACACTAAGTCGCCTATAGATATTAAGCGGTACCTTAAAAGCCTATCTCCGCAACGTCTATTAGCAGTAGTTAAGGATATCCGCATAGCGGTTTTCGGTTAGGAAGTCTCTTAGGCGGCTAACCATACCAGCTAGCCTACGGAACTATAGCAAAAGGGTTACCTTAAGCAGGCTAGTAGTGCTATATCCTTATAAATACTTCTTAAGCCTGCTAATGCAGAGTTTCTAACGCACGTCCGCTTTTTATAACTGGTAGAAACGTATAAGGTCCTTAAGCACGCTATTAAGCTTATGGATATTAGCCTGCTTAGGGATCGTTCGGTTGCACCTCCGTTACGAATATGGAGGCTCCATATTGTAACCGAAATGGAGCTCAAATCTGAATATGAGGTGATCGTTCGGTAGATCTGACGACTTTTGAATATGGAGCTCCTCCATATCGGTAAGCGCGGCAAATTTGCAAGCTATACCGTATACAGTAGTTGAAATGGAGCTCTTGGCACCGTTTCAATATGGAGCCTCGAGCTCCTGTCCCATATTCCATATTGATTCTGGAGCTCTCGCATACACGCCAAAGTAACGACTTCTTATAATATGGCGACTCCACACACCCCAATCGCGATACTGCTGTCGCAATTGCAAGCCTTATATAATGTTATTCTCTTAACCTTTATAAACACGATAAGCTTATTTCCGGGGGGGGTTCGTACTCAGCATACTGATATATGGCGAGGAACGAGGTAGATAACGCAGTTGCTCTACAGCCATAAGCAACGACTGGTGAATATAACTCGTATAAGGCCCAACGTGTTTAGGAAGCTTCTCAATTAGTTACAACTATACGGCGACTTAAAAAACACAAAGCTTTTATCAGCGGCCAAGAAGCTACTGATATTCCTAATAATATTTAGTAATAATTCGTCATATAGATTATTAAGTAAAATAACTCAACACTTATCTACAACGATCCACCAGTAAGTAGTCACCTACCAGCTAAACTTTTAGCATTAATTTACTGCCTTATAAAGCCGTATACGAAGTCCTTCCTAGCCTTCTAAAACTATATAAGGAAGTTATTCGGCTTCCTAAGAACTCTACTCCGGAAGAGATTACTAATAACCCCAAACGATATCCTTTCTTTACTAATTATATTAAAGCTCTCAACAGTACTCATCTACCCATATCTATAAAAGGCGGGTATATAAGGCAAGCTCCATAGCGCGGAAGGAAGGGAGGATTATCTCAGAACGTTCTTATAGCTGTTAATTTTTAGATAAACTTCCTCTACGTTTTAGCTGGTTAGGAGGGCTCTGCTTATAACTCTAGAGTTATTAACTTAGCAAGAGCTAAAGGATTTAAAGCCTTACCTAGTAGATACTACATCGCGGATACTAAGTACTCTAACACGCCTATGACCTTAACTCCCTACCGCGGCGTATGGTATCATCTTTATAAGCAAGCACAGGCAAATATAAGGCCACAGAACGCAAAGGAGCTCTTTAATCTTCGGCACGCGGCACTAAGGAATATAGTAGAGCGTATAATAGGAATCTTTAAGCATCGTTTCCGGTACTTTAAGGCCGGTAGGCGTAGTCTTCCTTTAAGTACGCAGGTGGATATAGTATACGCTTTAACTGCGGTTTACAACTTCATAAATATAAATAATCCAGATAATCTAGACTGGCCTCTAGAGGTGGAGGATAAGATTATAGATAAGGAAGACGTAAGGCTCACAAAGGTAGAAAGCGATATAGTTATAAACTAAAGACGCGATAAGATCGCGGAGCTTATATAGGAGAGTTACTACCAGGTAATTGGCAGGCCAATTAATTGAGAATATACAATAGATTTAGGTGTATTTACTATAGAAATCTATATAGTTTCCCTCTATATATTGCTCACTAATTGCCTATATAGAAAGGCTCCAAAGAGCAACTCAAATCTCACCCAAAATCTCACCCAAATCTTGCTCAGATCACCCAAAGCTTCCTCTCCTACGTGCCCTCCTTCCTGCCAGCCAAGATATCATCAATTAAGCTTTGCCGAAGCTCTACAACTCCAGCCGTTACAAGAAATAATCTAGCAGTAGACTCCGTTTCAAAGGCTCGCAAAACAGCTAGTTACTCTACAGGACCTAGGTCACTAAACTCATAAATAAATTCTGCAAAGGCCTTCTCTTAAGGAGACTTCTAGGCGAGCAGCTCTCTCATAGCTCTCATCTCTCTTATCACCTTCTCTACTATCTCCTCTAAAGCCTCTACGACTCGCCCTCTTCCTCCTTGCTAGCGCTTCGCAATAGATTCAGTGGCTCTAGCAGCTTACTTAACAGCCCACTTCCGTATAGCTAGTAAAGAAGGTTAACTTAGCGTTAAGGAGGAAGATCTAGAAGGACTAGGACTAGGGCGCTCAGTTAAAGGTAAGGGTAATTAACTGCTTTCAGTAGAGCTATAAGCTAACTCTAACTCAGAGGCCTCATCTACTTCCTCCTCGTCCTTGTCCTTAGCTTCCTCATCTACCAAATCCGCCTGCGAGGCTACCGCTAAGAGAAGTACAGGGTCTATACAGTTCTCAATTGCTTCATTAATTAACCTCGCATAATCGCCTATTGCGAGGATTCCCTCAAACAGCTCCTCTAGTAGATTTAGGAAAGCAGGCGGTATATTACGAAACTTCTCAGCTTTAGGATTGGCTTTAAAGTAGGCCTTTATAACTTCCTCACTAGCTATAGGTACGCCTTTAGTTTCGTCCTACCCCCAGCTAGAGAGGCTATAGAGCTCCCTCCACACCTTCCAATCCTTTTTGTGGTTATTGTGCTTACTTTTAATTTGCTTAAGAGTAACAGGCTGCTAGGCAATTATATTTGTACAATTAAGAGCAATCTTCCAGCCGTTAGCTTTGTAAGAGCTATCTGCGCAATATCCCTTCCAAACGGCCTTAACGAGGCCTTCTAACATCGCCTCCTCCATCTCATTTGTCCATCTCATACGCGCCTTCCTCTGCCCTGTAGACGCCGCGGGCGTCGCCGTAACTCTACTACGGCTCATACGGGAGGTTGCCGCAGGTATAGAAAAGGTCAACCAGCGAGAGGGCGTTGGCCGTAGAGGAGGCTCCATTACTACACTAAAGCATGGAGTCGCGATAGAGGCCTAGTGGCAGAGGGGGTCGCTCAAATCGCCCACTAAAATTAATAAAGCATTGTGCGAAGTCAAATATAGAGCCTTATCTGGAGGCTTACCGAACAATCAACTCATTTACATATTCAACTGAGCCACGGTAGTAGCCGCGACTAATTACAAAATGGGCGACGCTAAAAGGCGCACAGATTAAAAAGATTATGATGTGGACCTCATTTGCAACCGAACGATCCCTTAGCCACATACTCCCCCATATTTATATCTATTTCATAAGTAGTTAAAACAAGAACTATCTACTAGAGATATTACGTTTCTTCCAGTTAACTTTAATAGATACTTATTCCCCTAAGCTCTAGTAAGCTATCCTAGTAAATAGTCTAGTAAATATCCGCGGCGAATAGAATAGTTACTACCTAATAGATCTTAACAACGAGCTACTTAATAGGGAGCTGAAGTAGCTTATGCACACTTATGGCAATTTAACATTTAACCTAGACTTACTCTTCCGCTGGAGTATTTATATAACTAATTATATAGGGCCACTACGTATAAAGTTTAAGATTACGTTCAGCGAACGGATGTCTACTTAATATACTATTAAATCTCCTACAGTGGATATTTAATTACTTACTAATGCGATTACCGAAGGTTCTATTATCCGCCGTTAGGCACGGTAAGTAAAGATAGAAGCGCCGCCTCTACTATAACTAGGTATTAAATGACTTAATTAATCTACCCTTAACAAGTTTAATTTACGGCTAGGCGGTAATCTTTCCGCCGTATTTAATAAGCTTAATCTCTATAACAATAATAATGAGCTAGATGGCTTTATATTTTCTACTAACTTTACTTAAACCTAGCTTTAACCTATATATAAGTTGCTTAATAAATAATACAAGATATTAGCTATAAGCTATTACTATAACCGTTTAATATCCGCTATAGTTAGTAGCACTAGTACATATTCCTAAGTAATTAATATTATTAATTAATTAATCTATTTAGTTCCTGGGCCGCGCTTACTAGGGGTATAAAGTATAAGGAGAAGGGGGGGCGTTATCCTAATAGATATCAGCTACTATAATTGCAATATCCGCTTAGCGGATATAAGGTAAACTTACCTAGTATTAGCTAACCCTACCTAATATTAACTAACCTTGCCTAATATTAGCCCGCTATATACTAATTAGCGTTACTGTTAATTTCCTATAGTACTCTTTATATACGTTTACCTCTATTTAATTACGCTAACCGCCTTTATAGTACTAATAAAAACATATCTAACTAGCGGGTTGCTAGCGGCATAGATATATTTAACGGCTAGTATAAGGGTAATAATAGAGTAGTAGGAGCTAGAGACCTAAGAGTTAGCGAAGGCATAGGTACATCCTCTTCCTAAGTTATTAGCAAGAGGTCTATGGCTAACTATTAACTAGCCTACAATATATTAGCGCCATAGTAAGGCGCTAATTACTACGGCGCTAATATTTTAAATCTCCTATCTAAAACCTGCGAAGCCCGTATAAGAGCCTATAATAAGCGCTTATCCGCAGTAGCGTACTACTTTAACGCTTAGGAAAACCGCTCTAATATCTATATAATTAACCCAGAAGAACCTAAGAGTTGCCCTATTTCTTTCTATTTCTGCTTTTATTCCTTATTTACTAAAAGCTTAATAAGGGACGGAAGCTCCTTACTAAGGATATTAGGATCCTACTTAGGCATTACTTGCCTTAATAATACCGTATCTAGAACTTACCCTATATTATAGAGGCGATAAAGCTGCTTATCTGGTATAATATAATTAACTATAGGCGTCTATAATATATTCTAATACCTAGCCTCCGCCTATTACGTAAACCACTTTTATATATTGCTTAATATAGGCTCCTAGTAGGTTTTTGTAATATCTGCACTATAGCTAGTATAGATATCGTACTCGCAATCTATAAATATTACTAGGTTATAGTTACTATAACAAAAGTCTTTACTAATAGTAGACTGTGGGTCTCTATAGTGTGTAAGTTATATTACTTATAAGTATACCTAATCCTTATTAACTAGCCGCTATAGGGTGAACGGCAGTTTATTATATAACTACGCATTAGTTAACCGCTTCTTTAGGCATAGGGTTAGTACAATAAGCTCTTTAGGTAGGCGTACTATAGAACTACTAGGGCTTAACCTATGCCTGCTTCTTATATCTACTAACTACTTAGTATTAACTAACGCTATAGATAAAGCATCGCCCGTAATATCCGTAGTTTCTGCGTTTTGTTACCCGCGGATATTATTACGCAGCGCGCTTACGTGAAGATCGCCTATATACTAAGGTTGTATATACTTAGAACTACCTAATTTATCACAAGGACCCCACCAGCGGCTCTTAACTATAAAGATTACTTTACCTAAGAGGCCTTTTCCTTAGCCTACCCGGCTAAACCGCTGTGCTAGTATATTATAGGATTTATGGTAAGGCATTCTATATTGGATTAAATGGTAAATATCCGGAATATTTATACTATATGCTACTGCATCTAATATAACAAAAATTTGAATTTAAGATATTGGGTGCGTGTATTCGGCGTATAAGCGGTCTTTATTAATATCCGTAAGCGCTATATAGTAGCTTTACACCACTTCTCTAGCAATAGCAGCATTATAGCCGCGATAGATTAACTAGCTGCGAATAGTATTACAACAGGCAGCTATCTACTCCTTAGAATTAAAGAAGATAATCGTCTTTAAAATTAGCTAAAGTTAATTAAACTATTAGCGGTATATTTACTATACGGATATTAAGCGGCTTCTTAATTACTCGCCTTTTCCTTAGTTATTATTACTAGTAGTATATAAATATACTAGAGTAGCAGCAATAGTAAAGTAAAGAGCTTAAAAGTCCTTCTTCTCTAGCGCGGTTATAACCCTTTATATAATTTTTAGCTCCGGCCAATTAATTAGGGTTTTAATAACTTATATATTAGGTTTAAACCTAGCTAGCTTATATATAGTCCAAAACGTAGATAGGTCTAGTATTACGGTATATATAAACTAAGGCTTATTAACTAAGACTAAATATACTTTAAAGAGTTGTATATACGCTATACGGAAGGTCTCTCTCTAATTAGTAAGCAGGTGTATTTTATTAACTACTATAAGGGCAATATAGGAACAAAATATCAGGTCTATTTAAACCTTATATAGCTTATTACTAACTAAAAGCTCTAGGGAGATAAGGATATATATATAGCTGCCCGTGCGGATATCCTTAATTAGCTTAGCGGATATTATTTTCTTCTATATATAAATAGGTTAAATATAAGGTAGCTTTATAATCTTTTTTACTTACTCTAACCTAATTACGTTAAGTAGAAGAATAATAATAATAACTGCATTAGGTATAAGACATAGTAGTGCTTACATTATTATACTCTTACCAAAAGACGTCTTTACCATAAGTATAAGATCTTGCCATTTAAATATTAGTACCCTTAGGGCCTTAAGCTGCTCTATATAACCGCGGTATAAATATATCTCCGTAATAGCTTTATTTAGCTTACTTATTTAAAGTTTATAAGAGCTGCTTATAAGCTAGAGTAGCTTCCTCCGTAGGCTATATAGCCGTAGAGACCGCTAGGAATCCATTTTAATATAATCCCTAGCCTATTGCGTACTGCTAGCTTATTAATCTACTTAACTGGCTTATAGTTTATAACCTCTTTACCTTATTTACTTTAATAGAGGTATTAGTAGATAACACTTAAAAGCAGCAGAGGGAGAATAGAGGGTTAAATAAAGGTAGGGAGGACTTAAACACGTTATAATAGATAGATCTTAATAGGTTTTAATTATTAGATTATAGATATAATAGATAGAGAGTGGGTAGTTAAGATTAACGCGTTATTAGTGCGGATATTGCTAATTATTTACTTTAGCAAACCGCGTTATGGCTATTTTAAAATTAATGTTAGGAACGGGAAAGTAGGGAGACTTCTTACGTAAACTATTTAATTCGCCGGAGCCTAGTATATAATTAATAGATTTTTTAAGCTGCCTAAACTTATCGTAAGAATAAGAAGTAAATATCCGTAATATTAGCTATGCAGATATTGCGACGTGCTTTACAAACGTCGGCCAAAGTGTCTTAGACCACACAGGGACAGATGGCCTAAACTGGTTTAGTGCCATCGGGCCGGATTTATCCGGCGTCCCATGTGGTCTGAGCATGCTGAGACAATCCCCACCTGACTAAAAGCCACCTGACTTTTAAACACAATAACAGCCAAGTTCTTAGAGTGCAGTAGTCTGAATGCACCTAAGTCGTATTCATCGTATACGGAAAAGATTTAGAGTTTGGAAGAATGAGGCCGAGATACCCTCCTGTCAGGCAGCACGGCGTCCCTTTTGCTCTCCAACTTCGCTGCTCGGCCGCCGAGCTGGAACAAAAGACATCCCCAAATAGGAGTGTATCTACATGCTGGTTACAAACGATCTGTACACGATCCTTCAGGATTAGCTCGGCCGAGCTGAGATCGGCCGATAGACTAAGAGTCTCAGCTCCTCACGAAGTCCCGAATATGCACTTCGTCACAATTTCATCGCGCCTGGCAGTCCGACACAAGGTGAACGATTCGGGCTACTCAAGGCTCTCTGCTTTGTAAAACCTCTATTTCGACTATAAAGCACTTGGAAGTTGATTGCAATGTATTCCTGTTCACTAATTTCCCCTAGCACGGTCGAGTTGTCTTCCATTTCGCAGAGCTACTTTTGAAAAATAAAACTACCTTTCCATTCATTTTTTAAACATGGTTTCCCAAGAGACTATCCATACCAATAGCACTAATAGAGCACCTTATGGCTCCAAGTATCCTCCTTTCAAGGATGCTGGCTCCCTCGATAGATTCACAACCGTCCAGGTTACCCCTTGCATCGGAACCGAGTTTAAAAATGTCGATCTAGCTGAGTGGCTTAGCGCACCCAACTCTGATGACATGATTAAAGATCTTGCGTTGCTTTGTAAGTTATCAAACTACTATTAATATGGACTGGGTTTAACGCTGATATAATTGATAGTGGCCCAACGAGGGGTGATATTCTTCAGAGGCCAGAACAACATCAACAATGAGCTGCAAAAGGAACTCTGCAAGCGCTTAAACGCGATTGGTGGAGCTCCTCAAGGTAATGGGTTCTACCGCCACTCTCTCTTGGCCATGCAAGGCGAAGATCCAGAGATGGGTAAGGTCGACCAAGACCGCCTCGAGAAGATGTACCGGCCGAAGGCAGACAACATGCCGCGCCAGAGCCACACCCTTGACTGGCACACTGATTCGTCCTTCGAGGCCAATTCGCCAGACTATACCATCTTGAAGATGGCTGAGCTTCCTGCCACTGGCGGAGGTAGGTCCAACACTTCTCTTTTAACAGTTTTACAGAGAGTTAACATCACCTACCACAGATACCCTCTGGGCCTCCGGCTACGAACTCTACGACCGCCTCACAGAACCTTACAAGCGCTTCTTCGAGTCCCTTACCGCCACTTACAAGTCCGTCGCGCTCTCCGGCTACGCGGCGAAGAACCCAGAGGCCATGGACTCCGGTCCACGCGGCGCTCCTAACAACGTCGGCCTTGACTTTGAGAACCACCACCCAGTTGTACGCACACACCCGTTAACGGGCTGGAAGAGCATCTTCTCCTGCGGGACGAACTGTCTATCTATCGACGGGGTAACTGATGCTGAGAGCGCTAAACTCATGAGAAAGCTTATGCGTCTACTTGTTGATAATCATGACCTTCAGCTGCGCTTCCAGTGGCATGATGTGAATGACTTGGCCATTTGGGATAATCGCTGCACGTTCCATGCAGCGACGCAGGATCATTTTGGAAAAGGGACGAGGATTGGTTGGCGCTGCATGACGATGGGTGAGATTCCTTTCTATGATCCGGAGAGCAAGAGCAGGATGGAAGCTACGGGGGGTTGGCCTTATAAGATAGAAGCGTAAGGATAAAGCGATTCAGGGGTACAAGGATGTGGATTGGTTTAGAGAGAATCTCCAGACATATTAAAGAAATAGAGTAGTATAAAATCTAAGTTTTCAAAAGATACAAACGGAAACTCGTAGATTTGTAGAAATTAAATTGACTACGGTGCATTTTTAACACAGTTTGCTGCGGTAGCCGTTCCAATTCAGGGCGTGTGCGGCGCCGAAAGGCTCGGCGCGGTTTTCGAACGCGGGGATGAATTTCATCCAGGGTCGGTTCAGGCCCCATGGGGCCACGTGGTCGGCTGTCGGGAGGAGGTTGCGGCCGGCGAGGACGCCGCTGCCCATCCAAAGGGGTTGTTGAAGTCGGCGTCCTTTCCGCGAAGATTTTGCCGATGGTGCACCATGAGATGGTTGTTTCGTTGGTGATGGTGTGTCTCTCGAGTTTGTCGGCTTCATCCTTGAGGCCGTCTGGGAGCTTGTATTCTGGAGTGACAGCTTCTTTTTCTTGGGTTCCTTTTCGAAGGAAAGACCGGATGGGCGGCGTCCATCCCAACTGGAGCCGGAACCAGTAGCATCGTGCGCATCAAGAGCATTGACGGCTTGGATGACGTGGTCCCGAGAAATACGCTCGCCGCCTTCGCTGGCGCAGGGCTCAGTGGTGGCGGGCTTAGGCGTGGGCTCTTGTTTCTTGCTGTTGGATATGGTGTTAGATTAGAGACGAAAATTTATCTTGTGGGCAGGAAACGGAATGGAATCGGTGATCCGAAGATAGAAGATGGTCTCAAAAACCGGAGGATGGCTGAGATTAAATAACTTCAGCTCAGGCAGACGGTATAACCAAGCCACCACGCCTCGGTGCAGACGAGGCATTTACGGATAAATGCGAGACAGTCATAATGGCAACGTTCAGTTCGCCAGGCAGCCAATAAAGAGGAGCAAACCTTTCCATTGATTGAAAGGGATTTTCTTCGGACACGAAGGTGTCGAGGTGCATTCCTCTGACCACTTCTGTCTGGCCAGTCGCTGGCTGCGAACCTTCCAAAGCTTCCATATGCCCAACTTCATCTATACGGTTGCCAAAGGGAAAGAGGTGAACGCACGGAAGTGCACGGACGGAAACTCAAGCTGTCCTTGACGTTGTACGCTTGCGAATCGTCTTTATTGTGGTAGTCGCGGTCGACGTTGTCGAAGATCAAGGGCCGGTGACGATTCGATGGTAGGAACAGCCACCAGAGACACTCCTGCACCTCCACATCGATATCAATTATGGGATGCTTGAGCATCTGCACAACATCTGCCGTCAGATCTGCTTTGGTTTCCCCTAACCGCCAACTGCGTCTTGCCTATGCCACCAAGGCCATAGACAACAAACAGTTTTCGTCGGCTTGTTGCGGGCATCTTGCAGAGAAAGAACTGTTCAAGTTATCACATCTCGGTGTCGCGTGGGACGAATTGACTCACTACAGGCACGCCTCGTAAACTAAAGTCGACCTTGTATTTCCCGTGATCTGCTTGCACGCAAGTTAGGCTCTCTAACATTCCTAGCAGAAAAGCTACTACGAAGGTGCATAACTACATCGAGCTCGAGCAAGCACTAGCCCATGAGCTGCCCCGATCATCCTCTTGATCACATCCCTCACCATCTCAAAGTCCTCCTCCGTGGGTTTCCCGAACCTGTTCATGTTAAAGTGGGTCTGTGGGAGCGAGAACTTGCTCGTCGAGTCGGATAGGTCAAGGTAGCTAGAGCTCTCACTCACCACGAATCGCTGCGACAATAGTCAGCCTTTGTAAGATGTTAAAATAGGTATAGTTTAATGATTATTTTTATTAAGCATACATTTCTAAGAGGGTGGGGAAGTGACAATTATATAGAAGAGTGTCAGAGATTCCACCCAATAAGAAGCAATACACGCTAACTAGAACCCACTTTAACAGCCCCCCTTAAGCTAAATATAGGTAACAATATAAAGGTTATAAGAAACGTTAATATCTCTCTAAACCTAAAGCATCTTTAAATGCATAGAATGCATCTTTTGGCAGCGCCTTAGTAAAACTATTAGCTATTTGTTAACTTGTTTATATATATTCCAGCTTAATATCTCCGTCTATAACCTTCTCCCGAATAAAGTAATGTTAGAGAGTAATATACTTAGTTTAAGTATAAAACTTAGGGTCTTTTATAAGAGTAATAGCACCTTAATTATTGGCGTAAATAATTGTTGCGTAAGGGGATTTATTAGTTAGAGATAGTTTTTAAAGAAGTTGTTGTAACCAAATAGCTTTTTTTACTGCAACTGTCTGTGCCATATACTCTACTTCACAGGTTAAGAGTGTTACTATAGGTTAGCGCTTTAAGGACCAGCTAATTATACCGCTTTTAATATTAAACATAAATTCTAATGTTAATCTTTAAGTTTCTAAGTTATCTATCTAGCTAGAGTCTGTAAACCCCCAAAGCGCTTATATCTCTCCTTAGAGGATAAGTTAGAGATTAAGTGTGCCGCGTAAGTAGGAAAGTATTTAAAGAATAGCTTATATATAAGACTTATTAGGATTAAAAGCAAAGCGACTAATAAAGGAGACGGCAAAGGCGATATTAGGTTAAGTACCGAGCATAGCATATATTAGGGTGCTAACTAGCGATTAGTATTAAGTTTTAAACATAGAGTTAGCCTAATAATCTGCCGCCGCTAGTTAAAGATAAGAGGTTCCTATTGGCGTAAGGTAAGGGAAATAGTTCTAAAGACTAGCGCTACAAATAGCCTCTTTAAGGTAAGAGAATTAGCTAAGCCGTAGTTTACGGAGTTATTAATCTTAAGTTACTTTTATACTAAGGTAATAAGCAATAGGGCCTAGATTAGTTATACTAAAGCGTCTGCTAAGTTAAGCTTTAATAATCTTAATATTAATAATATCTGGTCTAATAAGTAGGAGGTTATTAATATAGACTATAATATATATAGAACCTTTAGCGAAGACTAAAGAGTTAAAGTTAAGGGGTTTAAAACTAGCATCTATAAGGAACTCTAAGAGCGTTTAATGCTAAACTTAAGGCGACTGTTTAAGACCGTAAAGTACTTTATTTAGATAATAAACCCGTCTAGTTCCATTATTAAAACCTTTAGGTTAATTAATATAGATCTCCTCCTTAACGCTTCTATAAAGGAAAGCGGTTTTAACGTCTATTTATTTAATTTTAAGGTCTTATATAGCTGCGATGGCAAAGAGCGCTTTATAGCTTATAGGTTTTATAATAGACGCAAAGGTCTTATTAAAGTTAACCCTAGCTTATTGTTTATAACCCTTTACCACCCACCTTACCTTATATTATATGATCCTTCCTTTACTATCCCGCTTGTGCTTAAAAACCTATTAGGCGTTAAGAACTTTATAATTAAGAGGTTGGTTAATAAGTATCTAGGTATTATTTACTTTATAAGAGCTAATTTCATCTTTACTAGNNGAGTACTATTTATTATTATTAACGTTAAGGGTAGATTATTTCTATAACCTTAGCTTATAAGGTTTAGCTATAGGGGAGTTACTAAGCATAGCGTAGAGGTGTTTAAAGGAAGGGGTTAAGAAGTGGGTAAGCGCTAAGAATGCTGCAATAGGCGGGTTTTCTCTAATGTCGACAAAATTGCGATACTTAAGAGGTAGTTAAGGCCTATTAGTAGCTGCTAGACGTTTTAACTTTTATAGGGGTGTCTTATTAGTGGTAAGGCGCTTTAATTTTTAAGCTTTCTTAAGAAGCTATTTCTCTTCTTAATGCTGTTTACGTTAGGTAGTGTAATTAAATAGAGCTTCTTCTCCCTTAAACCAAGCGTTAATATCTAGAGTATTAGAGTTATATTTAACATATTATTTTTAAATTTAACGCTTATTATTACTGGGAACTATTAAAATAGTCTCTTAGAAGTGGACAGCTAAGGTATATATAAGCCGTCCTATCTCTTTATCTTAAATTTAAATAATATATTTACCCTTAAAGCCGACAAGGTTCCCTAATTTTACCTTCTTATCTATATAAGAGCTGAACTTCTTCTAACTACTGGCCCTGTACTAGATATTATACCTAAAGGTATAAATCTAGGAGTAATTAAAGACTTCGCCTTACTCTATTTTATAGGGGGTCTATATTTCCGATAATTTAATAGGGAGGATATTTTATATAAAGTTAGCGTGCTTAACTGCTTCTGGCCAGAAGTTCTTAGGAAGTAAGTAATTATTTATAAAGGTAAAGGCTCGGTTATATATTATGCGATTAAGTCGTTCTAAGGCTCTATTTTATTATTAACTCTCTAGGGTTAAGTATAAAAACTAAATTCCCTTATTTATAAGTTCTAGCTGAAAAGTATATCTAAGATATTCTCCTCCGCCATTACTATATAGCCGTAAGATAAGATTTTCTTGTTATTTAATCTTTACTTAATATTGTTAAAAATAGAACGGGACTTTAGCCTTATACTTTATTAGGTAGACTTTACTTATTTTATTAACTTTATCTTAGAAAGTAACAAAATATCTTAATCTATTATAGCTAGCTACTTTTATAGGTCCTTTAATATTAGAGAATATGACTTCGTGAGGCTTAGTATTGTAGTTAATAAGAGAATCCTAATATATGACATCGTGCATTCTGCCACGTAGGTAGGCTTTATAGGTGCAGTTGTAAAGGTCTAGTAAGTAAGTGAGGTCTATCCCTTTTAACATTCTTTAGAGCTTTTATAAGTTCTAAGGGCTAATATAACCAAGCCTTTTGTACTATAACCTCTTGGCTAGGTTTTATAAGCTGCTATATAATATATAGCTGGTTTAATAGCCAACTATAAAGGCTATAAGCCCTTCTTAATAGTCGGCCCAAGTGTAGAGAAAGAAGAGGCTGGACTTATAAAACGCGTAAGCTATAAGCTCTAAATTATAGAGAAAATTATATCTAAGGTTAGATAGATAAAGATAAACTTAATTATTAATAAGCTGTGAACTAGATACTAGGTTAGCTTGTAAATTAGAGATATAAAGAATATTAGTAAGAATAAGCTCTCTCTTAACTCCTAGAACTATAAGTCTTAGGCATATATCTCCCTTTCCTATTAACTAGAGACATATTTCTCTAATTCCGGAGATAATAATCTTCTTATTAGCTTAAAGATCTTAATAGGTGATAAATAGCTCTCTTAACTAAAATATATACTAAGTATACCTAGTATTAATAATAATTGTAGAGGAAAGGTTAATATTTAGTTTGGCTATAAAATAAAGTTGTTTAGTAAGCTTAGAGGTGTAAAAGTAAGGAGGAATGCAAATAATATAGGGAACCCGCTACCAATAGGCAATAAGGTATAGTCGGCGAAGTAGGTTATATATAAAGTAGCGTAAGTTCTTCTATAGGTTGTATATATAGGCTAATAGTTTCTATACTAATAGTAAAGGTTAAAGGGTAATCTATATAAGTAGTAAAAGACTATAAAAGAAGAATAGCATGCCAGCTGTAAAGAGTCTAAAGGGAACAAATAAAAGATAATATAAGAGTAGATGGATCTGTAGTAAAGAATGTTTAATATAATCGGAAATACGGGAGTTTCGGCTATAATTATTAAGGTGTAATTATAGCCTAATTAGCTTGCTATAGAGTTAAAGCTTTTATAGCCACCTTATTTGTTACTAGACTATAGTTAATTAAATAGCTATTCCTATATATTACCTTAACTTAGTAAAAGGCTTGCTATTTATTGTTGTTGCTAATAGTGCTATAGGTAATAATGCAGATCCTAATAAGGAGTTGCTTTAATGGGCTTTTTATTGTTTTTTAAAGTTCCTTCTATAAGCAGAGCGCGTATCTATCTTTGTGGCTTTCTTAGGGTTTTCCTTTTGCTAGATTTCCTTTAAGTAGGGTTAAAGGATCTAGTATCTGTCTTTTTAGTAGCTAGTGTGTTTATATAGCCTATAATACGGTCTATTATATTATTATTAGCCTTGCTAATTATAGTGCTACTAGTAGTAAAAGGCTTAATTTGTGTGTGCTTAAAAAGCTACTAGTTAACTTTGGAGTATAAGTTGCTCTTATATATAGGCAAGGCCCTGAACTTTTAAGAGAGTGAGGGTCTTGTTAGTAAGGGAGTATATAAGGTAAAATAATTCTTACTAGCCGTTAAAAGTAGAACCGAGACTATTAATAAACTTAGAGAGTAGGTCTATTTAGTCTATAGTATAGTTTTAGGTCTTAAGGTCTAAGTATATCTCCTTAAATTTAATAACGTATTCTTTAACGTTCTTGCAGTTTATAAGAGTAAGGTTTCGCTATTTAGCGCATATTTTAGCGTGTATTGCGTCTTCTTTTGGCTTAAATTCTGTATATAAGATTTCTATTACATCCTTAATTTCAATATAGTCTTTAATAAGGTTCTATCCGCGAGTGCTATAGGTTATAGAGATATAGTTTACTCCCTTAAGTTGCTTTCTCTTTTAAGCTTTAAGATCCGCCTAATAAGTTTTAATAAGTTTATTATAAGCGTCTTTCTTAACCTAAGGTTAGTTTATGGCTGGTCTGGCTTTTAGGTTAACTAGAGCGTCCAAATTAAAGTTATTCTTAATTAGCTACTGCCTAGTACCTTTCTTCTACTTCTTATAGTCTATAGGGCTTTTAAGTGTCTAAATATTAGAGAGATTAATATTAGACTTAGAGTATTTAATCGCTATAATAACTTGTAAGAGAGAAGCAAGTGTTTTAGTAAAAAGGTGGGAAATAATATTCTTTAGCTTATATACTATTACCTTTTTAATATTTAGTATAGTGCTAAAAATTTAATAACTAATGACGATAATAATAATAATAATAATGGCACTAGGAATAGTAATAGTAATAAGCAACTAAGATATTAATAGAAAACCTAATTTAAGGTTAATAGATAGTAATAGGTAACTAAGATATAGTAAGAAAAGCTAATCTTAATTAATAAGATATCTAAAATTTCTAGAGTGCGTATATCTAAGTTAGAGTGCGTATATCCAAATATCTAAAATATCTAGAGTGCATATATCTAAGGTGTTTAGAGTATATATATCCGAAATATCTAGAGTATAAAGTGTCTAGAGTGCGTATATCTAAAATATCTAAAGTGCGTATATCTAAAGTATCTAGAGTATAAAGTATCTAGAGTGCGCATATCTAAAAAGTCTAGAGTGTGTATATCCGAAGTGTCTAGAGTATAAAGTGTCTAAAGTACGTATATCTAAAATGTCTAGAGTGCGTATATCTAAGGTATATCTTAAGACATAGTATATAGGTTACTGCGCGATAGAAGCGTCTTTGGGCTCATAACCTATTAAAATAGGTATAGTTTAATAATTATTTTTATTAAGCATATATTTCTAAGAGGGTGGGGAAGTGACAATTATATAGAAGAGTGTCAGAGGTTCCACCCGACAAGAAGCAATACACGCTAACTGGAACCCACTTCAACATAAGACATATGGTCCTATTCCGAACCTACCGTTCGATCCTCCCTCCCCACAATTTTTCCCACATTACTTGACTTGAGCTCGCAGAAGCATGCAACCTGCGCCTTGTTCGCCTGCATGATGCCTCCCCTCTTCGTCAGCGAAAAAACAGGCCGATTTAGGGCACGGCCCAGAACGCCATACTCGTGAAAATCAAAACAAACAACACTATTATAATTCCACCAATTCTTAAGTAATTTAACTTATTTTTAAACCAAAAGGGTAGAAGGGCAGATAATATAGTATTAAGGTTGTTGAGCGTTAAATTGTATGTAGAAATTAATGTATTGTGTTGTGTTTTAGTGTTGGTGGCACGTACCCTAAATCGGCCTGTTTTTTCGCTGACGAAGAGCTCCCTTCCCGTCCTTCGGCCTGACCTGCATGCTGGGCGTCCCGTCTGGTGATGTGCTGATATTCTGTAGAGATTCTGGAATACGAGATTGGTTCGATCGTGCACCAGGACGCCGTTCCTCTGCCATTCAGCATTGATGTTATGCTGCAAGGACCGAAGCAGTACGGTTTGTCCGACGTTAACGCTTCGGCGGCGGCCCTAAATAGGGTCGGGCTGGCTGAAAGAACGATGCTCGTGGCCGTGGACCGCTCTGCTGTTCTTTCCTTCGACTAGCTGGTCATAAATTTGGTAAAGACCGAGAATATTGAACCAACGGCCATGGAGCAGATGAACGTAGACCATACAATATGTTGTAGGCAAAAGGGCGGTGGGGTAGTTCGTGGCGGGTTCTTCCTCCCAGAATCCCGCTTGGAACGCGACACGAACTTCCATACCACCTTTAGGGACGCGTTCATGTGCGCTGGATAAAGGCTGACATCCCCCAAAAACGCCGTGCTGAAGCAACATGCGTAACCTAGGCCTTGCCGATCAGCCGACTCGAGGCATATCCATACAACACAAGCATGAGAGCTGAAGCTGAAGCCCGCATACACTGTATCACGCATCCCACCCTCCCAAGAACTTGCCAAGAACAGCAAATCCAGGGAGGGGTTCCGTTGCATATGGCTTCGCCTTTGGCACCTGACTTCCTTCAGAAGGACCATACTCCACAATGATAGCGCCAAAGCCTATCCTAAGAAAAGCCTTCATTGGCTCTGTGACACTCCCGTCTTCAGCTTCTGCGGACCTCAGCTCACTCTTAACGACCACCGCATTTGACCAGCTAGCCTAGTCACCGCCACGCTACTAATAGTTCCTGTAATGGGGTTCCTAGTAGTGTATATATTTCTTCGTCCTTCCCTCTCCCTCCAGTTCTTATTTCCTCATAGCTTTAACAAACATTTCTCGGAAAGCAATTCCAAATACCACAGCTTCATACAAAATTTCTCTCTCAAACATATATCATCATGGCCCCTCGCCACTCTGATACACCATGCTTCGTCTCACCCCACCCAGACGTGCTTGCACAATATCAGAATGAAGTTTTGAAGGTCCAAGGAAAGGCGGATGAGGGGTCGGTTAAGGCGAATCTTCGTGCCCTCACTTTCAGTGATCGAGGAATACCAGGTCTGAACGATGGCACCATCTTTCCCAAATCACATTATGATAAGCCTGTGCCGATCATGGCGATGAGCCAGGCTGCATTGGAAAGAACTCCTTTGAGCGGCGCTATCAAGTATGTATATGACAGTGCATACCAGTCCTTCAATCAGTGCCTAACGGCTTGCATAGAATTGCCATTGTCCTTGTCGACTTTCAGGATAAGAAGATGGGAGCGGGTGCCAAGCAACGCTTCCAGGACCTCTTCTTCTCCAAGGGCAAGATTCGCACTGGCTCCGTCACTGAATATTACCAAGAGGTGTCCCACAACAAGATTTCGCTGACCGGCGAAGTTGTTGGACCATTCACTTTGAGTGAGAATATGGCGTACTATGCCAACGGCCAAACTGGCCAAAGCTCGACGGAACCAAACTCTAGGACAATGGCCAACGAAGCTCTGACCGCTGCTGATGGATCCATTAACTTCAAGCCGTACGATAATGACGAAAATGGTTATGTGAGTAATCTAATCTTAGGGGCTCACGTAATCAGCCAGATTTGACCCTAACCCTCGTCTAGGTTGATGCCTTCGTTGTTGTTCACGCTGGCACTGGCGCCGAAATGACTGGGAATCCGAACGACATCTGGAGCGTGAAATGGGTTCTTCCGCAAGAGCGGCGTGTTGATGGTTCGTTCCCCCTTGCCTTATCACTTGAAGATGCCAATCGATCGTGTAGATGTGAACGTGTACGGTTTCTTGACCATTCCGGAAGACGCCAAGATTGGCGTTAGTGCTCATGAAATTGGCCATTTAGGTAAGATTACTTTCAAAACACGTCGGCAGAACTTATTAGCTAAAAGAAATCAGTCTTTGGATGGCCTGATTTATATGACACCGACGGCAGCTCTGCTGGTATTGGCAACTGGTGCTTGATGTCTGGTGGCAGCTGGGGCGGCGGAGGTGACAGGCCCGTCCATCCATCAGCTTGTGTGTTCTGTCAGAGATTCCACTTTCCTGTCTATTACTAAACTTTTGAAGGGTGCAAGGCAAACCAAGGCTGGATTGACGTCGTCGCCGAGAAGGAAAACCACCAAATCACTCTCCAGGATGTTAAAGCTGGCTATAAAACCCATCGACTCTGGACAAACGGCGACTCTAGTCAAGAGTATTATCTCATCGAGAACAGGGGGCTAACGGGCTTCGATGGCGATCTTCGGGGAAGCGGTCTCCTAATCTGGCACGTCGACGATGCCGTATTCACGAATACTGATGAAAACCACCCCAAAATCAAGCTCATGCAAGCTGATGGCCTCGACCAACTCAAGACCAAGCTCTCTGGGGGTGATGCAGGTGATCCTTTCCCCGGAATTGCGAGCAATGGTACCTTTAATGCGACATCCAACCCCAACAGCAAAGCGTATTCCGGTGAGGATACGTACGTATCCGTGACCGGGATCCCTCAACCCTCTGCGTCTATGACGTTCAACATAACCGTCAAGCCTATCACTCAGCCTCCAACCGGGGGCTTCGATGGCGAGACCTGGTACAGACTCAAGAACACCCTTGTTGGCTACGCTCTCGACGTCGTCAACGACGGTGCCGGCAACAAAGAAGGCCTCATCCAGATGGCTCGCGAAGGCAATTTCTCTGGCCAGCACTGGCAGATCAAGCCGTACGGCGATGGCACCTACGCCCTTCGCACCCTTTACCTTGGCCCGCGGCGTCAACTCGATGTCTATAGTAACGACAAGACGAAGCCGCATCTCGCAAATGCCGGCAACTTCTCCGGACAATACTGGACTATCAAGCCTTGGGGCGATGGGACCTGGCACTTCGAGAACGCATACTCCGGTCCGTATCTGTATCTGGATACGATGGAGGGTGGAACGAGGGTTGCGCTAAACCAGGCAAATGTGGGTCGACCAACCGAGAGGTGGACCATTACGCCTATTCGTCGCATCACCGAAGGCGGATTTTAAGACATGGATACACGGGGTTTCTCCTTGAGATTGGACTTTCAGTGTAGATATGGCAGTGATCAATTCGACACTTGGTATGCCGCGATTCGTTCATTACCGTCGAATATCGCTTCTATATAATAAGTCACAAACCTGGAATACAAAGTAATGTGAATTCTCAAGTTGGAGCCATAAACCCTCGTTGCACAGATTCGGCCGGAATTGCCCAAGGATGGAGTTGATGTAACTTTGTGTTTCCCTCGGTTTCCTTGTACGTCCTTTTGGTGGTGGTGCTGGTGGGACCAGAGGTGGTGTTGCTGATACACGTATAGGGGTTGAGATGGCCATTGATTATGCTGCCGTGATCCTATGCAGATATTTCGCTTACCAATCTCTACAAAATAAGGCCCTAAAACTAGTTCCAGGAGCGCTTAGAGGATCTCCTAACCAAGCTATAGAGATTGAGCTTCTATTCCTCCTAGAATTGGATTTGAAAAGCTTTGCAATAGCTACGTATTAAGGATCCTAAAATTTAAGAAAAGCCACGCAATCAAGAAGGTCTTTATAGAATAGAACGATAAAGATAGAGACGGACTAGCAGCTAACTCCAATTCTAGTTCTACTACGGCGAGGTGAGCAGACCTCAGTCAAAGCTAAGCTGTGTAAGGCCAAGTGAGGCAGGATAGTCAAGATTTAGGTGGTAAAACACAAGATTCTAGAGGTGTAAACCTCTACTAGCAATAGGTTATAAAATACTATCCAACTTCTCCTAGGAGCTAATTCGTATAGAAGCCAAATAATTCTCAATTCCAATTCGCATCTAGCATAATTCTTATTAACTGGTGCCTGGAAGAAATGTTGCAGCTATATTGGTCCAGCCCTCAGATCCGGGAAGCACACCTTCATCATTACCAATGGGCCATACCGCCTTGTAGTATAAATTCCGGTCAATCACCTCCAATACAACCTCGAACTCAACCTTGTAGTGCGGACGGCCATTGCCCGGACCTGGTCTAGTAGGCTGTATCAGGTTCTGCCTTTTAAGGAAAGACATGTCGGCTTTGATTTTACCCGCGATCTCGTGTTTCCCTTCTCGTGGTTAACATGGAACAGTTGTATATTCTCTTAGTAGTGCTCACCTTTATTCTTCCAGTGATTTTTCTGATAATGCGATTCCGTGCTAACGTCCGATACGTACAATGTCTGTGTACAGACGAAAGACTCTCCTGCCTTGAGGCTGATAATCTTTAGCATCGGTAGCCTGAATTGGCGCCTCTCAGGGTCGCCTGAAATTGTATTTCCCTATCCACCGAGCGTCAGCGAAGTACTGAAAGAGGTGGCACCTTTCCCGAAAAGGCTGATACATACCTTCTTGATGAGCCAAACCATTGAACTCTTTACATACTCCTCTCCATCAATGTCCAGCTCAACATTGGTCGCCTCTTTATGGCCGGGTAAGTCTTCGTCGTATACTTCTCTACAAAGAATTCCATAACTGGATCGCATAATCCGTTCAGGGCCGCCCCTCTTATTTAGAGCACGAAGGACAGCTCCTGAAGCAACTGCGACTCCGGGGCCGTCTCTGCATAACACGGTCAGCTTCGCAGGTGACATTCCTGCCAAAAGATCTCACCGGACTGAGGGTGCGATAAGCTCGACGTGTGACTTATGCTTCTCATTTATTTTCTTCAGCTTCTTCTGTAGGTAGTCTCTCAGTGCTTGAGACTGCGCAAAGCCACCAATAAGGACAACTTTCTTTGGAGATGTCAGTATCCTAACCAAATTTGTGCCTTTATTATTCTCACCTCGACATTCAGCGGCCTATTTCTGGCCTCCCTCGCGAGATCTAGTTGGGATTCCATCAAGGAAGCGACTCCCCTCAGCGAGGGCAGAAATATTTTCCAGAAATCGGCACTACTCATTACTTAGCCAGGTTTCTCAACGATCCCAGATACGTACGAACTTACGGGTTGACTTCAAAAGCCCCTTTATTCAGGTTCTTTTCTCTGTTCTCCCTCAGTGCTCTAATATAGAAACACTGATCCGCGAGAAGCTTATTGCGGAAATTCATCTGTCTTTTAAATTTATGTTCGAAATTTCCCATGATGACCTCGCTTTCGATGATCTGATCAATACTTTCGTTGCCAGTCTCAAGGTACAACTCGTCCTTCAATCTCTCCTTGACGTGATCTTTGAATCTTTCATTGATGAAGCTCGATCCGCACAAACGACCTTGTCTTGCGAGTCAGTCAACATTCAGGCTCTCAAGTTTAGTCTTCTTACCGTCGGCCATTACTTCTTCTTTCTTGAGCCGTATATCCCGGGCCCTCCCTTGAACAGAATAAGTTATTGCATCAACGGTTCCTCCACCGGCATCGAGCAGGACGAAGGTGTCGTTATTCTAGAGACATTAGCGGCAATCACATATTGTTGGCTGATATCGTACCCTGATCTTGTGATTATCCTCCGAAGTAGTAAGGATAAATGCTGCTGCAGCTTCGGGCTCAGACACAATGAATAGATTGTCTACACATTTACTGGCTCTACTTATGAAACCACTCTCGCGCAACGCGGTTGCCATGGCATCGTGCATTGTCCGAGAAGCTTTACAGCTCCAGATAGGTGGCACACACAGGGTAAATTCGACAGTACACTGATCTGTGTATCCATGTTTCGTTTCGAGTTCATGCTTGACGTGTCGGAAGAGGCTGGTAAGAAAGTGTATAATTATATCCTCGTTTTTCTTGATCCTCTTCATTCCCTTCACATGCTGAATTGCGCTTAAAAGTTCTTCGCGAGCTGGTTTGGTATGCTCGCTATCATCAAGAAGCAACTTTGCTCGCCGCAAGCACCCCTTCTTCATATCCGCGAGACTCGTGTCATTGGGTCGACCAAGCGTGTCTTGGACCATGTACCCCCACTGCAGATCCTCAGAAAGTGCAGGATCTTCAGAGTCATCATCTTCGTATGGCGGAGCATCATCACTGTCCTCATCATATTCCGAGTTGTCGTTCTGCACTGTATTGCTTTGCCACGGTTGTGACCGTTCTCCATTTTCATTGAAACCATTCCGTTGTTTAGCGGGTTTCAAATAGGAAAGTTCAGTCGGCACTTCCTTCGCGGTCTGGCCGTAGACTAGGGGATCTTTTGGATAGTTTACAATACTCTTGATTCTTTCTGGGTTGACTTCTTCAGTGTCCTCGCCTGGCGCTAACGCGACAAATGAGACTGCGGAGTAAGTCGTGCCGTAATCGACCGCAATGTAAAATGTCTTGTCTGAAGACGGCGGGGTTTCCATTAGTGGAGGGTCGATATCCGTCATGTCGACATCTTCGGCGGCAATAGCTGTTGAACGGGAGAAGCTTCCGCTTTGAGCAGGAGAAGGAACTCTGAGGGTAGTCATTTGAGGGGCAGGCAGCGTACAACAGTATCAAACGGAACCTAGAGAACAAGTACAATGGTAGAACAAATTGAATCTTTCGAAGCGATTCTAGCGACGACGATGTCCTGGGGCGGCGAGAAGCCTCGCCGCATTAAAGAAAAGCCAGGGATTCTAAGCCTTGGTGCATGAACTGTTGAGTCGCCTGCAAGGAACCGGACGGAAACGTTCTTGTCGAGCAATAAAGGCCAATAATTCCAGCAACAGTACGAGATTCTGTGACAGGGCTAACTGTTGCCTCCAAAGTCAGCCTTGTGTGGCACGCGAAGGGGCGCAGTCCATCATGTGAGCATGGCAATGTTTCATAAAGCGAGTTTAAGCTGAACAGCTGCGAAAGGCAGCATTCACAATTGACCTTTGTCAGTCTACCTCGCAGATCTAAGACTTGGTGTCAGCTGCATTCCCCCTCTGAACTCCAGAAAGAATTCAATATGGGTACGTTAAAGCGCAAGCGACCAAGAGGAACTCCGCAACGAAACCCGTTTAGATGGTCTACCCAGGAAACAGCTGCCCTCCTCGCTTGGGCCGATCGATGTTTGGAGCTAGAACTGAACTTCAAGAACACAGTAGCACAACAATTAAAGCAAAAATGGCCGCAGAGAGACTACAAATACGATGTCATCGAGAACAAGGTCAAAAGGTTGTGGGCAAGAATGGGTAATCATGGGACCGACAAGCTGGACATAATCAGCGAAGGCACACGATGTCTTGACTTGGATTGTTTCGACGATGACGAGAGAAAGGCGCTCCATGAAGCCAAGTCCGAGTTTCCCTCCAGAGAGAGGCGACTTAGGAGCAGAGCAAGATCAAAAGTGAATAGTACGGGAGCAGAACCATTCCATGCTTCTGCTCGAAGCCGGAGTATTACAGTCTCGCCCCTGCTGGAGCGGGGCGGCAGTCGAGTTCACCCCAAAATAGAAAACGAAGGAGCGTATCGTCGGAGCCCACGGATAGCGAAGAGAGTCGGATCATCGGTACGTGTGTCCCTTCCCTTCCCCTTTATTTTATTTAGTGCACCTAATTCAAGAGGCAGCGACCGGCCAGGACACCATCGGCCAAGAAATCCAGGTCGACCTCGAGGCGCTCAATACGGCTTCAGACAGAGGTTTCTAACAGTGACGATGCTGATGCACAAACGCATGGTGAGATCACCGTCAACGTGTTACTAGATGGGCAAGGGAACTTGACGGAGTTAATTTCTGATCGGAATCTAGGCGACAGGAACTCGGTTTCCAGTGAAGACTCGGATTCATTCGACCGCTTCGTTGATGTACTTGAAGAAAAGAATATTTCTATCTCACATGCCCAAGCTCGCATTTCGACCTTCCAAGAATTGATCAGAGAGCGTGATAGTAGCCTGTTAGCACTCAGAGAATAAAATGAGATGCTCTGCAAGTCCAACATGCGGCTGTGCAACCAGGTTTCGCGGCTATCCCGTGAAATTACGGACTGTCAAACAAGTCTGAAAGATCAAGACGATTGCTGGAGAGTCGCCACAAAACATCCTGAAGCAAATAAAATGCAGGCCATCAAGGAGAACGAAGAGACAATCACTTACCTGAAGCGCCAGCTCAACGAGTGCCGGAAGATCGCTCAGTCCGAACCAAGTCCACATATTTCTCATGCAGACATAGCCGAAACCATGGGACATATTGAAGACCGGGCAAAGGCTTGGTCATACAAGAGCAACATTGCCTTCCCAAATAGCCTCATTGATTCCGGAGTTGACCCAAAAACAGCAGATATTCTTCGACAAAGTCTTTCGTTTCTGCCGGAAATAGCCCCAATCGAGGAACAGATCGTACAGTTTGCGAACGACGTGGGAGCACGAAATGTTCTCCGCGCTTTCACAACAGCAGTTCTTCGCGAATGGATTTTCGAATCCGATTTCCATAATTTCGATGATCAAGAGTCAGAACTGTTAGCGATGTATCGAAAGAAATTACTCGGACAGAAAGGTTAGTGAATACTTCAATCAAATCAATTAACATCGAAAACCAGAACTCTCAGATGAAGTAACTGACAAGAAGCAGACGGGCCTAGCCTGGTCCGAAGCCTTGACTTCGTTGCTATAGAGTCTCTATTCGCGGGGCAATATTTTCAAGAACACATCCTCGCGGACAAGACTGATGAGTTGACGGTCAGGTTTTTAGAACTCCTGGCACCATTTTTTCCTCGTGCTACTCCGGACAGTCTAGTGGACGGGATCGCAACCTGGGACCAAACCGAAGAAAATATCGCGGTGAGGTGCAAAGAGTTATTCCAAAAAGCTCTCAAACTAAAAACCGACCTTATGCTCACCACACACCGGTACGAGATGAGGACTTTCGAGCCAGGCACCCCGTTCAACCCAGCAAGCATGGTAGCTGAGACGAAAGAGGGAGCGGAGATCAGGGGTTTAGGCAAAAAGAGCTCTAGGAAAGTCAAGCTGTGCTTGTTCCCTGCACTATATTCATACCCTGCGGAAACTTTACCGGAGGCATATCAGGCGGATGCGGAAAGGTTTAATGTTTCCAGGCTAGTGGTACAATGCAGAAATTTCCTGCGTCCGGGAGATGGTCGTGGCCAGGAAGAAGGCATGATTCTTAGAAAAGCGGCGGTGTTGCTGGAGAATAGAACAGTAACATCATCGTGTTAGTTAATTACTATCCTAGAGGATATTTCGCCGTCCGCTGACAGAACTCCTCGTAACAAAGGACTATAAGATAACAAAACTTTACAATGTTCTAGTTTTTCTTGGAGGTTTCTTAAGCTCCAAGAATATTGGATAGCATTGTGGTATATATCTGCCCAGAAGCAGCCGCTCATGCAGTATTTGAATAACGCGGTTTCCACTATATCCTTTAAATACTGTCTAACAGTCTGAGGCTCTGATTTATTTGGATTAGAGCAGAGTATATTTACTTCAAATCTACGCCAATGCTGCGCCTCCAATATAATGGACGATGCCTAGATAAAAACAACCGCTGCTTAAGTAGGGTAGTAGTCTAGTTCGGACCTATTGAATTGAAATCCAGCTACGATACCAAAAAGACAGCCCCTCTAAGGATGTATGAAAGGGCTTCGGAGGTGGCAAAAACCTACGAATAATCAAGGAGACACAGGTTGTAGCAATTTAGATTCATGAATAACACGTGTATCAGGTAGTGGTTTCGTAGAACCGAGTTCTTGTACAACTTCAAGCCGCAGTGTTTTCTAGGTAATGATCGTTCACTAAATACTTTTTCTATTCATTGCAGATCATGATACCAAGTGCAGGGAATGCATCTCATCTCATCGGACAGAATGAAAACTCCAAAGAAGCGGGAAAAAAGTGATAGATGCTCAATTTTTCACCATCACGCCTTCAAATGCTGGCTCACCTCCCTCGACTCAACCGCCTCCACCTCCACAATCGCACCCACATAAGCCTTCTTTGCCCAAAACCAATAGTACATCGCACTCGCCACAACCACAAAGATGGTGATGAAAATACTATAATTCATCGTCGCAGCCGTGACCGGCGTCTCGTTCGGCCAACTGCTAAAGAACAGGACTACAGTCATCCATGCACAAGCAAACGCATTGTTGGCGATGCCCCACCAGCCCCGCAGGCGCCAGGGGCCCCAGACAAGATTGAAGTTGCCGTTAGCGTCCATGGCGGACGCAGCGACATCGTCACCGGGCTCCTTGATGCGGCCGGTCAGCCGGCACCACAACAGGAGAGCAGCGGAGATCATGTAGGAACCGTAGAAGCTGTTGACACTGAACGAGATGATGTCGCTAAGCGCGGTTGGTGAGCCCAGACTGATGAGAAGGAGGAGCACGGATATGACGGCTGTCAGGGAGATGGCGGCGAAGGGGATGGAGGTGCGAGAGTCAACCTATGGATATGAGTGAGTCGGTTATGTATGCAAGTAGGGACAGAGCAAAACAGTAACTATGGCAGATTCATACCTTGCTGAGAGTTCTCCAGCCAGGAAGCCCACGGTCGCGAGCAAATGACCAAGTCATTCGAGACGCGGTCGCCACCACGCCGATGGTTGAGAAGAATATTAGTGCGAGGAGAACAGCTGTAAGCACCGTGCTTGCGCTCCGGGAGCGCGTGCTATTCATGAAAATTTGAATAAACGGGTAACCGTACGGGCTCTTGAGCAAACTTTTCAAGTCATCTCCCAATGAGAATAGAATGCCAATGAGCATGCCGAACCCAAGAGCTCCATTGACCATGATACTCATGATAGTTGCGCGAGGAACCGTCACAGAAGCATTCTGGACTTCTTCCGACATCTTTTCTATATTAGTACTTGTCTTCAAGTAATATTTTTCCACGGGTACGTACATGTATCACACTATCAGCCCCTAGTGGTAATGTTAGCATTGGTGGGCTAAAGGGTAGAGAAAGACTGAATTTACCAAGAAATATGAAGACTGTGCTAATTATTCCAATAAAGACAGATAATCCCTGGGTTGGCCAGCCGCCATTATTGAGAAAGAAATTAAAGACCTCAGTTGCTGAATTATGCACTGGAGCTAGATATGTGACCGTGATCAGTATTGCGAAGAACCCAACCACATGGCAAATAAGAATAGCGCCTTCAATAGCTGGTAGAAAGCTGCTGACCACGGTATTGGTCAAAACAGCCCCTATTATGCAGGCATACATTATCAGCAGGGCTTGCCAGCTCTTCGGCTCGTATGTATCGTCATTTAGGATGATTAAAGACTGGACTATTGAGCCAGCCAGGAGAAACGCTGATGTTGCTGCACCTTGCCAGCCGCATACCGTTAACCAGCCTATGTTCAGTCAGAAGTAATTTTTAGAAGCCTCCAATCTGAATTGTACGACTCCTGAAAACATTTTAGGGGATGTACATGGGTGTACATGATCACGTACCGGTGACGTAGCTTAATAGCTTTCGATATTTACGAGGGCCTAACATAGCGCACCAATAGTATTGACCTACATTTGTTAGGGTGATATCCGTAAGAATATATTACGCATAATATGTCCGCACATACCGCCGCTAGTAGGAACCCTAGTGTCCGATTAGAATAATATTTTCGAAATTTATGCGTTCTGGGAATCCGTGCTCACATCGATGAAAGTTCTGACAGGACAGTAAATATGGAGAGCGTTCCTATCCAAGTAATAATGAATCCATACACCAACCCAGATGGGCCACCACTGCAATGCCATGAGCAACTCTGTACTATGCATCAGGCTTCCGGATAGGAGTGGTACTTTGCGAAACCCATCACGAATAAGCTAAGCAGTCAGACGTTAGTACCGCACAATGCTGGGAAACGAATACTCACATCAACACGCCTTCCCAGGTGTTCAGCACAATGCAGCCAAAACCAAGCATGGACATGAAAGCGAAGTTTCTCTGCGAGTTTTCAGTCGCATTGTTTGGAAAAAGCGCATTAGGACGCTTCTAGTCATACCTTGAGCACCTCTTTCTTCCCCACGCGTGCCAATTCGTTGCGATCGCGTTCGATGGTCGACTGCGCATCGCGCAGGTAGTTCCGCATTTTGGTCATCTCGACCTGAGCGGGTTCTCCGGCGCCATTGAGCGCCATGTTGAACGACTCGCTGAGAGGTCGCAAAGGAAGAGAAGGCATTTCGGAAATCAGAAAGGCCGAAAGTGAACTGAGGACTTACAGGCACGGCCCTTGGTGAGGCGATAGCTAACGGGGACGAAAATCACGAGGGGCCAGTAAAACAGGATCCTCAGTGCCGGGAGATGAGGGCTAGAAGGAGTGCCCCAAGCACCGAACTTCTTAATTTACCCAGACTCGACCGGACCCTAGCGCTCTGAGAGCGAGGCTGTTCCTTTCCGCGCCCGTTGTAGAAAATGCTTGCAAAGAGACTCGCATCTCACGTATTCGAGCCGTCAGAGCGTGGGTCAGTGCAACCAGCACACCGGGGTGGTGACCGAGAAGGAAACATGGGTATGCTGGTGTGAGTAATATTCAAACAGAGCAACATGAGAGAAGGCCAATCGCACGAGAGCACCTATCCTGGTGCTAGGCATGCTGTGCGACAGCACTACCAAATCGAGCGAGTTGCGATCGTCAATGTGACACTTGCTCCCCTGAGTTGCGCTCTTAAGATTTGGGTGGGCCAGGCAGGTGTTGATGAAAGGGTAGTGGGGTATGGGGGGAGTGGGTCACCTTAGAGATAGCTAAGAACTGCCGCTTGTGCCGTTACTGTTCCGGCATAGTGTACCCCAGAGTTTGCATGGCCACTAGTCACGGGAGTGGCCGTTGGTTGCATCACCGTTAGCTGTCGTCCCGTTGATCTCTGCTGATTCGTCTAGCAGGAAGGTTGGGCTGGCGCCACAAAAATACACCGTGCCAGTCCTTCCCAGAACAGCCTCGGCGGGTGCACTTCAATAGCCGAAGAAGTTTTACAAGTGCCGCACACGTATCACCAGAACGGCTTGCATCTGCATAAACTTGCACCTCATGCAATTAAATGTGGTTGAGCGTTCGGGCCACCATATGCGCAGACACACTTCATGTACGATCGCTATATCAATTCAAGCCCAATTCCTTCACAAGGACCATTACACAGGCTGTCCGCGCGCACGAGCTAGCCTGTACGTCTATGTGAATGAGGTCGATATTTACAATACACTATGCTAGATATGTTGTGGCTGTGCAGGATTTTTATGTCACGGTGATCTAACAATCCGTGACTGACTCGTTGTGTCCCCTTCCGACGACCGCAATGAACCCGCGGGCCTGGACTCATTGTACGCGTTCAATTCCGAGCGTGCACCATAGGGGAGCGCTCCCGGGTCGTGCCGCTCTGACTGCGTCCTCTCTGAAGTCTGAGTATTTCTCCCAGAGGTCTTACTGCCCGCTTTCATCCACATGGCTGGCCCGTAGCCATACTCTGACGGGGAGCCGAGCCTGCGCAGGTCGTCGTTCCGTATCAAGCCGGACTCGAGGCCCATGTAGAATGGTTTGAGATATGGAATTGAACTGGCGACTACGCTCAGGTTTTGCACAAACTGCGCGCAAAGTGTCGTCTTCCACACGTCATAGGTCAGGTCTGAGGATGTGTACACTCCTCGGCTGTACACAAGTTGACAAATTATGGCTATGATCACTCTGTGCACCTTGGTCAGCTTGTTGTAGCTCGATAAAACGTTTGTGATACATACAATAATCGACTGGCAAAGCAACCTAGGATGGCCACTTTGCGGCCCCTGTTTATTTGAATATCCCAAAGTACGTTGACGGGTAATAGAATCAATACAAAGTCTGTGATGATATTTGTTACTCCGAAATAGTCCCAAAATACCGCCTCCTCAAAGTTAGCGACCATAAAAAGGCTACAGGCTGAGGCCTTACTTGGTTAAAGCAATGATTCCCATTCGTTTGGTAAGGGTGAGGAAGCCCACATTGGAACGACGCCGCAAAAATCGCAGTGATGCCCCATATAGCTAGGAAAATTACAAAGCCTATGATGAGATGCAATTGCCAAAGGACTGGAGTAAGCTGTCGGACTTGGAGAGCAACGGCGGTCTTAGCAAGCCAAATGGTAGCAATGAACAAGATGTTTGAAGCATATGATGACTGCTCTGATTAGACATTCGCAGATTTTCGATAACGCGTTGACTGAAACATGCCTTCTGAAAGCCAAGCAGTTCCGACTTGTCCAAGTCACCGTAGTGCCGACCCAAGCCATTTGCTATCTCCGTTGACAAGGTAATTGTTTGCGCGCTGCTGAATAGCTGAATTGGGTCGGTTAGTTGCGAACTTCAAGAAGCGGTGAGCGGCGCACTCACCATGGCTAAGCACGCGACGCCATCGTCCGCTTCGAGTTTACGAATGATGGTGAATTTAGTTCCTAACCTAGTTGCGACTGATAAAAGCATAATACACAGAAGGATCCAAGAAACTACGTTAATGCTTTGACCAGAAGTTACTGGCGGCGCTGATGGCGCGGCTGTAGCTGAGTCCATGATGTTAGTGGCGAGAGGAAGCTAAGCAGCTATAGCGAAAACCATCATAGAAACATGGGAACTTTTCTAGTTAAGAGAAAGGGGAAATGGGCCAAAGCTAGTTTTTACGACGGCCGGGCACCTAGGAGCTTCCCGAAACATTGGAACTGCATTGCGACCGTGGACAAGCAACTCCAATAAGTGCACCAATTAGGTTGCGAGCGGTTCAAGGGCTCATGAGAGATGACCCGACGGCCGCTTGCAGTTGTTACAAACAGGGCCCGGCGAAGCTGCGGAGCGCCAATGATAAGGAATGACGAACCTGCGTGACGACTCTGCCACTTTACCAAGAGACTGTGGCCGCTCGTTGACGGAAGCCATAGTAGAGTGCGCAATCATGCCTAACACCGTTACGGTGTGATTCGCGCTGCGCTCACCCTACCTTGGACAAATTTATTAATTTGTGGTTGTGTGATTTCAACTGGCTCAGGGTCGATTTACGCTTCTAAAAATGGCCACGCAGGCAGTGTTGGGGCCAAACTTTGTGGCACTCACCGACGGAGAGTCGAGACTCGGAGGATGCGAGGGGAAGAGAGACGTCGAGGCCTGAGGCCTGCAGCCTGCAGCCTCCCGCCGCCCTCCCGCCGCCAGCCGTAAGCCACTGCACAGGGATGTGTCATATTCCCGAAAACGTAAGAAGGACGTTGTCTCAGACATTAACTTGCTGAGCTCAGGATAATTCGAGGTCTGCCTGCATTCAGCCCCCAGATGCGGCCCGTACAAATATATATGCGTCGGACGCCACACTCGTTGGTTTTGGTTGATTCAAGCTGACTATCTCTTCTTTTGGCTTCCAAACGTCCCAAATTCAGGTATGACGCATTCACAAAACATAACTTCGGCCAAAACTCACATATGCAGATTCCAAGTATCATGCGCACAGTGCCATATTTTCTGAGCACTCTGCTCGTCCTCAGTCACATTACTTGCGCTGCTCCAGTAGACGGCAGTCTAGGCATTGTCCAAAGAACACCCGCGGAAAACACGGAGGCAGCTGAAGATACTTCACTTGATCCAGGCGTTATCATCAGAGAGGCGGCAGCTGCGAATGCCATCGCCGTTCGCGAGGAAACCAGGCAAACAGAAAACACCTCCAGCGATTTCATGAACAACCCAGGCGTCCTCGTCCGTGCAGATGCTGTAAAAAGAGCCGATGCAGCTGTTGCGTCACCAACTCCAAATAACCCAGGACGCATCATCTGAAGGATCTCTCGGCCAGATTCATTCCAAGCGACTAATGTAAAGGAAGTCTCAAACAAGTCGAAACTTGTGCTTTTGGGCCGTCGTGGACAATATCGTGTCTTTCTAGGCAGTTTGGTATGAGGGCAAGGGTGCTTTCATGTGACTGGAATTTCACAGTCGTTTTTAGGGAGAATATGTTGTAGCTAGATAGAGGGAAGGATTAGATCCAAGATTTGGCCTATCTTGTGTACTCAATCTGCTCAATCCACGCTTCAAATTGGATCGTACATGTTCTCGCACTCAAAGTATTTTACCGCACTGCACACGCTCGAAATTAGGCTTAGGCCGGCCATGGAAGCTCCGTCTTCCCTTCTTCATACTTGCCTCCAATGGGCCTCCACATACAGTGCCTTGTGGTTTGCTCAGCACGTTACGCAAAAGCTTGGAAGGAAATCACATACCATTTGTATGGTAGGAAGCGTTGCTCCAAGCTTTTCCAATTTTCGTTGGGCTTCTCAATGGTGGTGTCAGCCTCCTCGGTCGTCACAACCACAAAGCCAAATTTCTCATACAGAGGCCTAGCAATGAAGCTAGCTTCGAGGAAGGATTCGACGCCCATTTTATCTGCTTTGGTGACACCCCATTCCACCATCATGCTCCCCACACCGCGTCGTCGATGCTCTGGGTGCACAAAGCAAATATGAAGATCTAATTCCCTTAATTAGCGGGTATTATAGAATAACTGGGTGAAGTCTGCTGGCATACGAGTGTGAGGCCTCACGTACCGCTCCGCCCTAGGGTTGAGAACCTGCCCCAGTACCAAGGAGGCGAAGTCTCGTTCAGTGCCTTCGGGATATGTCAGGGCAACAAATGGCTTCCCACGGGCTTTTTCGTAAGGATCAGATTCATGGACATGCCAACGGCAACCGCCAATGATTTCTCCATTGTCGGTGTCTAGAACTTTGAGCCAATGACCGCTAGGATCTGCATGACGCATCTTCAGGAAGACCTGCTTCGACATCTGCACTGCCTTCTCTCGCGTTTCAGGAGAGTCATCTTCACTGGGAAACAACAGTGGAAGAAGAGCTATTCGTGGCTGAGAGTAGCTGTGCCATAATAGAGGAATGAGCTCGTCAAAATCGGAGTCCGAAATTACCTCGGAAAGCTGGAGCATATTGGAGTTCAGTTGTAGCTTGGCACAATATAATTAGAGGAGGTATGAAAATTAGATGGAATCCGGATAAAGAAACATTGAGGTGAAAAGTAGCCTTGCTTTCAACCAATAATGTTTCGTGGTTAAAGCAAAAATGCAATCGGACCCACCCGTTTTTACGCAGGAACTGTAGTGAAATGAGGCACAGATTTTTGATAGGCGGAGCGGCGAATTGTAAGATGGTGGGTGTGACGGTATGCCATGTACCGAGCCGGGATTGATATTAGCGCTTCGCCTTTGTCAGCCCATCCCAACGGGCCATCATGCAAAGCTTTATTTAAAATGCCGACGACAGTCCATCAATGTCAACCACACAACTGGGTAGCAAATCGTTTACTTCATTGGTAAGTCATCCCAGTGGCCTGCCTCGTTCCTTCGGCGTGTGACTAAGACACTTTCCAGCTTGCAAAAAATAGAACTCTCCCGGTTGACAATCATTAATATGACACCTAGGGCTTATCAGGCCGCAGCCTTGGACTTTCCGGTCATCCCATGACCAAATCCTTTTCCTAACCTCTCCAAAAAAACCACCTAAACATATAACAGACTGCCACATAAATTGAAGAAACAGCTTAGAGCCTTGGTGGCTAAATTCTTTTATCATTCCAACAGCCAGAAATTGATAATCTCTCGTCATGACAGAGGAAGAGCAGAGATACGCCTTACTCCGTGATGAAGATGGCGACTCTACTCCAGAACGGCCTATGATAGGTGTAGAACGGTCGATCTACAAGCTAGTTTCTATAATTTTAGCCTTTCTTTTACTCCTCTCTACCGTGCTGAATATCTATTTCATAAACTGGTCTACAAACAATTCCCACTCCAACTTTGTGGGAAAGCCCTCTGAATATGGTTCGTTGGCAGAGCTCTTTGCTACCTAGGAAGGCTGACAGCGCGTGGTAGCTGGCCTCGTACAGGAAGTCTGGCTTCCATGGGAGGACAAGACGGAATATAATAACGAAAACTTCACCGCGATGGATCGAAAATGGGGAGAACTCCGCGCAGACAACGGCATCATCGCTCTGCCAAAAACATACGCTGCCGAACACGGGCTGCGGAGGGGCTGTGCGTTCCCCTGGGATAGTAGCAAGGACATCTATCTCCTGAACGGCTACCACGGAATCCACTGCCTAGTAAGCTATTCCCTATGGAACCCTGCTCATCTTAGGCCTTCTAACACAGTTTCATTCACCAGAGCCAACTATACCTTACTCTAAAGGAATACCGTGACGATCTTCCGCAAAGCCATACCTTCGAGCACTCAACACACTGCCTTGACTGGCTGCGGAACGACGTAATGTGTCGGGCAGACGACACGCCACTCTATACAACAAACTCCCGCATTCCCGCCAACGGCATCGGACAAGTGCGCAAGTGCAGGAACTGGAGTAAGCTGGAATCCTGGGCTAAGGAGCACACAGCGTGCTACCGGTACGGCAATTTCGTAGCCGAGGACAAGCTGGACAGTCAAATCGGCCGCTTCAAATATTGCCCCGCGGACTCGCCGTATCTACCGAAGATAAGAGAGCATTTTGGAAAGGGGGATGATTGGTTTCCGGCGGATGAAGAGATATATATCCCTTTTTAAGAAGTTGATTTTCTGTTCGAGTGGTAGCCCGTTTAGATATTATCAATCAGTGTATCCAACAGTCAGTCTCCAGCGAGCTTTGAGGCCCTATAGCTGACTGACTGCGGCCAACCAGATCGCTCACTGTCCGCTGCATCAAAATAAGGTACGCTAACTGTTCCGCTGTCAGCTCGCTTTCCTAATTAGGCAATTAGTATAGATTTAATGGTGTTTTATTCTAAATTTTTAGTAGTACCTCTATATATACAAATATTAACATTGCTCGATTAAAAATCTACCTTAATTTACCCAATGTAGTGTTTAAGTATAGCCAAAATCGTCCTGTGCGCCTATAGAGGCCCAAAAAAGGTAGGAAAGTAGTAAGTAGTAAGGGCTCCAGAGGCTCTATTTTAGTGTTAGATTTTAATTAAATATAAAGCTTTAGTAAATATAGCTTACTAAGCCGGCTTTCCTGCCTCTATATTCGGCTTATAGCTAGTAAGATTAATATTTAAGCTCGTTAACTAGGGTGTAGTTAACGCTTCGTTGGTATTAATACAGTTAACCAAACTACTTAATAAAAGGCCTTTAATTAGCCACTATTTCTGGCACTAATCCGCTTTAATAGTATTAGCCAACAGTTAATTACGCTTATTAGTAATAATCTTTTTAGCTTAACTAAAGACTTATTTGTATATAGAGCTTATAGCTAGTATAGAGAATATATTAAAAGTGATCTTAGTAAGCGTTAGATAGAGGACTTAATTAATATTAAGCTACTAGGTAAGAGGATTAGGAATAATATTATTTACCTTATTGCCGTTATTAGTATAGATCCTAATAAACTTAAGGCCTATATTATAGGAGCGATTAAGCTTACTAGTGAGCTTAATCCGCTTTTAATTACGTATAGAAGTAAGGCTTTCGTTAATAACTAACAACTGCGTATATTTATTAGCTAAATTACCGTTGGATTTATAAGGAACCTTCCTACGTTATAGCTCGACTAGTTATTTATCTTCCTTATCTTCTTAATTATTAATTGTTGGGAATATAGGCAAGTTGCCGTTACGTACGGCAAGTTGCCGTTACGTGTCGCCGCGGCACTAGTGTGGCGAGGAGCCTTAAGCTCCTTGCCCCCCCCCTAATGAACAAAAAGAATAGAACAATTATTATACTATTTACAAACCGTAGCTACGTGATATTACCTTATAAGACCAACACTAATCAGTAGTTAACTTTACTGTTATACTATAGAACAGCTAGGTATTCCACTAAGAAGAGACGAGCCACTATACCAGTGCTACTCGTGCTAAAGGAAGCTGTCTTTTAAGGTTAGAACTGGTCCTAAACCTTAAATAAAACTCTTCCACAAATCTAAGGATTTAAAGGCCAGAACTGGTCCTAAGCCTTTCTAAGATTATAGATTTTTGCGTCTATTACGCAGAATAATACGCTTTATAAGTCTTTGCGATTTAAGGCTAGAACTGGTCCTAAGCCCTATAATCGCAAATATATATCTAAACGCGTACTAAATAACAAACGCGTACTAAATGATAAATATATATTACGAACGCGTACTAAACGACAATCCCTATACTAATAACACTTCCCTTCCTCCGAAAATATAGCTACGCCTACTTTAAATAACTAAAAAGACTTCTTACTACTAGGGGTAGCTAAGTACGCGAAACTTATTAATAAAGATTAAAATAAATTCGCCTTTAATATAATAACTTATACTATAAAATAAGTTAATGGCTTTCTCCTATACTATATTATATTCTACTAAAATAGATACTACGCCGATTTATAACTATAGGAGTATTTTAGGGAGGATTTTATAGGATGGACTGCTAATACCTAGGCACTTAGCAACATTAATATTGTTTAGGATTTTTAAGACTTCCTCCGTAGAAATGGGGTATATATTACTAAGAATAGTAACCTAATTACTAGTAATATTTAGGCCGTTATTACTAGTATAGAAGAACTAATATAGACAGAAGCTGAGATTATATATTAACTACGGAAACCTAAAAATAACCTATATTCTTTGGAAGGCAACTTTAATTTATATTAAAACCCCTAAAACACTAACCTCCCACCTAGAGCTGCTCTCCTACCTAAAGGTGCTCTCCTACTTAGAGTTACTCCGCCTCTATATCCTCCACTCCAGCTAACTAGTAAGCCTTTACTATAAGAAGTTACAAATCTAATAAAGGTATATTTAGATAAAGAGAAGAAGTTTAGAGAAGAACTGTATAATATACTTAGAGTAAAACTATAGGTCTTTTATAACTATTATAATAAGGTTAAAATTTAACGCCACTAGTACTATTACGCTTTCTCTATTATATTAAAAGGACAGGTAGTAATATTCTATTATAACTATATTATAGGTAAAAACTATAGCTTTAATATAATGCTTTAGCTTATTAGAGCCTACTTTAAGACTAATAAAAATTGCTAACTTTATATATCCAAATGGCGAGAGACTACGTTTTAGAGAGTTATTACTTCTAACTAAATAAAGACTTATTTAGAGTGCCTTTAACTACTCTTTAATAAACTTTAGAAAATCTAATATGGCCTTACTAAAACTTACTAAAATAAGAATAGTTTAAGGGACTAGGTTATTTTAGCCTGCCGTAGCGTTCTTAAGTGTAATTTAGCGCTATATAAACTTATAAATACGTTTAAAGGAGTATATACTAAACTACGCTCCGCTATAGGTACTATAATATAAATATAAGAACCTTAATAGTTTTATACTAAAAACCCTACCTAACTAAGTATTCCTAACTAATATAATTATAACTAAACTAATTAAATATATAGTGGCCATAGTAGGGAATATAAAAGAAGGTATAATTAATGTTAACTATAAGGTAATTATGGAGGTCCTTATAGAGGTTTATTTTAAAGTAATTACTAGAAGAAGTACTACGTTTATAAGAAGCTAAATTACTAATTAACTAAACACTCCCTTAATAAGCAAAAAGAGGCATATAATAAGTTCTATTAGAGTATAAAAAACGTTAAAAATTATAAGGTTACTATAGCCTACTTCTAAAGCTTCCTAGTTTAATATAAAGGCGTAGAAGATCTTAAGGGTAAGGTTAATAAGACCAAATAGCTCCTTATAGATATAGAAATTAAGGACTACTTACCTAACTAATACTTTACTAAGTATAGTAAGGTAAATAATATATAAACCGTTGCTATTCTTAATAACCAATCTACGCTCTATTCTATTACAAAGTTAGATATCTTTAATAAGCTAAAGGAGAGCTCCGCGTTTTCCTTCGACGATAAATACTTAGCGAACGTCTTTTATAGTATTATACCGGATACTAGAGCCGCAGGAGTATCTATAGTAGGAGAATCTTAAGTTTAAGCCCTTTAGTAGCTTAATAGCTCTATTTAGATTAACTATTTAACGGCAGGCCAATACACAATTTGTTTTAGTAAGGGTACTATAATCTCTTTTAGTACAATTAGGGTCCAAACCCCCTTAGGGTATATTACTTTCCACATTATTCCTACAAATACCCCATTTCTATTTTGCATTAGAAATATAGACAAATTAGGCGTTAAGTTTAATAACCTTAAGAATATACTTATTTAGGGAGATAATTAGGTGCCCGTTATACGCAAGTAGGGTTACCCCTAGTTACTCCTTTATTAACTAGAAAAGAGTATTACTTAAAGCCACTTAACTAAATTAGAATTACGCTAACTATACCATCGTTTTAGCTACCTATCCGTTTATTAATTACTTAGGGTTCTTTAGTAAGTAGGCCATAAAGTTAAGATTAAGGCAATTAAGTATCTTATAAAGTATTATTATTACTACTAAATAAACCAGAAGTCCTCTGGCCAATTTAAGTTTACCCTTAAAAATAACTATAACTTTAACTTCTGTATTATTATTGACGTTATATATCTTAGCGGTAAGCTAGTACTCTAAGTTATTAACTTCTTAACTTCCTTCTAAGCTATACAATTTTTAAAGAATATATTAGCTAGAAACATATAGGATACCCTTTAGTTATACTAGATTAATATCTACCTAGGACCCCCTAATTAAATTATCTATAATATAGGAAAGAACTTCTTATCTATAGAGTTCCGATAATAAATAAAGGTAATAGCAATTAAGGTTAAGGAAGTCCCTATTAAGGTATATAATAGTATTAAAAAAGTAAAGCGATATTACACGCTATTACGCCATATATATAAAATTATCTCTTTAGAACTAAAGGATACTAGTAAAGAACTTACTTTATAAATAGCTATTAAAGCTATTAATAATTCCGCTAGCCTAGATAGACTTATACCTATATTACTGTAACGGCGCTATCGCATGTTACCTGCTAAAATTCTGCCATATTCTGCCGACCTGCGATTGGCCCGCCTAAAGCTAGCGCCTTAGCGGCTTACCCTATATATTTGTTTACATCGGTCCTAGCGACCCCTTTTCCTTCTCTTTAGCTTAGTATCTTTGTAATACAGTATTCGTTTAAGCTTTGGTTTAGAGGTATTTGTTCAAGCCGTGATATTATATTAAGCTCTCCCTACCTTGCCTGGGAAGGCCTTAATAATATCCTACCCTAAAGAAACTTCGTCTGCAATAACGCATTAACGCGCTATACTTAGACACCAAAACAACTCTATATTGCCTGGGAAGGCCTAGATAATATCCTACCTCACGAGCCAGATAGGACTAGACCTATACCCCCGGAATTAAAACTAAAGCATATAATACTAACGAACCTTAGGAAGCTAATAATGGCACCTAAAGTAAGCTTATCTAAGAGAGCTGCCTCTACCTAAGAGGAACCTAAGATCTAATTAGGATCAGAAATTAAAGATAATGATAATGTTATAGACATACGCGAGCAGATTCGCGCCCTCGTAGCCAGCTAGGAAGCCAATTATCTTAAAGCGAGAAATACACAAGAGACCCTATAAGAGATCCTAGAAAGCCTTACGGCCCTATAAAATAGCCTAGCTTCCCCTTCTTAAAGCCCTAGCCGACCTGTTTACTCTACTAAATGTGATATACTAGGGAGTACGGATATAATAATGAAGTAATTAAAGTCCGTTAAGCTCCCTAACCCCCTACCACTATCTAATGGGATAGACCCTACCTTTAAGAATTAGAGGATTTAAGTATGAGGAAAGCTCTGCGTTAATTATAACTATTTTCTTTCTAAAGAAGCTAAAATGCTCTACCTCTTTGGTTGAACTACTAGGGACGCCTAACGGCACCTTTAAGCTAAGTTTGAGGACGACTCCCCTATTTAATTTATATCTGTTAATAAGATAATACGGCACCTAGCAGTTATTTATATTAACCTAAATAAAGTACGGGATGCCCGTTATAACTATAATTACCTAATAATAAAACCGAACCAACCCTTTACTAAATTCCAGACTTAATTCCTATACCTTATAGGAGAAGGCTAGGTTCCCCTTAAGAACTACTAATTAGACCTATACAATAAGCTAATAATCCGGTTATAAAAAAAGATTACTATAACTTTAGATAACCTACTAACCTATAAAAGACTCGCAGCTTATTGCCTATTATTAGACTTAAAACTAAAGCGGATTAACACCCGCCCTAATTGGCAGAAGTAACTCCATAATAATTAGAACTTGCTAGCTATACCTATAGGAGCTAGAGTAGGAAGATAAGTTACAACTACTCTTATACTAAAGGCGGTTATAACTACGCACTAGCGAGCCTCGCCCAACTAGCTATATACTACACTATCAACTAGTATTTACCGTAATACTCCAATCAACCCTGCCTCGGCTATATACTTTAACTATAATAAGTAAGGTTACTTTACCTTATCTTGCCCGGAGCTAAAGGATATAGGCGATATTAAGGAGATAGAGGAAGGAGAAACGTCCGATAAGTCGGGAAAAGAAGAACCCTAGGGAAAGACTCCCCCCTAGGGTACCCTATTNATCTTAAAGAGATTAATCTTAGTTAGTTAATAGGTGGAAAGCATTTCATAGTTCTATATATAGTATTTTAAAATAGATATAGAGTTAATATAACCGCCCTTATTAATACTGGAGTAAATGGCTTCGCCTTTATAAATACTGCCTATATAAATAATGTTGCTAAGTTTCTAAATACAGAAGCTATCTAACTAGAGAAGCCTATCTAGGTAAAGGGCTATAATAGCTAAGCCGGTTAGCCCGTTACCTATGTCTTAAAGTTATATATTGCTCTTAACGGATAACGCTAATATAGTATCCCCTTTTGCATCCTAGACCTAGGGTCCTATAATATAATCCTTAGATAAAAATAGATATCCTATTTTAATATTTAGTTAAATATATAAAAAAGACGGTTTATCTAGCCGGAGGATAGACTAAGGTTGCCCTCCTTTGTTAGGGAAATCCGAACTAACCATAAGACACTAGCCGTAAGGGCTGATCCTACCTACTAGTAGGATATCTAGGCCCATGACCTAGCCTTTGCCTAAGAGGACGCCCGCCACAAAGCTAGAAAGAACTTCGTACCAATAAAGATACTTTCCCAAAGCGCTACGTTTAAAGAGGACTCTACGTATAGAAGCGGGATAGATAATAATATAGATAACGTCTAAATCGCATAGATCTAACTGTTATAGAAAAGAACGTATTAATAGGATATAAGGGATGACCTCTAAAAGATATAATAGGAGCTAAAAGAAGTAATAATAACGCCAGTACCTTAGAAGTCCCTAAAGTTATATACGCCCCTATTATTAGTTAACCCCCCTACCGTAAACATCGCCGTAATTAGCGCTATAGCGTTCCACTTTAATATATACTAGAAGGACAATAAGGTCTTTATAATAAGCCTATATAAGATTAACCGAATTATTAATAATAGAGAGGAAAGGCCAAATAAGGAAACTAATAAGGAACTAGTTAAACGCCTCCTTTCTACCATTTATATAGGCTATAAGGATATATTCTTAAAGGCGGCCTTAGATAAGTTACCCCTCTACCGGACATATAATTACAAGATTTAATTAGAGGCTAATAACTCGCTAGGCTATAGCCCCTTCTACTATTAATTAACGGATAAGCTAAAAGCAATAAAGCAGTACTTAATTAACAACTTAGATAAAGGGTTTATCGAGCTAAGTTAAGCCCCTTTTACTTCCCCTATTCTATTCGTAAAAAAGCCTAATAAAGGCCTTTGTTTTTGTATTAACTATTAAAAGCTAAACGCTATTACTTAAAAGGACCAGTATCCTATTCCTTTAATTAATGAGACCCTTATATATCTAAGCTAGGTAAAGATCTTTACTAAACTTAATATCCGCTAAGCTTTTTACCAAATTAGGATAGACCCTATATCCGAAGATTTAACAACGTTCTGTACCCGCTATGGTTCCTATAAATATAAAGTTCTTTTTTTAAACTAATAAACGGACTGGCTATGTACCAAAGGTATATAAATAACGTTCTTTTTAATTACCTCAACGAATTCTGCACGGCATACCTAGACGACATTCTTATATACTTAGACGATAAACTTAAGTATTAAGTTTATGTTAAAAAGGTCCTAGAGAGACTATGGAACGCGGACTTATAAGTCGATATTAAGAAATATAAGTTTAGGGTAAAACGTATAAAATACCTTAGGTTCATTGTAATTATAGAAGGAATTAAGGTTAACCCTAAGAAGGTAGAGGTAATCCGTAACTAGAAGCCCCCTTATATAGTAAAAGGAATCTAGTCCTTCCTTAGTTTTTGTAATTTCTACTACTGGTTTATCCGTGACTATAGAATTGTGGTAAAACCTCTTATATAACTAACCAGGAAGGACACGCCTTTTATCTTTAATAATAGCTATATAGAGGCCTTTAAAGAGGTAAAGNATCGGCTTATCTCTTCCCTAATTTTTTATTACTATAACCTAGACCTTAAATTAATGCTAGAAACAGACGCCTTTAATAGGGTTATAGCGGGAATCCTATTATAGTTATATCTAGACGGCGAATAGTACCCTATGGCTTTCTTCTTAAAGATAATAGACCCGGCTAAGTGTAACTATAAAGTATACAATAAAGAAATGCTAGCTATTATTTAATTACTCTTCTAATGGCGTGTAGAGCTTAAAGGTACGAACTCCCGGATTAAGATATATATAGATTATAAAGCCCTAGAGTACTTTATAACTATAAAGCAGCTTATAAGGCGATAAGCCTAGTAGGCCGAAATACTCTCCTAATTCTTCTTTACGATTATATATCATTCTAGTAAGTAAAACTCTAAGGCTAATACCCTAACCCGAAGAGAATAAGATATAGGACCCTAGGATAAGCTAAAGACCTAATACCGGACGCGTGCCCTCCTCTATCCAGAATAGCTTAACCCACAAATTCTTAAGGAGCTAGACTCCTAGTAAAACGAGCTAGCACCAATAGAGGAGTCCTTAGATAAGCTAATAGGGTTAATTAACCGCCTCCTAACTGCAAACTGTATGGCTAATGCCCTAAAGGCCTTCCGCGAATAAGCCGCGAAAGGAGACCCCAATTTTAAGACGGAGGAAGGATTGCTCCTATACTAGGAGCGGCTTATAGTCCCTAATATTAACAATCTATAGACCAAACTAATCCGCGAAGCTTATTGCTAAGTCTTTACGGCATACCCTAGCAAGAATAAGACCTATAAAATTATTAACTGCCGCTATTACTAGCCGAGAATAATTGCGGATATTAATTAATATATACGGAACTGCGAAGACTGCTAGAGAGCTATAATCCTACGGGATAAAACTCTAGGACTACTTAAGCCACTCCTAATACTAGAGCGCCCTTAGTAGTATATCTCTATAGACTTTTATAAACTACCTAGGGACCGTAATAGATACGATATAATTATAGTTATAGTTAACCGCTTTAGTAAACGCCCGTTCTTAATTCCATATTATAAGAATATTAATGCTAAAGAGGCAGCCCGGCTATATATCCATTACGTCTACCAAATCTACAGACCACTAGATACTATTATATCCGATTATAGGCTATAGTTTATATTAGCCTTCTGGAATAAGTTTACCTGGATCTTAGGTATTAAGCTAAAGCTTTCTACGGCTTATTACCCCTAGATAGACGGTTAGATAGAGATTATAAATTAGTACCTAGACTAGAGGCTTAGGCCCTTTATTAACTATTTCTAGAACAACTGGTCTAAATTATTACCCTTAATAGACTACGCGCAAGCAACCCTACCCTATAACTCTATAGGGTTTACCCCAATTTAGCTAGAAATGGGATACTTACCCCATATAAGCTTTAACTAGAAAAGGCTAGAAGAACCCTAGACTATATAAGAGAAGCTATTCTATACTAAGGCCCAACAGTACGCCAAATGATTGGAGGAGGCCTAAACGGTAGCCCGCGAGAACCTAGAAAAAGCTTAGAGGTTAATGGAATAGTAGGCGAACAAACACCGTTAAGAGCCCGATTTTGCCCCTGGCGATATAGTCTAGGTTATAATAAGGAATTAGAGGACTAAACGACCTAGCCGTAAGCTAGACTACTAGATAGTAGGACCGTATAAAGTTCTTAAAAAAATAGGCAACTTATATAAGATAAAGCTCCCAGACTTAATTAGGGTTTACCCTATCTTCTTACTAGATAAGTTATAGAAAGCTATAAATAACCTATTGCCTAGACAAAAGAACGAGCCTCCCCTACTAGTTTAAGTAAACGGTAATAACAAATAGGAGGTTAACAAAATACTGGCCTGTAAGATAGTATAGGGAGCGCTAAAATACCGTGTTTAATAGAAGGGCTACAATCCTAACCCAACCTGGTACCCTATATAGAACTTTATAGGCTGCCCCTAGAAGCTTAAAGAATTCTATAACTAATACCCTAATGCGCCTGGACCCCCAAAGTACCTAGATAAATAGATAAAATGCTGGCATAATAAAGATAATAAGTTACCGGAAGAATATAGGGACAAAAACGCCCCAAAGCCCTAATACAGCTGTCTGCCAAATTCTGCCATATTCTGCCATTTTTTGCTAGTACCGTAAAATTTCAGATGTCCAGGAACTTTAACCGCCGGTTAAAGTTATCTGATTAGTTAGATCCGTGCCAAGACTTTTAGCGGCTACTCTTTCTGGCCTAGTGCTTCCACTTAGCCCATAATTGCCCTTTATACTTAGTTAGGACGGACTCGTATCCCCTTTATCTCCTTATCTTATATTTTTATAATCCTATATTTATAAGCCTAGTGCTACCCTATTTTTTCTAACTAAGCCTAAGGGCAGGCTTTCTTTTAAAGAGGGGGGTGATGTAACGGCGCTATCGCACGTTACCTGCCAAAATTCTGCTATATTCTGCCGACCTGTAATTAGCCCGCCTAAAGCTAGCGCCTTGGCGGCTCACCCTATATATTTATTTACATTGGTCCTAGCGACCCCTTTTCCTTCTCTTTAGCTTAGTATCTTCGTAATATAGCATTCGTTCAAGCTTCGGTTTAGAGGCATTTATTTAAGCCGTGACAATTACTAGTCTTTAGCACCTACCCTTAAATAACTAATAATTCTTTACTATTTCCTTCTATTATATAATAAGCCAAGGCTATTCGCAGGGTAATAAAGGAGGTGCGATATTTCTACGCCATACGCTAGGTTAATAATGCACTAGAAATAAGAAATAGCCTAAATACCTTAACTACGCTTAATCTGCTACTCTAGTCTAAAGTATACATATAGCGTAAAAAGGGAGAATGGTTAGGCCTACATTAACTTATTATAATTAATAGTTAAACTTATATTATTTAGATGCCTTATAGACCTACTTAATTCCATTTAACTATTATTAAGCCTTATTATAAAGATAATAATTCTAAGCCTTTATAGGATGCCCTAAAAGATACCCTAAAGGAGAACTACAATTAACGTCCTCTAGAAGGCGACTATAATCCTAATATAATTATAGTAGATACACTATAACTATAACGCGGTAGAGGTTACCCGAAGGGATTACGAAATTACTAATATTTTATTAATTTTAAAGAATAATTTATTACCGCCATTAAGAATAGAGTTAAGTTATTAATAGCCTTTATAACAGCTAAAGAGAAGGCTAACTTTAAGCTCGCAAAATAGCTCCGAAAGGAAGATCGTATTATAACCTTAGAAGTTCCTTTCTAAGTATCTAACAAGCAGGAGATCGACAGTCTTATTATAAGAGAAGTCTTTAAATTTAAAAAGTATAACCCTACTAAGTTTAATAAAGTTTATATCTTTAAGTTAAGGATAGTTAATAAGATTAAGGGCAAGGCTACTAACGCCCTATTTAAGAAATTAAGGCTTATTATCTAAGGTTATAACGATAATAGTAAAGAGATAATTCTTATATAATCTCCCACGATTTAACGAGCTAGTTAGTAAGTTATTATTATATTAGCTCCCTCCTTAATAAAGAATAGAATGGCGGTTTATTTATAAGATATTACTTAAGCCTATACCTAATTAGAGATGCACCTTTAGCGCTTAATATTAGCATACCTTCCGGAGTAAATTCGCCACTAGTATCCTAAAGATATAATTATAGTTATACTTAAGCTATTATATAAAATCGCAAAGGCAAAAAATCACTAGTAGGCTACCTATAGTAAGCACTATAAAGAGAAGCTTTTAATAACTACTTCTATATTTAATCCCTACTTCCTTATTATAACTACAGGAACCCTATTCGGAATTGTCGGTATATAAACTAATAATATAATTATCTTAGGAAACGACTAATTCTTAGCTCTTAAAGAGGATAAGCTAGTAAAGGTAAATCTTATAGTAAAGCTAAAGGAAAAGCTTAATTTAATAACACTATTACTCTTTAATAGATGCATCCTCTCCCTAAATAAGGATTCTATTACTTTACGCTAAAAGGGTTAAGGCAAGAAGATTAATATTATTAACGTAAATTCTCTAAAGTAAGGATATATGGAGCAACGTGCTTGCGGAGTTTATATTGCTTCTATCTATTAACCTAAGGCTTTATTTAATCTCTCTATTGCCGCCTAACACTAGGAACTAACTAAGGATAATATTTTTGCCCTAAATAAACGTCTTTCTTAGTAAATAAACCATCTTAACTGGGGACTATACTACGTGCCTATTAATCTTCCCACCGCTAAGCTCTTTATATTTATTAATAGATCGTTTATAAATAATAAAGATTTTAGCTCCTAGCTAAGATATAAGATTATTATTATAAACGAGTCTACTAGAGAGAATGACTTTATAATTTACGGCAATCTTATTTATTAAAGCTTAACTAAGAGCAAGCGCGTTACTTAAAGCGTTCTAGTGTTAGAGATATATAGAATAGTTAGCGGAGTTAATATAGTAATTGCAATTGGAACTACCTTAAAGATAATTATAGATTGACTTAAACTTCCCGTTATTCCTATAATTATATACACTGACTTATATTCCCTCTATAAGTATTTAGTTAAGCTTAGTACTATAAAAAAGAGCGCCTTATAATTAATATTATGGCACTTTAGCAATCCTATAAGCGTTAAGAACTCTTTAAGATTTAATAAATTAATGGCTAAGATAACCTAGTAGATGTAATAACAAAGGCGAACCTAAATAAGGCACTAGAGACGTTTGTTAATATAAATACTCTATATATATAAGTTAAAGGTTAGGTTAAAAGGGAGTCCCTAGAAATTTCTTAGTTATATAAGGTCTTAAGATATCTAGGAACTTCGACTAGCGGTTAAAGTTATCTAATTAGTTAGATTCTGCAGACCCTAACTTAACCCAGCCAATTAGGATTTTCTATCCCCGGGATAGAAAATCGCTATTGGCTCGCTTACTACTAGCGCCTTGGCGGCCCTCCGAATAAGATATTTACCTACGACTCCTAAGTAAGAAAGCACTACGTGCTAAAAGGCAAACTTTTAGGATAGCGAGACTTATATTACAATGGTAATAGTAAGTAAAGAGGATTAATATTTATTACGCTAGTCGAGCGGTATATATATATGTAGATAGCAACCGTAAAAAAAGAGTTGCTAGTGTTGGAAATATAGGCAAGTTGCCGTTACGTGCGGCAAGTTGCCGTTATGTATCGCCGCGGCACTAGTGTGGCGAGGAGCCTTAAGCTCCTTGCCCCCCCCCTAATAAACAGAAAGAATAGAATAATCATTATACTATCTACGAACCGTAGCTACGTGATATTACCTTGTGAGACCAATATTAATAAAGTTAGTAAGTATAGTTTCTATATACCGCTCGGCGTACTTCTACTATTAAGGCCACTGTTTCCACTTATCGCGAAAGTAGGCTCGTTTAAGCGATAGATAGAGGATTACTATAGCGAAGTAGTAAGGGCTCTTATTCTTTATTTTATTAAAATATTTATTAATCTTTTAGAGAGCTATATTAATGCCTAATTTAAGAAAGGAGTCGCTTTTATTCTTAAGGCTTTACTAAGTTCGCTAAAGGATTTAATAAAGGAGTTCTATATTAGTGATTAACTTCTATAGAGCGCTATATAAGCCTTTAATACTAGGACTATTAGCGTTACTTTCTATACGCTTAATCGCTAATATAAAAGGCTTTAGAATCTTAATAAGCCGCTCTACCTACTGCTAATTATTATTAGTAAGTGCATCCTATAATAGATTATAGTTATTATTAGCTGGCTTCCTCTAAGTAAGTAGATATTTATTAAGTGCCTTACGAAGAAGTAATATATAGCGGAGTATAAAGTAGGTCGAATTCTACTAAACGCCTCCGCCCTTAATAAGCAGAAGCTCTATATAATTAAATAGTTCGTCCTCTATATAGGCCTTAAGTTAATTTTTAGTAAAGTCCTTATAGTGTTCTATTAATTGTATAATATATTTAATAATATTATAAACCTTACTAATGAAGCCTTTCTACTATATAAGGTCGAATTTAACTTAATTACTCGCACTAATTAGCAGGCGCTTAAGCTTGCTTACGCCTTTGCTATATATTAAGGCCTTAATAATAAGGTTAATAATATGGCCAATATACTAAAGCTATTCCTTTTTAGGTACCAAGAGGTTTTATAAGAGATAATCGTAGATATTATTATTATTGCTAGCGTTATTAGTTATTAAGTAGCCAAGCTTATAATTAAATTAATACTCCTAAATTACTATTGCTAAAGCCGCTGCTATATTCTTAGTATTATGCAATTTTTATAGTTATAGAAGGCCTAAAGCGCTAATTAAAGCTTGCTATCTTTATTAATAAAATAAGCTACTACACTAAGCAGTAATATTCTATTTATAAACGTTTAGATATTATAGCTAAGGTGGATTTTACTAAGTGCGATAAAAAGAAGGTCTTTAATATTAACGCGTTACTGTTTAAAGGCGGCTTTAATCTAATCGCTTAATAATATAGGCGCTTTTATAAGACACTCCTAGATCTAAAGACAATTAAATATAAGTAGAGCGCGCGTATAAGGACTTGTAGCTTAATAAAAGGTAATATCCTATAGAATTGTCTAATTAATATAGGCTTAAATATAGCCAACTGCCTAGAACGGCTAGTGTTTATAGCTACTATCTAGAGTAGATAAGACTTAAGCAGCTAATTAGAACGGGCTTAACGTGGCTAGTAGTTATATACTACTACTATAGCTTTTAGGGTTAGTAATAAGGCTATACTTTAATTTTAAATGGCCGTTAATATAATTAGTGTTATTAATTATAAGTAGAGCACCTGGTTTTTAAGCTAAGTAGCAGATTTTATATAGCTAGAGCCTCTTCTTGCCTAAAGAACTATCTTAAAATAGGTCGGCTCTATATTTCTAAATTACTAATATAAAGATATTACCTAATAGCGACCGCTTATTAATAATTTGGTATTTATATTTACTAATAAGCTTGCCATATTTTATTAGGTAAAGGCTATTTTTATTAGTTTTATAAGGTGATATCACGTATCTACAAGTTGTAGATAGTATGATGATTGTTGTTTTATATTCTTCCTGCTTAAGGAAGGGCAAGGAGCTTAAGGCTCCTCGCCACGCTAGTGCCGCGGCGACACGTAACGGCAACTTGCCTATATTCCCAACACTAGCAACTCTTCTTTTGCGGTTGCCATCTATATATATATACCGCTCAACTAGCGTAACAAATATTAATCCTCCTTACTTACTATTGCCATTGTAATATAAGTCTCGCTATCTTAAAATTTGCCTCTTAGCACGTAGTGCTTTCTTACTTAGAAGTTATAGGTAGATATCTTATTTAGGGGGGGCGCTAAGGCGCTAGTAGTAAGCGAGCTAATAGCGATTTTCTATCCCGGGGATGGAAAATCCTAATTAGCTGGGTTAAATTAGGGTCTACAGAATATTATACCCCCCCCTCTAAAAAAGTCTTAGTAAGAGAATTTAACTAATTAGATAACTTTAACCGCTAGTTAAAGTTCCTAAATATCTTAAAACCTTACGTAACTAAGAAATTTCTAGGGACTTCCTTTTAACCCAACCTTTAACTTATATACGTAGAGTATTTATATTAATAAACGTCTTTAGTGCCTTATTTAGGTTCGCCTTTATTATTATATCTACCGGGTTATCTTAGCTATTAATCTATTAAATCTTAAAGAGTTTTTAACGCTTATAGGATTACTAAAGTGCTATAATATTAATTATAAGGCGCTTCTCCTTTATAGTACTAAGCTTAACTAAATACTTATAAAGGGAGTATAAGTCGGTATATATAATTATAGGGATAACGGGAAGTTTAAGTTAATCTATAATTATCTTTAAGGTAGTTCTAATTATAATTACTATATTAACTCCACTAACCATTCTATATATCTCTAACGCTAGAACGCTTTAAGTAATATACTTACTCTTAGTTAAGCTCTAATAGATAAGGTTACTGTAGATTATAAAGTTATTCTCTCTAGTAAATTTATTCGCGATAATAATCTTATATCCTAACTAGAAGCTAAAATCTTTATTATTTATAAACGATCTATTAATAAATATAAAGAGCTTAGTAGTAGGAAGATTAATAGGCACGTAAAGTAGTCCCTAATTAAGATAGTTTATTTACCAAAAAAGATACTTATTTAGGGTAAGAATATTATCCTTAGTTAGTTCCTAGTGTTAAGCTATAATAAAGAGATTAAATAAAGCCTTAGGTTAATAAATAGAAGTAATATAAGCTTCGCGAGCACATTACTTTATATATCCTTACTTTAGAAAATTAACGTTAATAACATTAATCTTCTTACCTTAACCCTTCTGGTATAAAGTAATAGAATCCTTATTTAGGGAGAGGATGCATTTATTAAAGAGTAATAGTGTTATTAAATTAAGCTTTTCTTTTAGCTTTGCTATAAGATTTACCTTTACTAGCTCATCTTCTTTAAGAGCTAAGAATTAGTTATCTCCTAAAATAATTATATTATTAGTTTATATACCAATAATTCTAAATAGAGTTCCTATAGTTATAATAAGGAAGTAGAGATTAAATATAGATATAGTTATTAAAAGCTTCTCTTTATAGTACTTGCTATAGGTAGCCTACTAATAAGTTCTTACCTCTGCGATTCTATATAATGGCTTAAGCATAACCATAATTATATCTTTAGGATATTAGTGGCGAATTTACTCTAGAAGGTGTGCTAATATTAAGCGCTAAAGGTATATCTCTAATTGGGTATAGGCCTAGGTAATATCTCGTAAATAAACCGCTATTTTATTTTTTATTAAGGAGGGAGCTAATGTAATAATAACTTATTAACTAGCTTGTTAAATTATAGAAGATTATATAAGAATTATCTCCTTACTATTATTGTTATAACCTTAGATAATAAGCCTTAATTTCTTAAATAGGGCGTTAGTAGTCTTGCCCTTAATTTTATTAACTATCCTTAACTTAAAAATATAAACTTTATTAAACTTAGTAGGGTTATACTTCTTAAATTTAAAAACTCCTCTTATAATAAGACCGTTAATCTCCTACTTATTAGATACTTAGAAAGGAGCTCCTAAAGTTATAATACAACCTTCCTTTTAAAGCTGTTTTACAAGCTTAAGGTTAGCCTTCTCTTTAGCTGTTATAAAGGCTATTAATAACTTAACTTTATTCTTAATAGCGGCAACAAATTATTCTTTAAAATTAATAAGATATTAGTAATTTTATAATTCCTTTAGGTAACCTCTACCGCGTTATAGTTATAGCGTATCTACTATAATTATATTAGGATTATAGTCGCCTTCTAGAGTATATTAATTATTATTCTCCTCTAGGGCATTTTCTAGGGCATCCTATAAAGGCTCAAAATTGTTATCTTTATAGTAAGACTTAATAATAGTTAAACGGAATTAAGTGGGTCTATAAGGTATCTAAATAGTATAAGTTTAACTATTAATTATAATAAGTTAGTGGTCGTCGAAAACGGACTCTGCACCTATATATAGTGACGGCTACGAACCTAAGTCTTCGAAGTTTAGACTTAGAGCTAACGCAGAGACGTCGCATAGCGTGCGATACGACGTAGTAGAGGTGGTTGCGAGTATTATGGGCGGTGGTGAAAAGTTTTTATATGGGATGGTGAGATCTCAAAAACCACCACCGTTGGTACCCCTTACGATAACAGCTACTACACTATCCTCCTATTAAGGCACCTATACAATCCAATATGGATATATAGCATTTGATAGCATCCCCTAACCCCTAATAAAAAGCATTAACAACCTCTTATATTAATGTATAAGCGAACGCGAATAGAAATAAGCAAATATACGGCCCCTCCTAACCCCTAGGGCGATCGCCCGCGGAGCATGCGGTCACTCGCCATCAACTATTAAATACTACCTAGCAGCCTAGACAATACCGTACGGTTTTCCTATCTCCTCTTAAGGAGTAGTGACCCTTAGTGAGGGCCTAGTAACTAGGGCCTAGGTATAAAAGATACCCAGGCATATATACACACGTCCCGCTCGCCTTTTAGTATAGTGGTAGTTTATAGATAAATCCCCCTTACGCCTTTAATAGGCCCTAGGGGGGGGAGGCATGGCGTATATAGTAATAGTTAGACAAGAGATAGTATATAGGGGATGGCTAAGATATAGGAAATAATAAGTATAGTAATTAATTGGCAAGGCCTAGCTGGGACGTAGTGAACCCTAGCTAGGATAAGCTAGAGAAGGAAGTAGTGGTTCCTAAGAAGTTTAAAACATCTAAGGAGGAGGACGTAGCTGTAGGCCTATAGGGCCGCACTATGTGCAAATATGGCAATTTAGGGTTTTTTATCCGACTGAGGTGGCTTATAGGGTTTTTCCTTCCCCTAACTGTAGGGTTTTCTTTATATAAATTATAAGTTTTCCCCCTATAACGGAGTAGTCTGCGTGGGCCAGTAGGATCCGTATTAGACGTTAATTAAAGAGTTATTACTATTATAATAAGTTAGTATAGGCCTAACTATCTTCCCCTTTTACGCTATACGCGTACTTTAGACTAAAGTGGCAGATTAAGTATAATTAAGGTGTTTAGGCCATTCCTTATTCCTAGTGTGTTATTAACCTAGTATATAGCATAGAGACGTTATACCTCCTTTATTGCCTTATAAATAGCCTTAACTTATTATATAACGGAGGAAGATAGTAGAGAATTATTAGTTATTTAAGAGTAGGCGCTAAAGACTAGTAATATAGGTATAAGTCTATCCGGACCAGCGGAATTATTAATAGCTTTAATAGCCATTTATAAGGTAAGTTCTTTACTAGCATTCTTTAGTTTTAAAGAGATAATCTTATATACGCGGCGTAATAGCGTATAATATTACTCCACTTTTTTAATACTATTATATGCCTTAATAGGGACTTCCTTAACCTTAATTGCTATTACCTTTATCTATTATCGGAATTCTATAAATAAGAAGTTCTTTTCTATATTATAGATAATTTAATTAAGGGGTCCTAAATAGATATTAATCTAGTATAATTAAAGGGTATCCTATACGTTTCTAGCTAATATATTTTTTAAAAAACACGCAGCTTAGAAGAAGGTTAAAAAGTTAATAACTTAGAGCACTAGCTTGCCGCTAAGATATATAACGTTAATAGGCCGTCGAAAACGGACTCTGCACCTGTACGTGGTGACGGCTACGAACCTGGGTCTTCGAAGTTCAGACCCAGAGCCAACGCAGAGACGTCGCATAGCGTGCGGACAGGACCTGGTGGTGGTTGTGGGCGTTAAGGGCGGTAGTAAAAAATTTTCGGATGGTAAGATCTTAAAAACCACTACTGTTGGCCCTCTATAATACGACGACTACTACTATTCTCCTATCTAGGGCACCTATACAATCCAACATAGATATATAGCACTTAATAAACATCCCCAAACCTCAACTAAAAGCATTAACAACCTTATATTGACGAACAAACGCGCGCACGAACGAACGAACGAACGAGCAAATATACGGCCCCTCCTAACCCCCAGGGCGATCGCCCGCGGAGCATACGGTCACTCGCCATCTTACTACCAAATACTACCTAGCAGCCTAAATTGCGACCCACGGTTTTCCCCATTGTCTTCTTTCAACGGAGTAGTGACCCTTAGGAAGGGCCTAGCTAGGGCCTAGGCACAAAAGATACCCAAATACAACATATCCCGCTCGCTTATTAGTATTACGGTGGTTAGAACGGATGAATCCCCCTTACGCCTTTGGTGGCTCTAGGGGGGGGGGAGGCAAGGCGTATATGGCAACGTAATGGTTATAGGAGATAGCATATAGGGGGTGGTCAAGATATGGGAGACGACCGTACGGCAATCGATTAACAAGGCCTAGCTGGGACGTAGTGAACCCTAGCTTTGGATAAGCTAGAGAAGGAAGCAGTGGTTCCTAAGGAGTTTGAACATCCAAGGAGGACAGGACGTAGCTGTAGGCCCGCAGGGCCGCCGCTATGGACGGACATGGCAAATCGGGGTTTTTCATCCTACTGAGGTGGCTCATAGGGTTTTTCCTCCCCCCTAGCAGCAAGGGTTTTTTCCCGTTAATATTACTTTTCCCTTGTGTACGGAGTAGTCTGCGTGGGGCTAGATAGCATCCGTATCAGACGTTAATCAAAGAAGAATTATTATATAACGTTAATAATAATATAAAAGTTAAAGTTATAGTTATTTTTAAGGGTGAACTTAAATCAGCTAGGGGACTTCTAGTTTATTTAGTAGTAATAATAGTACTTTATAAGATACTTAATTGCCTTAACCTTAACTTTATAGCCTACTTGCTAAAGAACCCTAAGCAATTAATAAACGGATAGGTAGCTAAAATAATAGTATAGTTAGCGTAATTCTAACTTAGTTAAGTAGCTCTAAGCAATACTCTTTTCTAGTTAATAAAGGAGCAACTAGGGGTAACCCTACTTACGCATAATAGGCACCTAATTATCTCCCTAAATAAGTATATTTTTAAGGTTATTAAGCCTAACACCTAATTTATTTATATCTTTAATGCAAAATAAAAATAAAGTGTTTATAGGAATAATATAGAAAGTAATATATCCTAAGGGGGTTTAAACCCTAATTATACCGAGAGAGATTATAGTACCTTTACTAAAGCAAATCGTTTATTAGCCTACCGTTAATTAATTAATTTAAATAGAGCTACTAAAGAGCTTAAACTTAAGGTTCTCCTACTATAGATACTCCTGCGGCTCCTATATCCAGCATAATACTATAAAAGACGTACGCCGAGTATCTATTATTAAAGAAAAACGCGGAACTCTTCTTTAGCTTATTAAAAATATCTAATTTCGTAATAGAATAGAGCGTAAATTAATTATTAAGAATAGTAACGGTTTGTATACCATCTACCTTACCATACGTAGTAAAGTATTAGTTAGGGGAGTAGTTCTTAATTTTTATATCTATAACGTAGTTTACAAGCGAGCTGCGCACCCAAGCGAGCTGCGCACCTCAAAACTCACCAAAAAATAGAAAAATCGCACTTTAATATCTTAACAACCACTTAATAATAATTAATGCAAATTTAATAGCGGCCTATTAATGTAATAACTAACTTATATAGGAAGTATTGGAAATCTTATATAAGCGGAAGTATATTAAATAGGAAAGTGGGGGCGGAATTACCTTACTTTTTCTATTTAACCTACTTCCTATATAAGTTAGTTATTACATTAATAGGCCGCTATTAAATTTGCATTAATTATTATTAAGTGGTTGTTGAGATATTAAAGTGCGATTTTTCTATTTTTTGGTGAGTTTTAAGGTGCGCAGCTCGCTTAGGTGCGCAGCTCGCTTGTAAACTACGTTAAGGAGCTATTTAACCTTATTAACCTTACCCTTAAGATCTTTTATACCTTTATATTAAACTAAGAAGCTTTAAAAGTAGGCCGTAGTAACCTTATAATTTTTAACGTTTTTTATACTTTAACGGAATTTGTTATATACCTCTTTTCGCTTATTAAGGGAGTGTCTAGTTAACTAGTAATTTGGCTTCTTATAAACGTAGCACTTCTTCTAGTAATTACTTTAAAATAAACCTCTATAAGGACCTCTATAATTACCTTATAGTTAATATTAATTATACCCTCTTCTATATTCCCTACTACGGCCACTATATATTTAATTAGTCCGGTTATAATTATATTAGTTAAGAATACTTAGTTAGGTAGGGTTTTTAGTATAAAACTATTAAGATTCTTATATTTGTATTATAGTTCCTATAGCGGAGCATAGCTTAGTATATACTCCTTTAAACGTGTTTATAGGTTTATATAGCGCTAAGTTATACTTAGGAACGCTATAGCATACTAAGATAACCTAGTCCCTTAGGCTATTTTTATTTTAGTAAGTTTTAGTAAGTCCGTATTAGATTTTCTAGAGTTTATTAAAGAGTAGTTAAAGGCACTCTAAATAAGTCTTTATTAGATTAAAAGCAATAACTCTTTAAAATATAGTCTCTCGCCATTCGGATATATAAAGTTGGCAATTTTTATTAGTTTTAAAGTAGGCTCTAGTAAGCTAAAGCATTATATTAAAGCTATAGTTTTTACCTATAATATAGTCGTAATAGAATATTACTACCCGTCCCTTTAACATAATAGAGAAAGCGTAGTAGTACTAGTGGTATTAAATTCTAACCTTATTGCAATAGTTATAAAAGACCTATAGTTTTGCTCTAAGTATATTATATAATTCTTCTTTAAACTTTTTCTCTTTATTTAAATATACCTTTATTAGATTCGTAACTTCTTATAATAAAGGCTTACTAGTTAGCTAGAGTAGAGGAGCTAAAGGCGGCAGAGATAGAGGAAGAGTACCTCTAGGTAGAAAAGCACCTCTAGGTAGGAGAGTACCTTTAGGTAGAAGGGTAGCGTTTTAGGGGTTTCGTTCTAAATTAAAGTTGCCTTTTAAAGAGTATGGGTTAGTTTTAGGTTTCCGTAGTTAACGTATAATCTTAGCTTCTGTCTATACTAGTTCTTCTATACTAATAATAACGGCCTAAATATTACTAGTAATTAGGTTACTATTCTTAGCAATATATACCCTATTCCTACAGAGGAAGTCTTAAAAATTCTAAATAATATTAACATTACTAAGTGCCCAGGTGTTAGCGGTCTATCCTATAAAATCCTCCCTAAAATATTCCCACAGCTGTAAATCGGCGTAGTGTTTACTTTAGTAGAATATAATACGGTATAGGAGAAAGCTATTAACTTGTTTTATAGTACAAGTTATTATATTAAAGGTAAATTTATCCTAATTTTTATTAATAAGTTTCGCGTACAAAGCTACCCCTAGTAGTAGGGAGTCTTCCTAGTCGTTTAAAGTAGGTATAGCCATGTTTTTGGAGGGAGGGAAGTGTTATTAGTGTAGGGAAGTGTTATTAGTGTAGGGATTATCGTTTAGTACGCGTTTGTGACGTGTATTTACGATTATAGGGCTTAGGACCAGTTTTAGCCTTAAATTGCGAAGACTCGTAAAGCGTATTATTCTGCGTAATAGACGCAAAAATCTATAATCTAGGAAAGGCTTAGGACCAGTTCTGGCCTTTAGATCCTTAGATTCGTAGAAGAGTTCTATTTAAGGTTTAGGACTAGTTCTAACCTTAAAAGACAGCTTCCTCTAGCACGAGTAGCACTAGTATAATGGCTTATCTCTTTTTAGTGGAATACCTAGCTATTCTATAGTATAATAGTAAAGTTAACTACTAATTAGTGTTGGTTTTATAAGGTAATATCACATATCTACAAGTTGTAGGTAGTATAATAATTGTTATTCTATATTCTTCCTACTTAAGGAAGGGCGAGGAGCTTAAGGCTCCTCGCTACGCTAGTGCCGCGGCGACACGTAACGGCAACTTGCCTATATTCCTAACAGTTTTAGTTAATAGGGAAAATATAGCCATAGTTTTAATTAACTAAGGGAGGCTATTATAATATAGAATTATTTTAATTACCTAATTTGGTATTGTTATTAATTAAAAGAGGTAAGGAAGTAGTTAATCTATAAAGCCTATACGGCGTTAAGGGGCTTAATTAATATGTAGATTATAGAGTTAATAAGGAAGAGATAAAGGAAGAAGCTCTATATCCTAGTTAGCGTAAAAAATATAAGATGCGTTGCATTTAGATAGGGTAATAAAAAAAGGTTAATATTTAGTAGGCGGAATAAGTTTATACGCGCAACGGAGAAATTAGAGAAACTGTCTTATTTACTATAGATAAGTAAGAGTTTCTTAGGGGTTTCTCATTGCTTAGTTAACCGAATATTAGCCGAATATCCTTAACCTTACCTAAAGCTTTAAAACACTATAAAACCTTCCTAATCTTACTATTAAGGCAGTGAGCTTTTGGCGCGCTATAGAATCTATACTAACTAACTATTAACTAACTGTAACTACCCTATACGCTAACTGACTGCTTATATTATTAGCTTCTTGGCAGCTACGCTACTAGCGTCGCTAACTATTAGACATACTGTTATTAATACGCATTCTTATAGCCATTTATATTGCGTTCTCGCGCACCTTTTTACTAACAAAACCAGTTATTAAATTCCGACTTTCTTATCCAATGCATAAGTCGTAGTGATACAAGATTGTTAGGTGGCCGAAGGAGAAACAGCCTCTAGTTTAATTAAGCGATTCGTGTCTTAGCAAGGGTAAAGAGCCTATAAATAGGGCAAATAAGGTAAACTAGGTAACAAATATGTTCTTACAATCTTCGTTCACTAGAACGGTAATCTATTTAAGTTAGCGCATATTTAGAGTAGCCGGCTAGCGGCTCTCTACATTAGCTGTGCAGCCAGTATGGCGTAGAATTTACAGAAACCTAAGAATAACTATACCCCCTTTACAGTCCTTAGGAGTACCGACTAGTTAATTATAGCCGTCTTTTTTAGGTCTACCTTAATTCTATTTATACTAATAATAAACCCTAGGTACTTTATATACTTAATATTAAATTCTAATTTTTTAATATTAGCTTAGAGGCTAGCCTTATAGAGCTATTATAGGACCTTATAAATATATTTCTTATATTCTAACTTATTCTTAAAGTAGATTATAATATAGTAAAAGGGGCTTAACTCGGCTTAATAAATCCCTTATATAGGTTATTAATAAGGTACTACTTAGTAGCCTATAATTCGGCAATAAATTGCTAACAAATTAGGGCATAGCTAAGGGAGTTTCCTTATCTGGCTTAATCTTAATCTTATAGTTATATGGTTAATAAGGCGGGAGTAGGTCAGATACTACCTTAGAGAATACGTCTTTAAACTTTTAGTATTAGTAGGGTAGTTTCCGTTCTACTAGCTCCTTATTTATAAGCTTACTTTCTTATCTACTATGCTTACTTTTCTTATTTTTAATTATTTAATTAATTTTATATAAGCTAGTAGTAAAGATAATAGTATTAGGTTAGACTAAGTTTTAGTAGAATTTTATAGCGCTAATATAGCAGATATTAACTAGTAGAAGGTCTATAGATTTCTTTATAGGCTTTTATTAGGCGGTATTTTACAATATAAGGTTTATAATCTTCCTTAGCTTATATTGTATTTTCTATAAATTATCCTTTTAGTTTATTAATTTAGTATAGCGTCTAATATTCCTAGCCTTCCTTTATAGCTATATAGGGCCTAAATCCTCTATAGGGAACTTAGGTAGATTACTGCTAACTTCCTAGCTCTTTAGTGCAGGTAGCGTAATATAGATAGTCTAGGGGCAGTATAGTATATAAATCTGTTATAGATTAAGCTATATATCTTTATTAAAAGCCTAGTCCCTATATAGAGCATTAGCTTAGTAAATAGTATTAATCTAGGGCCGTATACGGTTTTTTATTATAATACTAATTTCTTTTATAAAGGAAGAGGTTAGGGGTAAGGCTTTAGGCTAGATAAGCTACCTACTTTATATATTAAGCTATAAGCCTAAATAGGCTAGCCATTTTCTTCTTAAGATTATATTATAGCTTCCTAGGTCTATAATAAGAAAGAGGATATTATATTACCTTTATCTATTAATATAAAGGTAAACCCGCAAGATAGCCGTAATAGTAGCCCTATTTATCTATTATACTTATAAATAAGAATTAGTTTAAGTAGTTCTTTAAAGGGTATATTTAAAAGGCTAGCCAGTTTTATAGCGTGCTAGGTATCTATTAAGGTAAAGGCATTTACTTTAAAGTTAGTTAAAGTAGAGGTTAAAACTTAATATTTATTACGGAATAAAGTATAAGGGATAGTATAGCTTTTTCTATTAACTAGTTAACCTAGGTTAATATATAATATATTAATCCCTTTTAACCTTAGAGAGAAATTTTTCTCTAAGGTTTCTCTTTTCCTAACTCCGCGCTATTTTCCTAGATTAATAGAACCTTATCCGTTTTTACCTTTATTAAGCAGTCCTTAGTAAAGTAGTCCTTTTAGCTATATAAAAAGCAAGCTCCTTAATTACTAAGGGCCTATTTATAGGGGTTACTATATATAGGCCGAGTATATGCTAAACCTATAGTAGGACTAGCTATATAGCTAGTGCTATAGAAATTGCAGATTGTACTAGGGTACTATAGGCTGTTCTTAAAGTGTTTATAGTCTAGTTTAAAGGGTTTCTAGTTTTATACCGCTTAGCTTATACTTTAATTTAATAAAGGCTTTATTTAATAGCTAGGTAGTAGTCTACAAGTACCTTTAGCGTCTATATAGTAGTAAAAACTAGTAATATAGCGCCCTATAGATCTATAGCAAGCTTATTAAAGAGGTCTAGTATTAGGTTTTTATAGGGAATTTAGGCTTAGCTGGCTAAGTATAAAAAGTGGGTTTAAAAGGCTAAAAAGATCTCCGTTATTTTTATATTTAGGCTTTTATAATTAAGGTAGGCATTTTATACCTTAAGAGGGTCCTTATAAATAAAAGATAGTTAGTTAATTATCTCTTCTCTAAAAAGAAAGGGGTTTAATAAGTCCTAGGCATATTATAGACGTAAATATATCTATACGCCCCCACTAGTACGGCCGAAGATATAGGCCATTTTAGCTTAAATAGTAGGGAGGTAATTTATATTAACTTTAAGCCTATCTTATAGTTAAAGCTTCTAATTTTTATATATAGGATTGGTTCTATTTATAAGCAATAGGGGGTTTATTACCTTCGCGGACTATAATAATACTAATACTATGCGTTAGGCTAGGGCCTTAAGGACTATAGTAAGTCTTTAGGTATCTAATAACTTATTACTAGGTATAGGGGTATCTCTAGTTTTAAGCAGCTCTTAAAGTTGTTTAATTTTAGTATTAGCTACCGCAAGCTCTACTTAGGAGTTTAAGTTAGTTACTATTTTGCTATTAGAGGTAGTTAAGGGTCCTATAGCTGCTTTACCAGCTACTATATTTCTTAGTATAGTAATAAGGGTATTAGGTAATTTTTAGTAGTTTCTTTAGGGGTTCTAGTCTATGCAGGTCCTTTAAGTTATATTATACGTATCCTTTTAGTTCTATTCTATCCTTAGGGTCCTATTCTATTCTTATTATTTTAGTAATATCCGTTAGATCTATTTCTATATCCTTATCCTATTTATAATCTAAATATATTTAAGTTCCTTTTTAGGAAGAAGAATAGAAGAGCTTTAAATAATATTAGCGACTTAATTAATTAAGGTATAAGTATGGTAAGAGGAACGCGCAAGCCTATATAATTGGATTATTTCTAAACAAGGATCTAAAGCTAAAGAAAGGAAGGGAGAAGAAGGGTAGCGCCACTTAATGTTTTATACGATCTTTGCGTTATATAACCGCAATCTACGGCAATCCGTAGCAATTTATTAATACCATAACACTATCTAAGATTGTCTAAAACTATCTGCGATTATCCGCTATAATCCGCCGTTTTCCACCAGTGCCGTAATACTAAGGTCTTAAAATACCTTTATAAATATTAGCTCCTAAAGAAGTTTATAAAAGCTCTTTTAATTTACCTAGGAGTTTATAGGAGATAGATATAAGATAGTTAACGTACGTCTACTTTTTTAGCAATACTATTTATAATGCGATTTGCTAAATAATAGCTATAATATAGCCTAAAGCCAAATAGCGTTTTAAATACCCTTCTTTTTACCCTAAAGCCTATAAGATAGATATTTATAAGCGAGAAGAATAGATTATATTAATAATAATATATACCCGCCTAACTAAAGCGTTCTAACTTTTTGCCTTCTAACCTCTTACCTAATAACTTACTCTATAGGCGCGCTAGTTACTAAACAACTATGGTAAAGTTATATACTATATTAAGGTAATATTTTATATAGTATAGAAGGCGACTTTAAAGTCTAAGTCCTTTATATTTAATGTCCTATTAAATATATTAAAGTCTAGCTTCTAAATAAGGCGGTTTAGCTTTATAGTAAAAGACCCTACTAGTATAACTGGCCCTTAAATATAGCTAAGTTGCGGATTTTTTATAACTGTATTTAATAATACTAGCTATTATCTTTTAATATAACTATACCGATGGTACCTAATTATAATCCCCTTATTATCTATCTAGTTATTGCTATTAAAGGAATTTTTAGATATATTAATAAAGTATTCTAGTAGGCTAAAAAGGCTAAACAGAGAACTTTAAGTGTTCTACTTATATAGACGCCTATTAGGGGCATAATATTACGGGACATCCGCTAAGTTCTACTAAATCCTGCTAAGTTCTGCTAGGACCACTACCTAAATCTTATTTTACTCTATATATATATTAACTAAGCAACTAAGCTAATAATATATACTCTTTCTTTCCGTTTTCTTACCTTTTTTTCTTATATAATATTCTAACTTTATTATATGGTTTATATATAGCTTAATAGTATCTACTCTGCTGTATATTATTGCCGCTTATACTTATTCTATAATACTATATTGCGTTAAACCTATACTACCTTACCTTGCCTAATATGCAGAATAACCTAAAAGCCCCTATATCTATAATTAACTTACGTAATATATTTACCAAATAAATAAAGGGCTTGTAATAGGCCTTTATTATTAGCGACTTAGTTAATCGAGATATAAGCACGGCAAAAGGGTCGCGCAAGCCTATACAATTGGATTGTCTATAAACGAGAATCTAAAGCTAAGGAAAAGGAAAGAATAAGTAGTAACGCGAGGAGTTATATACGATCCCTAGTCACGTGAGAGTCACGTAAGCCCTATGTCTACTATAACGTCTACCATAGCTGCCGCTTTCTGCCAGTGCCGTAACATTACCCCCCCCTCCGCAAAAGCCTGCCCTTAGGCTTTGTATATCCATATTATGCCTATAGGGCGTTCTTATCTTTATGCTCTTCCGGTAGCTTATTATCTTTATTATACTAGCATTCCATCTATTCGTCTAGGTACTTTAGCGGTCCCAGTTTATTAGGGTAATGGCTATAGAATTCTTAAAGCTTATAGGGACTGCCGATAAAGTTCTATATAGGGTACCAGGTAGGATCTAGGTTATAGCCTTTCTAACTAACGCGGTACTTTAGCGTTTTCCTTACTAGCTTATAGGCTAGTATCTCCTTAATTTCCCATTTATTATCGCCGTTAACTTAAATCGGTAGGGGGGGTTTATTCTTTTGTCTAGGTAATAAGTTATTCGCAGCCTTCCGTAGCTTATCCGGCAAGAAAATAGGGTAAACCTTAATTAAATCTGGGAGCTTTACTTTATATAAATTGCCTATTTTCTTAAGGACCTTATACAGTCCTATCATCTAATAATTAAGCTTATAACTAGGCCGTTCCATTTTCCAGTTCTTTATTATAACCTAGACTATATTACCTACGGTAAAGTTAGGCTTGCGCCTATGCTTATTGGCCTGCTGTTTTATTAATTTTTAGGCCTTTTTTAGATTCGTACGGGCTACCGTCTAGGCTTCCTTTAAGCGCTTAGCGTACTGCTGGGCTTCCTTATAAGATAGGTTCTTGCGTACAGTCTATAGTCCTTCTAGTTTATCCCAGTTAAAGCTTATTTATAGTAGATATCCTATTTTTAGTTAGATAGGTGCAAATCCCATAAAGTTATAAGGTAAGGTTGCCTGGGTGTAGTCTATTAGAGGTAGTAGTTTGCTCTAATTATCTTAAAAGTAGTTAATAAAGGGCCAGAGTCTCTAGTCCAAGTATTAATTTATAATCTCCGTCTAACCGTCTATCTAGGGGTAGTACGCCGTAGAAAGCTTTAGCCTAATTCCTAAAATCTAAGTAAACTCGTTCCAGAAAGCCGATATAAACTACCGTCCGCGGTCCAATATAATAGTGTCTAATAGTCCGTAAATTTAGTAGATATAATAGATATATAGTCGGGCCGCCTCTTTAGCATCAATATTCTTGTAATAGGGGATTAAGAAAGGGCGTTTGCCAAAACGGTTAACTAAGATTATAACTATATTATACCTGTCACGGTCTACTAGTAGTTTATAAAAGTCTATAAAGATATACTGCTAGGGGCGCTCTAGTATTGGGAGTAGCTTTAATAGTCCTGGGGTTTTATCTCGTGGAATTATAGACCTACGGCAGTTATTACAGTTCTGTACGTAACGGTTAATATCTATAACTATTCCGGGCTAGTAATAATGGTTACTAATAATCTTATAGGTTTTATTTTTTCTAGGGTAGGCTATAGAGACCTAGGTATATGCTTCGGTAATAAGCCGGGTTTATAAGTTTTGTTCTTTTACTACTACTAGCCGTTCCTAGTGCTTAAGCAGTCTATTTTCAAGGGACTATAGGCTGCTAATATCCTTTACCTTTTCGCGGTACTCCTATAGAGAAGGGTCCATACGGTTTACTTATAGTAGTTTATTAATAAGGTCGAATTCCATAGGGTTAATAAAATATATCTCGGCGCTTAAAGATTTAGTACTTAGTTCTTCCCATATCTAAGGGTTAAGGTACTCTGGTTATAGTAGCGTCTAGGTCTATAATAAGATCTTTACAGCTATCTAGTTATTAGGTCCTGTTTACGCCTTATAAGAGCGTCCGCATGGTTAGTAGCGCCTAGCCTATATATAATTAGAAAGTAGAACTAAGATAGGGTATCCGCCTAGCGCGCCTGCCGGGCCGTAAGGGCTTTTATTATTATAAAATATTCTAAGGCTTTATAATCTAAAACTACTTAGATAAGCTTAGGGGTCCCTTTTAGCTATACTTACTAGTGCTAGAAGCTAGAGATAATAGCTAATATTTCTTTATCGTGGATTAGGTAGTTTAGCTTAGCATCTACTATAGTCTTTAAGTAATAAGCAATAGGGTACTACTCTCCGTTTATCTACTTCTGGGAATAAACGCTAGCAATAACACTATCTAAGGCATCGGTTTCTAGCATTAAGGGCCGTTTTAGGTTAAAGTAGGCGAGTAAGGGAGCAGAGACTAGTTGTTTTTTAAGCTTATTAAAAGCCTGCCTATATATGGTGTCGAAGTAGAAGGGCTAGTCCTTTATAGTAAGGCGGCTAAGGGGCTAAGTAATTCTGCTGTAGTTCTTAATAAAGTGTTAGTAGAAGTTACAGAAGCCTAAGAATAACTATATCCCTTTTACGGTCCGTAATAGTTCCCACTAATTAATTACGGCCGTCTTTTCTAGGTCTGCCTTAATTCTATCCGTACTAATAATAAACCCTAGGTACTTTATTTACTTTATACTAAACTCTAACTTCTTAATATTAGCCTAGAGGCTAGCCTTATAGAGCCGTTATAGGACCTTATAGACGTGCTTCTTATATTCTAACTTATTCTTTAAGTAAATTATAATATTATCTAGGTAGGCTATACAGAAGTCGTCGAAGTAGTTAAGGAGTACATTGTTTATATATTATTGGTACATAGCAGGTCCGTTAGTTAGTCTAAAAGGGAGCACTTTATATTTATATAATCCGTATTACGTCTAAAATATAGTAAGGTTTATAAACCCGGGGTTTATCCTAATTTAGTAGAAGGCCTAACGGATATTAAGCTTTATAAATACTTTAGCTCTATTTATTCGGGCTAGCGTTTTATTTAGTAAGGGCAGCGGATAATGGTCTTTGCGGGTTATATTTATTAAGCTTATAGTAATTAATACAGAAACAAAGTCCTCTGTTTAGCTTTTTTATAAAGAGAATAGGGGAGGTAAATAGGGCCTAACTAGGCTTAATAAAACCCTTTACCAGGTTATCCACAATATATTACTTAGTAGTCTATAATTCGGCAATAGATTATTTACAAAAGGGGGTATAGCTGAGGACGTTTTCCTTATCTGGTTCAATCTTAGTCTTATAGTCGTACGGTTAGTAGGGTAGGAGTATATCGGATACTGCCTTAGAGAATATATTTTTAAACTCTCGGTACTAATAGGGTAGTTTCTATTCTACTAGCTCTTTATCTATAAGCTTATCTTTCTCTTAGGCTAGGGTCTCTTTTTCTTTAATTATTTAATTAATTTTATATAAGCTAGTTATAAAGGCAACGGTATCCAGCTAAATTAAGTTCTAGTAAAATCCTATAGCACTGTCACGGAACCCTACCGCAGGGGCCTCTATAGGAGAGCCCCGTGCTCTCGCGTATACCTCGCGTACAGCTTATATCAGCTACGCGTAGGTATATTACCTCCTTACGCCCTCGACCCTTACGATCAATCGCGCAACGTCTTGTAAACTCCTCGAATATATACGCTTTATAGCCACTGCCCCCGTCCTATAACATTACGTTACGCCTTTTTTACTACTAACGCTCAGCCTATAACTAATTCTACGTCTCTATAATACTATAGGCGCTGCTAAAAGCAGCGTGTCTATAAATTACCTCACTTTATACTTCTAAGGAACCCATAATAGTAAGATAATATCCCTTACTAGCTACTATATTAAACCTAAAGAACAATCCAATACCTTCACCTAACCTACAACGCCAATCAATCCTAGGAGAATTCGATTTATTAGCCCTAGCCTTAACCCCTAAGGAGACGGACACTAATAATGTCTTATCTTTTATTAACTACATAACTACGGACAAGCAAACGGAAGGGCTACTACCTATTAAAATCAAAATACAAGACGCCGAGACGTTTATAAAAATAGTAGCACAAGACCCTAATAAATACTACCGCCTTCTATAGAACTATTACCTAAAGCTTATACGAGCCAAGATGCGTACTACCTAAGATCGCGATATTATCTAAGACCTATAAGCTTATAAGGCGCTCACTAATAATACACGTTAAGAAACCGAAGATAACCTCCACGTATCTAAACGCAACGTCTAACAGTTAAAGAAGGCTAAGATTGCACTAATTGCTACGGTTACTAAAAGAGAAGGCATAATTAAATACCTATAATCTTAGCTTAATAAGTATATTTGTAACAACGCCAGACACCTCTTTACTATATATAACGCCACCTAAGTCTCTACACCCCCGGCAACTTCACCTACTTAACGCTTAATAGAGGGCTAGCGCTAAGCAGCTTTACCTAATAGGAATCCCTACTAAAGTAGCAATAATAAAAGCCATAATAATCGGACCTAAACTGCTACCGTAGGGTCTAATATACGCTACCCTAATCCCTTAGCCTTTTAGGGAGACCGCAAGGAATACAGCCACTAGAAGATGCAAATCCGCAAGAAACTAACTTAGAGCGCCTACCTTTTTCCTATAGAAGACACTAAGATTGGCTATATTATCAGGCGAATAAAGGGTACACCATTTAATAGACTCTTCGCCTAATAGGAGACTAGTAGCCCCTAGAAGTAGCAGTCCCACTAAAAAGTCCTTAATAATCTTAACCTAATATACCGCGACCATAACCTACTAGCCACCAACCAAGCTAAACTACATGCCCTAAAGATAAGCCCTATTAAATTATTTAACGAATTCTATATTAAATTCTAGGAATATACCAGAGCCCTTACCTAAGATAATACTAAAGACTAAGAGGACCTCCTTAAAAAAGTTACTTATCGCCTTAGTTACGCAGCCGCTAGCTATAACTATAACAATGTTTATAATATAGTAGCAGCTCTACAGAAGATTAAACGACAACTAAATTAGATTACTATTACTAACCCTTACCTAAAGACCTCCCTATAGAAGCCCCCTAGGCCTACTAAACCCATATATACTAAGCCACTAACACCTACTACCTTAAGTACTACCGAAACTAATATCAATTTCTCTATACTAACCTTCCTATAGAAACTCCTAGATAGAGAACGCGAGCTACTTTAGAAACTAGGACGCTGCTATAGATGCCATTAAAAAGGCTATTATCGCGATAACCCAAACTACCTAATAGCTAGGTTTAGTAGCTGCCGCTTAATACCTAACCTAATACCCTAAACACTAAATACGTTACTACGCGCCACTACCGTATAAGATAAAAACGTAGTAATAGCGGTAGAGTTAAATACGGAAACGGAAAACGCCAAGTCCTAGCCCTAAGTCACGGGTTAGAACGCCCTAATAATGAAGGGATCTATATATCGGCTTACTTAATAGATAACTCTATAAAAATAAATAGACGGAAATAGATAGTTTTACCTATAATAGGAACTACTGCCAAAAAATAATATAAAAGCCGTTCTATAATTAATTGCGGAGCTACTAATAAATTTATAGATACCTAGTTTGTGCGCACTTATAACCTACCTACCTTACCCCTTACTAAAGCCCGCGCCCTATAACTTGCTAACGGTAATTATACTATATAGAAGATTACCTATATAGCACAACTTTATCTAGATATAAATGGGCACCAGGAAAAACTCTAGGCCTATATAACACTACTTATTAACTACCCTATTATCCTTAGAATAAACTAGCTCAAATAATACAACCCTACCATTAACTAGAAGAAGAATAAAGTAACCTTTAACTCTAAATACTATAGAGAGACTTACCTAGGGCATAGCCTAGCCGCCTCTATTTACTCCCTAGGATATTAACCTAAGGAACCCCTTATTACCCCACCTATAACCAACTACTACTATATAAGTGCCCTAGCCTTCTACCGCATAGCATATAAGAAAGGCTAAACCGTTACTATAGCTTTCTAATCACAACTATATAAGCTTAATAAAAAATAGGACTACGTCCTCTATAGTAATAGAATAGACATAGTCGACCTTTTAAAAGACAACGCCCCTATAAAACTCTACGGACTTTTACCTTTAGACTTTAAGAAGTTTATAAAGCTTAAAAAGGACTTACTAACAAAGAACTCCGCAAGCTCCTCCCTAAAAGGTACTATAACTTTACTAATATATGCTTACAAAAGAGCGCAGATATACTCCCCCCATATTAACCTAATAACTATACCATTAACATTAAATAAGGAAAAATGCTACCTTATAAAAGACCCTACCTAATATTAAAAGACGAGCTTTTAGTTATAAAAAAGTATATCAACAAGCACCTTAACAAAGGATTTATTTATCCCAGCATATTACTAGCAGCTACCCCTATCCTTCTCGCCAAGAAGCTAGGAGGAGGTATTTAATTCTATATTAACTATAGAGGACTTAACGCCATTACGATTAAAAACTAATACCTAGTACCGCTTATACGTAAGACCCTTAAGCGGCTTAGTTAAGCTAAAATCTATACTAAGCTTAACATTATCGCCGCCTTTAACCATCTCCAAATACAGGAAGGTAATAAATAAAAAACCGCATTCGCATCGCGCTTCGGCCAATTTAAATATACTGTTATGCCCTTTAGCGTATATAACGGCCCAGGTACCTTCTAAAGCTATATTAATAACGCCTTATAGGACTACCTCAACAACTTCTGCTCTGCGTACCTAGACGACATACTTATTTATAACAATAACCCCTCTAAGTATACTAAACACGTTTAAAAGGTCCTATAGCGCCTTAGAGACGTAGAACTTTATATTAATTTAAAGAAATGCGAATTCTTAGTTATAGAAGTAAAATACCTTAAACTAATTATTACCACTAAGGGTGTCCGTATAGACCCTAAAAAGGTATATATAATTACCAAATAGCAAGCCCCTAACTGCATTAAGGACGTATAAGCCTTCCTTAGTTTCGCTAACTTCTATTAGAAATTCATATACAACTTCTTAGGCGTAGTAGCACCACTTACAGCAATAATGCGAACAAAGGGCCTTTCTATAAAAGGAAGAAAAACGTACCTATACTTTACCTAAACGCCTAAATACAAGAAGGCGTTCCAAGACCTTAAAAATGCCTTTACTAAAGCACCTATCCTAGCTCACTTTACACTAGGACGATAACTCTACCTTAAAACCGACTCCTTAGACCACGTTAACGCAGGCGTCCTCTCCTAAAAAGGCGATAACGGTCTCCTTTACCTAGTCGCATTCTACTCGTCTAAGCTTATACTATAAAAGTATAACTATAAGATCTATAATAAAGAACTCCTTATAATTGTATAAGCGTTTAAAGAATTCTAACCGGAACTCTCCTTAGCAGAGCCCAACCGGCCAACTAAAGTCCTTACGGACTATCGTAATCTTAAGTACTTTATAACCATAAAGTAGCTAAACTAACACCAAGCACATTAGAACAAGTTCCTCTCTAGTTTTAACTTCAAAATCGTATATAGATTAAAAGTATAAGGTACTAAACCTAATAGCCTAACACGCCGCTCGCAAGACCTTCCTTAGTCTAAAAATAACCCCTATAATTAGTTCTAACAATAGACAATCCTAAAAGCACAAAATTTAGCCCTAGGCATACTACCTATAATAAAGCTAACTATACCCCAGCTTTATACCACAGAACTAGAGTTACCTCCTAAAATTAATAAGCTTATTACTACGGTATATAACGCCTCTATTAACCTATTACTATATTAACTTATTGCCGCAAAGATCGCTAGCGCCTATACGCTACCTACTAACCTCTAAAGCTTAGGCTAGATTAATATAGCAGCCTTAGAAGTAAAAGAGAACAGGCTCTATTATAAAGGCCGCCTATTTATCCCCAACTTAGAAAATCTACAACAGCAACTAATCTAAATAGCCTACGACCTCCGATTAAGCGGCCACTTAGGTAGAGGAGGAACCTACAAGCTTTTTAGCCAATACTACTTCTAGCCAAAAATGATAGACTTAGTTAAACGCTTTATAGGCGCCTACTATAGTTATAAGCGCGTTAAGGCCTTTAATATAAAGTACTAAGGACTACTATACCCTTTACTAGTACCTATATAATAATGGGCAGATATCGCCATAGATTTTGTTATTAACCTACTACCCTATAAACGACACGGCCGTACCTATAAGAACATCCTTATAATAATATGCCAACTTATAAAAGAGCGCTACTACGTCCTAACCAAAGGCGTAGCCGTTAGCGATGTTACTAACGCCTTCCTTTATAAAGTCTACCGACTATATAAGCTACCTAACTTAATTATATCCGACTAAAGCATATAATTTAACTCTAATATATAGAGACGAATCTGCTAACGCCTTAGCATCTCTATTAAGATGTCTATATCCTTTTACTATAAAACTACTAGGTAACCGGAAAACGCTAATACTAGCATAAAAGCGTACCTACGACAGGTAGTTGCCTATAGTTAAGATAACTGGGTAGATTACCTCCTACTAGGTAAATTCGCAGCGAATAACCACGTCTTAACTACTATAGGACTTACCCCGTTCTTCGCGAATAAGGGTTATTACCCCTAATCCGGCATAGAGCCACTAGAACCTATTAATAAGAAACTGCTATATAGAAAACGCCTTAAGATACTACTTGCTAACCAGCATATAGACCGTATAAAAAATCTACTTAACTACTGCAAGGGAGAAATAGCCTGGGCTTAAGCAAAGTAGGCCTACTTCGCTAACTATTATAGAACGCCACTACCAGAGATGCGTGTTAGCAACTAGGTATAGCTAAATGTACGCAATATCTCTATATAGAGGCCTATAAAGTCACTTAATTATAAGAACCTTAGCCCCTATCTAATTAAACAAGTTATTAATAGGGGAGCCGTATATAAGCTAGAACTCCCACCTACCCTAGCCACCCGCGGGATATGGCCCGTATTTCACCTATAGCTACTACACCTTTATTAGCCCAACCCTTTACCGGGATAGATATAATCTAAACCCCTACTAATACTAATCCGAGATAAGAACAAAGACAAGAACTATAAGGAGTGGACCGTTAAACAAATTATTAACTCTAAATACTTTAGTAAAGGCAGAGGATAACGGCTTTACTATAAAGCTATATACACAGGATTCGATATAGATTAGCTAGAATGGCAACTATAGGAAGACTTTAAAAATGCAAAGGATCTAATTAGCGACTTTTACTACGCGAACCTATAGAAACTGGGCCTAAGTAGAGACTTTATACCTAATCCTCTATAGGAGCCCTTATAGAGTTAAACCGTTATATATTACTACGTAAGGGTAAATTGCCGTTAAATTGCCGTTAGATTATAGTAAAGTACAATTATATAACCGGAATATTATTAAGATGTCTAGGAACTTTAACCGGCGGTTAAAGTTATCTAATTGGTCGGATTTTTAGATGCTAAGCCCTATTATATAACGTTGTTTTAAGCCTTTAGTAATACCCCCCTTTCTTCTTTTCTATACCTTAAGTGTCTCTTCTATATATATATAGTAACCACAGCGTTGCCGGAGCTCCGCCTTTATAAGAGGGGGGGTAGTGTTACAGAACCCTACCATAGGGGCCTCTATAGGAGAGCCCCGTGCTCTCGCATATACCTCGCGTATAGCTTATATTAGCTACGCGTAGGTATATCACCTCCTTACGCCCTCAACCCTTACGATCGATCGCGCAACGTCTTATAGACTCCTCAAATACATACGCTTTGTAGCTACTGCCCCTATCCTGTAATAAGCACTAATATAGCAAATATTAACTAGTGGGAGGTCCGTAGGTTTCTTTACAGATATTTATTAGGCCGTATTTTACGGTATAGGGTTTATGGTCTTCCTTAACTCGCATTCCATTTTCTATAAGTTATCCTTCTGGTTTATTTTTTTATAGTAGTATATCGTCTAATATTCCTAGCCTTCCTTTATAGCTGCGTAGGGCCTAAGTTCTCCGTAGGGAACTTAGGTAGATTACTATTAACTTCCTAGGTCTTTAGTGTGGGTGGCGTAATATAAGTCTAGGGGCGGCGTAGTATACGGATCCATTATAGGTTAAGCTGTATATCCTTCTTAAAGGCCTAGTCTCTACGTATAGCATTAGCCTAATAGATAGTATTAATCTAGGGTTATATAAGGTTTTCCACTATAATGCTAATTTCTTTTATAAAAGAAGGGGTTAGGGGTAGGGTTTTAGGCTAAATAAGCCGTCTACTTTATACATCAAGCTATAAGCCTAAATAGGCTAGCCATTTTCTCCCTAAGATTATATTATAGCTTCTAAGGTCCATTATAAGAAAGGGGATATTATACTACCTTCGCCCATTAACGCGGAGGTATATTCGCAAAATACTCGTAATAGGTTGCCCTACCTATCCGTTATACCCGCGAATAGGAATTAGTTTAGGTAGATCTTCCATAGGTATATTAAGAAGTCAGCCAGCTTTACAGCACACTGGGTGTTTATTAGGGTAAAGGTATTTACTCCAGAGTTAGCTAAGGTAGAAGTTAAAACTTAATATTTATTACAAAATAAAGTACAAGGAATAGTGCAACTTTTTCCACTAATTAGCTGTCCTAGATTAACGTGTAATATATTAATCCCTTTTAACCCTAGAGAGGAGTCTTTTTCTAAGGTTCCTCTTTTTCTAACTTTATACTATCCTCCTAAATTAACAGGACCTTATCCGCTTTTGTTTTTATTAGGCAGTTCCTTATAGGGTAGCCTTTTTAACTATATAAAAAGTAAGCCCCTTAATTGCTGAGGGATTATATATAGGGGTCGCTATAGGTAGGCTAAGTAAACGCTTAGCCCGCAGTAGGGCTAGCTATATAGCTAGTTACTAGGTTAGCGGCTAGTGTAGTAAGCGTTATAGGTTGTACTAGGGTATTACAGGCCGTTCTTATATTACTTATAGCTTAATTTAAGGGATTCTTAGCCTTTATCTGTTTAGCTCGTGCCTTAATTCAATAGAGGCCTTAGTTAATAGCTAGGCAGTAGTCCGTAAGTTCTTTTAACGTCTATATAGTAGTAAAAGCTAGTAGTACAGCCCGCTATAAGTCTAGGGTAAGCTTATTAAAGAGGTCTAGGAGTAGGTCTTCCTAGGGAATCTAGGCTTACCTAGCTAGGTGTAAAAAGCGGGTCTAAAAGGCTAAAAAGGTCTCCGTTGTTTTTATATTTAGACCTTTATAGCTAAGGCGGGCATTTTATACCCTAAAAGAGTCCTTATAAATAGAAGATAGGTAGTTAATTATTTCTTTTTTAGAGAGGAAGGGTTCTGCTAAGTCTTTAGTATATTGTGGGCGTAAATGCGTTTAGGTATCTCTGCTAGTACGGCTAAAGATATAGACTATCTTGGCTTAGGGGATAGAAAAGTAGTTAGTATTAACTTTAAGCTTATCCCGTAATTAAAGCTTCTAGTTATTAAATATCGGGTTTGTTTTATCTATAAGTAATAGGGGATCTACAACCTTTACTAACCGCTTTAGTGCTATATAGGCCTCGGTAGATCTACTAAGGCGCTAAAATAGGGCCCAAAGGACTATAGTAAGTCTTTAGTTATTTAATAATGACTTATTATTAGATATAGGGGTATCTCTAGCTTTAAGCAGCTCTCGCAGTCATTTAATTTTAGTATTAGCTGCCGTAAGCTTCGCCTAGGGGGTTAAAACATTAATTGTTTCTTTATCTAAGATATTTAAGGGTCCTATAGCTGCTTTGCCTACTGCTGTGTTTTATAGCATAGTAGTAGGGGTATTAGGTAATTCTAGGTAATTTCTTTAGGGGTTCTGGTCTGTATATATCTTATAAGTCCTTTCCTTAGGGTTTTATTCTTTTCCTTTAGGTTCTGTCCTTATGGTTCTAGTAATATCCTTAGGGTCCTATTCTATATCCTTGTCCTATTCATAGTCCTATAGATATATTTAAGTTTCTTCTTAGGAAGAAAGGGTGGTTTAAGCTTTAGATAATGTTAGCGACTTAGTTAATTAAGATATAAGCACGGCAAAAGGGTCGCGCAAGCCTATATAATTGGATTGTCTATAAACAAGAATCTAAAGCTAAGGAAAAGAAAAGGATAAGTAGCAACGCGAGGAGTTATATACAATCCCTAGTCACGTAAGAGTTACGTAAGCCCTATATCTACTATAACGTCTACTATAACTGCCGCTTTCTGCTAGTGCCGTAACATTTATAGACACCTTTACTTAATAAGAGGCTTAATACTAAGAGATAATTAAATCCCTAAGAAAAAAATTTGAAGAGATCCGCCGTAACCTACTATCTACTATACTATCGCCTCTACCTATTTCTACTAGTGTTAACCTATAAGTACTAGATAGAAGAAACGTATTTAGGACTAGCTCCTTAACCCTAAATTTACTAACTAGTGTTTTAGTAAAAAAGCTAACTAAACGTCTCCCTAATCCTCTTGCTTATTTAAGTAAAAGGAATAAACTACGCTCCTTCTTTAGCTAACTTAAGAATAAGCTAAACGGTAATATTAACTACTACCCCACCCCTAATAGCTAACTACGTTACGCTATAAGCCGTTTAATAGAAGACACCGCAGAAACTATATACCCGTTTTAGCTAAGCACTATAAAAGAACTAGTTACTATACTAGAAGTATCTTATAGCAACCCTAACTAAATTATAATAGTATAAAGAAAACTATATAAGATAATATAAGGCTCTAAGAGCTTCCTATTATACTTTACTAAGTTTTATTACTATACTAAAGAGACTAGATAGAACGAACCGGCTTTAATTAATTGCTTAGTAGAATCCTTAAACTTTAAACTAAAGGCTTCCCTTATAGGAGTTAAGCTGTTAGTTACTCTTACTGCCTATACTAATATTATTAACGGCCTATATAATAATATACTACGCCTTATCCTAAAATATATACTCTAATACTTTGCCCCTTAGCTACCTAAGACCCACAAGGACCTAGATACTATAAATATTAATACTAAAATCCTAGAGTACGCCCTACTAAGGTCCTTTAAATAAGAATGACGTATTAAGCTAGGCCTTTACTTTAAATGCGGAAGTAAGGACTATATCTTAAAATACTACCTCGTCCCCTTACTTATTCCCTAAACAATCTATAAATAGCTAATATTAGCGACCATTTGCCGCGCCTAACCTTAAGCTATTAATTACGGCCCTCTTTATCTAGCTTTAGCCCTATATATAGTAAGCACCATTTATAAGAATAAAGCTATAACTAATATACTATAAGAATCCCGCCCTAATCGCCTATGAAAGGAAGATCTTGGAGCTAAGTCGCTCTTTAGGACGACTTTACCTTAGGATTTTATTAAATGCTTTAGATATTACAAACTCTAACTCTTAGAACCGTAGCATAACCATTAACTACCGCCTTTATTAGAATAATTAATAGGCTAATAGTATAGGATTTATTAATAAGATCTTTATATAAGATAATAGTTTTATCCCAACCCCCCTTAACTGGCATATTAACGTATTTAGATTTAATAGTAAACGTATGGTCTTAGGCTAAATTACCTATATAGTATACCTAAGATTTTAATACCTAAACTATAAAGAACTAATTAGGCTTTTTATTACTACCCTAGGTTACCTAATAATCCTTAGATGACCCTAGATAAAGCTATATAAGGTAACTATTAATTAGGGTAACCTTAAGCTTTTATTTACCGTCTCCTATTATAAGCAGAAGTGCCTTATAACTTACTACTTAAATCTAGAACTAAAATTTAAAGAATCTACTAAAATCTACTAATATAAGACTTCTATAACTATCTACCCCATACTTAAGGAATCTACTTAATTTTACTAACCTAAGAATTCCACCAAATTCTACTAGTATAAGATTTCCGCTAATATCTACTGGGGACTTAGAAATTATACTAAACTATATAAACTAATCCTAACTACTATACTGCCCCAAACTAAATAGAAGCTTAAGCTTAATATATAAAAGAACTAAAAGAACTAGTATTCTACTATAAAAAGGATACTTGGGGGACCTAAACCTAAATCTAACACCAATTCTATACTTAATACTAAACCTAAAGCCGAATAAGAAACTATATAAGAAACTATAGATAACCTAAGTAAGCTTAATACCCTAAATATCCGCATAATTGGAGCTACTCCACTAGCTTAATTTACCAAAAGACCTAAGTATACAATCTTTGCTGTTATAATAGCCGATATTAAGAAAGCCTTAGCACTAAAAAGGTATACTAACCCTACTATAAAGGTACTAGTAGAGTATTATAAACGCCTAGATGCATTTTTATAAAAAGAACCTAATAAGCTACTAGAATACTAATTATACAACTATAAAATTGTATTTAAAGAAGGAAAGTAGCCTAGATTTAGACCCTTATACAGGATGTCCTAAAACAAACTTTAAGTGCTATAAAAGTATCTAGACAAGAACCTAAGTAAAGGATTTATTAAAGTAAGCTCTTCGCCCGTAGCTATACTAGTAATCTTTATTAAGAAACCTAGCGGCGGTCTACGCTTCTATATAGACTACTAAGTCCTTAATGCCGTTACTATTAAGAACTAATATTTAATCCCATTAATATAAGAGACGCTAAACTAACTAAATAAGGCTTGCTATTATATAAAGCTTAATATTATCTCTATATTTAACCGCTATTACGGCGCTAGTGGAAACTAGTAGATTATAGCTAATAGATATTAGTGGATATTAGTAGATTATAGCGGATAGTCGTAGATAGTCGCAGACAGTTTTATATAGTTTTAGATAATTGCTATTACGTAACTAGAGGATTATATATAACGCTAAGCGGCGCCGCCCTCTATCTCCTTTCCTTTCTTTAGCTTTAGATCCTTATTTATAGACAATCTAATTATATAGGCTTACGCGACCCTTTGTTATACTCGTGCCTTAATTAACTAAGTCACTAATATTATCTAAAGATCGTCTACTCTTCTTCCTAAAAAGGAACTTAAAAATATTTATAAACTATAAATAAGAATAGAACATAGAAGTAGACCTAAAGACTATTACTAGAACTTAAAGAATAAAATAAAACTAAAAGAATAGAAAAGAATAATAAGATTTATAGAATATATATAGACTAGAACCCCTACAGAATTCTACTAAAAGTTACCCTAGTAATTATACTACTATGCTAAGAAATATAATAGCCAGCAAAGCAGCTGTAGGACCCTTAAATACCTTTAATGGTAAAATAGTAACTAACTTAAACTCCTAGGTAGAGCTTATAGTAGCTAATACCGAAATTAAACGACTTTAAGAGCTGCTTAAAGCTAGAGAACCCTCTATACCTAGCAAAGAGTTATTAGATACCTAGTCTTACTATAGTCCTTAAGGCCCTAGCCTAATATATAGCCTTAGTATCGTCGCGGTTCGCGAAGGTTATAACCCCCCTATTACTTACAGACAGAACCAACCCTATATTTAATAATTAGAGGCTTTAATTATAGGATAAGCTTAAAGTTAATGCGGACCACTTCCCTACTACTTAGGCTAAAATGGCCTACGTCTTTAGCCGTACTGGTAGGGATATATAGACGCACCTACGTCCGCGATACGTATAGGACTTAGTAAATCCCTTCCTCTTTAGAGAAGAGATAATTATTTACCTATCTTCTATTTATAAGGACCCCTTTAAAGTATAAAACGCCCGACATAATTATAAAAGCCTAAATATAAAAATAACAAAGACCTTCTTAGCCTTATAGATCCACTTTCTATACCTAGCTAGCTAGGCTTAAATTCCCTAGGAAGATCTAATACTAGACCTATTTAATAAGCTTACCCTAGACCTATAGCGAGCCGTATTACTAGTTTTTACTACTATATAGACGCTAAAGGAACTTATGGATTAGTGCTTGGCTATTAATTAAGGCCTCCATTAAATTAAGGTATGCGCTAAATAGTATAAAGCTAAAACCCCTTTAAATTAGACTATAAGCAATTTAAGAACGGCCTATAATGCCCTAGTATAATTAGTAACCCCTATAGCACTACCTATATAGCCCGCTGCTAATTTAGCAGCTAGCTATATAGCTAGTTCTACTATAGGTCTAGTGAATACTCGGCCTATATATAGCAACCCCTATATATAGGCCCTTAGTAATTAAGGAGCTTGCTTCTCTTATGGTTAAAAAGGCCACTATATAAAGGATTACCTAATAAATATAAAAGTGGACAAGGTCCTATTAATTTAGGAAAATAGTATAGAGTTAGAAAAAGAGGAACTTTAGAGGAAGACTTCTTTTTAGGGTTAAAAGGGATTAATATGTCGCATATCAATCTAGGTTGGCTAGTTAGTAGAAGAAGCTATATTATTTCTTATACTTTATTCCGTAATAGATATTAAGTTTTAACCTCTACTTTAGCTAACTCTAGAGTAAATGCCTTTGCCTTAATAGACACTTAGTATACCATAAAGCTAGCTAACTTTTTAAATATACCTATTAAAGAATTACCTAAACTAATTCTTATTTATGGGTATAATGGGCGAATAGGACTACCTATTACGACTATTTTATAGATTTACCTCCGTGTTAACAGATAAAGGTAGTATAATATCCCTTTCCTTATTACGGACCTAGGAAGCCATAATATAATCTTAAAAAAAAATAGCTAGCCTATTTAGGCTTATAGCTTAATATATAGAGTAGGCGGCTTATCTAGTCTAAAACTCTACCCCTAACCCCTTTTTTTATAAAAGAAATTAGTATTATAATAGAAACCCTTATATGGCCCTAGATTAATACTATTTACTAAGTAGATGCTATACGTAGGGATTAGGCCTTTAAGAAAGATATACAGCTTAACCCGTAATAAATTTATATACTACACTACTCCTAAACTAGCTATATTACACTACCCGCACTAGAGACTTAGGAAGCTAGTAATAACCTAGCTAAGTTAACTATAGAGGACTTAGGCCCTATATAGCTATAAAGGAAAGCTAGGAATATTAGACGCTATACTAAACTAATAGATAGAAAAGATAACTTATAGAAAATAGAACGTAAGCTAAGGAAGACTATAAACCCTATACTATAAAATACGACCTAATAAATATCCGCAAGAAACTAGCGGACCTCCTACTAGTTAACGTCTACTATATTAGTGCCGTAGGATTCTACTAAAACTTAGTTTAGCCTAATACCATTGCCTTTACAACTAGCTTATACGAAATTAATTAAATAATTAATGAAAAGGAAGGCGAGCTTAGTAGATAAAAAGTAAGCCTTGAGACAAGGAACTAGTAGAATAAAAGCTGCCCTATTAACACTAGAAATTTAAGGACATATTCTTTAAAGTAGTGTCTAATATACTTTTACCTTACCGACTATATAACTATAAGATTAAGATTAAGTAGGGCAAGGAAAACACCCTTAGCTTTAGCCCCCTTTGTAAGCAGTTTATTACTAAATTATAGGCTATAAAATAGTATCTTATTAATAACCTAAATAAGGGCTTTATTAAGCCTAGCTAAGCCCCTTTTACCTTACCTATTCTCTTTATTAAAAAGCTAAATAAAGGACTCCGCTTCTGTATTAACTACTATAAGCTAAATAATATAACCCGTAAGGACCGCTATCCGCTACCCCTACTTAATAAGACTTTAGCCCAAATATGTAGAGCTAAGGTCTTTACAAAGCTTAATATCCGCTAGGCCTTTTACTAAATTAGAATAAACCCTAGGTCTAAGGATTTTATTATGTTTTAAACCCGTTATAGAATATATAAATATAAGGTACTTCTTTTTAGACTAACTAACGGACTAGCTATATACTAGCGATATATAAATAATGTACTCTTTAACTACCTTAACAACTTCTATACGGCCTATTTAGATAATATTATAATCTACTTTAAGAATAAGCTAGAATATAAGGAGTATATTTATAAAGTCCTATAACAGCTCTATAAGACTGGCCTCTAGGTTAATATTAAAAAGTTAGAGCTTAGTATTAAGCGTATAAAGTACCTAAATTTTATTATTAGTATAGACGGAATTAAAGCCGACCTAGAGAAGATAGCCGTAATTAACTAGTAGGTACCCCTACGGACCATAAAGGGGGTATAATTATTTTTAAGTTTTTATAAATTTTACTAATATTTTATTAAAAACTATAGTAGGATTACCCGGCCTCTTAACCGTCCCACCAGAAAAGACCAGCCCTTTTACTTTAATGCTATATATAGGCAGGCCTTTAATAAGCTTAAAAAACGGCTAGTATCGGCTCCCCTACTTGCCTATTTTAACCTAGAATGGCCCTTAATGCTAAAAACGAATACCTTAAACGGCGTAATAGCTAGTATTTTTTCTTAGAAGTAACTGGATGGAGAATAGTACCCTATTATATACTATTTAAAAACTATAATAGATGCTAAGCTAAACTACCACATCTATAATAAAGAAATGCTAGCTATTATCTTTAGCTTTTAGCACTAGCGTATATAGCTAAAGGGGACCCCTAAGCCGATTAAGGTAGCTTTAGATTATAAAGCCCTAGAATACTTTATAATAACTAAGGCCCTTACGGCCTAGCAGGTATATTAGGCGGATATCCTATCTTAGTTTAACTTCTTAATTATATATAGACTAGGCGCTATAAACCGTACGGACGCTCTTATAAGGCGTAAATAAAACCTAGATAACTAGATGGCTGTAAAGATCTTATTATAGACCTAGACGCTACTATAACTAAAATACCTTAACCACTAAATATAGGCAGAACTAAGTATAGACTCTTTAGGCGCTAAGATATATCCTATTAACTCCTTTAAACTTAACCTTATTAATAAACTACTATAGGCTAACTAAATAACCCCCTCTCTATAGAAGTACCATAAAAAGGTAAAGAATATTACTAGCCTATAGTCCCTTAAAAGCGGACTACTTAAGTATTAGAAACGGCTAGTAGTAGCTAAGGAACAGAACTTACGGACCTGGCTTATTACCGAAGCTTATACCTAGGTCTTTACGGCCTACCCTAAAAAAAATAAGACCTGTAAGATTATTAGTAACCGCTACTACTGGCCCGGAATAGTTATAGATATTAACCGTTATATACGGAACTACAATAGCTGCTATAAATCTATAATCCCACGAGATAAGACCCTAGGACTATTAAAACTACTCCTAATACTAGAACGCCCCTAGTAGTATATCTTTATAGACTTTTATAAGCTACCTATAGACCGTAACGGATACAATATAGTTATAATTTTAGTTAACCGCTTTAGTAAGCGCCTATTCTTAATCCTATGTTATAAGAATATTAATACGAAAAAAGCAGCCTAACTATATATCTACTACGTCTACTAAATCTATAAATTACTAAATACTATTATATCTAATTACAAGCCGCAATTTATATCAGCTTTCTAGAATAAGTTTACCTAGATCTTAGGTATTAAGCTAAAGCTTTTTATAGCATATCACCCCTAGATAAATAGTTAGACGAAAATTGTAAATTAATACTTAAATTAGAGACTTTGGCCCTTTATTAACTACTTTTAAGATAACTAGGCTAAACTGCTACCCTTAATAAACTATGCCTAAGCGACCCTACCCTATAACTCTATAGGATTTGCCCCTATTTAACTAAAAATGGGTTACTTACCTTATATAAGCTTTAACTAGGAAAGACTAAAAGAACCCTAGACTATATGCGAAAAACTATTTTATAAGGAAGCACGGTAGTACACTAAGCGCTTAGAAGAAGCCTAAATAGTAGCCCGTATAAATCTAGAAAAGGCCTAGGAGTTAATATAATAGTAGGCGAATAAGTATAGGCGAGAGCCTAACTTTACCGTGGGAGATATAGTCTAGGTTATAATAAAGAACTAGAAGACAGAATAACCTAGCTATAAGCTAAACTATTAAATAGTAGGACTATATAAGGTTCTTAAGAAGATAAGTAACTTATATAAAGTAAAGCTCCTAAATTTAATTAAAGTTTACCCTATTGTCTCTCCGGATAAACTATAAAAAGCTATAAATAACCTATTACCTAGATAAAAGAATAAACCTCCCCTGCTAATTTAAGTTAATAGTAATAATAAATAGGAAATTAAAGAAATACTGGCCTATAAGCTTATAAGGGGAACGTTAAAATATTATATTAGTTAGAAAGGGTATAACCTAAACCCTACTTAGTACCCTATATAGAACTTTATAAGTAGTCCCTATAAGCTTTAAAAGTTTTATAGTTGTTACCCTAACAAACCTAGACCCCTAAAGTACCTTAATAAGTAGATAAAGTACTAAAATAGCGAAGATAATAAGCTGCCTATTAAGTATAAAGATAAGAATACCCTATAGATATAATACGGACGTATAAAGCCTAAGGGTAGGCTTTTTTAAAGGGGAAGGTAATGTTACAGCGCTACTAGAAACTAGTAGATTGTGGCTAATAGATATTAGTAGATATTGGTAAATTATAGTGGATAGTTATAGATAGTCGCAGATAGTTTTATATAGTTTTAGATAATTACTATTATATAACCAGAGGATTATATATAACGTTAAGCGGCGCCACCCTCCGTCTCCTTTCCTTTCTTTAGCTTTAGATCCTCGTTTATAGACAATCTAATTATATAGGCTTGCGCGACCCTTTTGCCGTACTCGTGCCTTAATTGACTAAGTCGTTAATAACCGCCTCTGTATTACTAAGGGAGATAAATAACTTACTACGTTCCGTACCTAATATAGATTATTTAAGTACTTAGTACTACTATTTAGCCTTATAAACGCCCTAAGCTTATTTTAGTATTATATAAATAATACCCTACATCCCTACCTAGATATCTTCTGCACTGCTTATATTAATAATATTCTAATATATAGTAATAACTTAACCAAATACTAGAAATATATTTATTTTATTTTATAAGCCTTATAAGGAGCTAGTTTATAATTAGATATAAATAAATATAAATTCTATAAAATAGAAGTCCTATATCTTAGGTTTTTTATTTTTATAAACGGCATATAAATAGACCTAAAGAAAGTTAAAGTAATTATAAACTGGTAAGAACCTAAGAATGTTAAGGACGTAAGAGCCTTTATAGGATTTGCTAATTTCTACTAATAGTTTATTAATAACTTCTCTGCCATAGTTTTACCCCTTATAGCTTTAACCTAAAAGAATAAAGCTTTTATCTTTAATAAGGAATATAAGAAGGCCTTTGCTTATTTAAAGGTTATATTTACTACCGTACCTATACTCTAATACTTTAACCTAAACTAAATAAGTATTATAAAAGCTAATTTATCCAACTATGTTACTAGAGGTATTTTATTTTAATATAATAAGGATAAAGTATTATACTCTATAGTGTACTTCTTAAAATAACTAAGCCTAGCTAAATATAACTATAAGATCTACGATAAAGAATTGCTAGCTATTATTGGATATTTTAAATAATGGCGACCTAAACTAGAAGGCGCTGGATTTCTAACTAAGGTCCTTAGCAACTATAAGAACCTATAATACTTTACAACCATAAAATAACTAAGTCATTATTAGGCTTGCTAGTTAGAATATCTATCTTATTTTTAATTATTAATTACGTACTATTTAGGCGTTTAAGGTTAGAAGCCTAACGCCCTAATCTAACGCTTATAAGACGCGCTAGTATTAAAGGAAGCACGCTCTTACTAAAATTAGACCCTACTTTATCTTAAACTATTTAACCCTCCTACTAAAGACCTTATAGTATACGTCCTTAAAATAACCAATTAATTAATTAAATAGATTATAGTTAACGAATACCTAAATAATAAGTTTATTTAAGAGACGCTTTAAAAGGATTTCTCTAAGTAAATATAAGGCTTATAGAAACCGCTTATACTACTAAAGCCGCCTAGTTATACCTAACCATAATAAACTTAAGCTTAAGCTCCTTAAATATATATGTCTGAACGAGTTCGAACAGGAATTTGTGGTCGCAGTCACGTGAGCTAAGCGAGCTCAGGAAACCCCTTAAATTCTACCTCTTTATATACGATTAGAAGGACAAGTCACCATCATCCAAAAGAGCATACGATACTATACGTATTTCGTGCCCCTAGATCTGACTCACTCGTGCTATTAAGTTAGTACGAACACTAATCAGTAAGCGCGCACAAATCAGCAATCACTCGATACCTCCCCCGAGCGATACTCAACAGCAACCACCCATTTAGACTCCTAGTACGACCTGCTAGAAGGTCGGAAGTCGGGGATTACGGACTATCACCAGCTCTGTATACTTATTTAAGTCTTAGTACGGTTTACTGGAAGTTATAGACGCAAATACAGACCTTTATGGAACCCCCTATCCTCAACCCCCTTAAACCCTAAACCTCTTTAGACCTTACGGAAACCCCCTACCCTTCTACGAACCGTCACGGACCCGTTAATCGCCTTTACGGACCACTACAAGACCCCTCGAACTGTTATGGACCCGCTAATTGATTTTACGGACCGTTATAAGACCTCCTCCACCCGCTATAAGCTACTACGACCCGCCACAGCTTATATAGACATATAACGCTACACAATATGGCAGATATAAGTAAGCAAATTAGCAAAGGTTAAAAGAAGTGGAGCTAAGAAGTCAACCTTACGTCTACGGAAGACGTCAACGACTATATTAATTTCAAAATCCTTAAATACGGACACTATAAGCTTCTAAACGACGACCTATAGGAGCAATATAAGGAAGACTTTGCGGACTTTACGGAAGCTATTCTTAAGACTTATAACCCTACTGCCATCCATAACCTACGAACCCTTTTACGTCACAAGGTGTATGGGTTAAAAAAGATAAACAAGTTACTATTACACGGTCCTTATACAACACAATATAGGAGGAGGACCAAACGGAATGGACTAAAGAGAAAATCCTAGACTAGGTTAAAGCCACTAATAATCTCTCTGCTTCTCCCAAACTTAATGGCATCGCTAGCCTTATACCTAACCTACTTAACCAAATTCGTTCTGCAAACCTAAGCGATTTCGGAATTAATCTTACGGGCTAAAGCACACCCAGTACCCAAGTTACGGACCATAATACCCCCGTAAACCAAAATATAGACCAAAACCCTTCCGTTAACAAAGCTACAAATCTATAACCTACCTAAGTCACAGATCCGCAAGCCACATATCCGCAAACCACATATCCGCAAGCCATATATCCGCAAGCCACAGATCCGCAAGTTACAGATCTGCAACGCACCTAAGCGAAGACCTACGGCAAGGAACTAGCTAACCTAGCTAAGCTCTATACCGACGAATCTAAGTACAGCGGTGAAAACGACAACTTTGACTTTAAACTAACCATCTTTACGGACCTCTGTCAGAAGGCCGATATTCCTAAACAGGAGTTCAGCCAAGCCTACTCTACCATGCTGCGCGGCCTAGCACTTGACCACAAATTCCTGTTCGAACTCGTTCAGACAATATATATAATCTACTAGTAGCTAGCCACATAGGCTAAAGGAAGACCTTAGGTTTACTCTAATAAGAGTACTACTAGCTAAATATATATAATATAATATAAAGGTACGTCTCTAACTGCTATATCTACTAATAAGCTAATGCTTTATATAAGACATATAATAGCCTTTTTAAGCTACTACCTATTCTAGACTAAAGATAGAAGGATATCTTAATTAATTTTATTATTAATCTCCTTATAAATAAAGGCTGTATAAATATTATAGTAGTTATAGACCAACTATCTAAGATAAGATACTTAATCGTATACCCTAATGTATTAACACCTACCGTTGCCTAACTATTCCTAGATTACGTATAGAAACTCTATAGACTCCCTAAAACAATTATCTCTAATAAAGGCAGCTAGTTTATCTTTATATTTTAGAAAAAACTAACTACCTAACTCTGTATTAAAGTACTATTATTTACTATATATTACCCGGAAATAGACGGCTAAATAGAATATACAAATGCTATAATGGAAGAGTATATTTAGATATATACGTCATATTTATAGACTAACTGGATTAACTAGCTTGCGTTCGCTAAGTTTACTATAAATAATTCCGTCTTGGAAACTATAAAGGTCTCCCTATTTTTAGCCAACTACGACTAGTATCTATAAATGGGTTTTAAACCCTTTAGTAGTGTTTTTTGCCTCGCTTATTACGCGTTATAAGTTATAAAAGTAAACAAATTTATAGAGAAGATGGAGGAACTATAATAGTTCCTTATTAATAAGATAATATAGGCCTAATCTGTTTATAAAGCCGTAGTAAATAAAAACTAAACCCTAGTACCGGCTTATTAGATTAGTAACTTCGTCTAGCTAGATATAAGAAATCTAAATATAAAATAACCTATTAAGAAACTTAATTAGAAGAACGCTGGCCTGTATAAGGTTAAAAAGGTTGTCTTCTCTTATACCTACTAATTAAGGCTCCCTAATACGGTTAAAATCCACCCCGTATTTTATACGTTAGTCCTCCGCCCTACTACCCCTATATTAAATACCCTGCCTAAGCAAATATGGGACCCTCCCCTACTAGTTAAAGTAGATAGTAAGGACGAGTACTTTATTAAAAGAATTAACGACATTAAGTATAATAAGCGGAAATACTAATATATATACCTAATAAAATAGAGAGGCTTTACTAAACCCTTATAGGAGCCTATTAACTCTATAGGACTTATATAAGCCGTAGAGGACTTTTATAAACTCTATTTAGAACTACTATAACCCTATCTTGCAGAAGCTTAAGTTTAAAGGGGGGGGTACTATTATAAGACACCCCCGTAATACCTTATATACATCCACCTATTTCTATTAACTTAATAACTAAAGACCGACCACAGGACGGCAATTTACCATATTTTGCTATATTCTGCTAGGTTCTACTAGGGCTACTACCTAAATCCTATTCTGCTCCGTGTATATATTAACTAAGTAACTAAGCTAACAATATATACCCTTTCTTCCCGTTTTTTTACCTTCTTTCCTTATATAATGTCCTGACTTTATTACACAGTTTATGTACATAGCTTAATAGTATCTACTCCGCTATATATTATTGCCGCTTACACTTACTCCGTAATATATAATTAGGCTTTATTATAGATATAATATATAAAGTAAAAGATAAGCTTTTAAATAGAGGTATTAGCGAGCTAAGTAGCGCTATATTAGGGGCGATATATAACGTTAAAGGTAATATAACTATCTTCTACTAGTAAGGCTGTACAGCCCTTATAAAAGGCGCCTATAATCTCTTAGACCCTTAGAGAGGAATCTACCTCGGCGCTTTATAATTGGCTACTAAAGCTAGCGTAAACGCTAATGTCCGTAGCATATATTAGGCTACGGCGCCGGTTGCTAATTGGCTTAGGAGTTTACAGGAGTTATAGGGATTATAGAGGTATGGCGGTGCCAGCCGCTAATTGGCTCAGGAGTTTGCAGGTGAGGTGGATTTTCTCTCCGAGGGTCTAAGTCAACTGAGATAAAGTGTCTGTGAGCTCGGCGATGTGCATATGCACGTGACCATGCACGGGCCATATTATAGATATTTTCTCGAGCGATTGAGCTCCATGGCTTCTTCCTCATAGAGCCTCTTATATTCATTCCGCTTTCCGCCTAGTTAGTGATCTGACAAATAATAGTAAATTCTATTAACTCCAATTTGGTCCCGCTAGTGGGCCCACGCGGGCGTATCTACTTCTGCCTAAGGAAAACCCCTCCTACGCAGTATTCCATTTATTACGGATTTGTTTAATTAGTAAAAGAATCTGGCTAACCCTTTCCTCACCTAGTACCCACTACTCTCTGACCGGCCTAGACTTTGTAATCATCGTCGCCACCTTCAAGCAAAGTCACTCTTTCCAATTAGGTAACGTCACTCTCTCTAACTAGACTTTCTATTGTTGCTCTTCCTCGTCGCGTGAAGGACGCGCAACAAAACAGCTCGTCGATTCAGTGAGGCATTCCAAGAACGTCTCATGTACTTTGCTATGATCACTAGTTACGATTAATTGATCCGCTGATTACCTGTGACTACCGATATCGTCCCAATGCATTCGTCATCTGCTGACATTGTCCACTCCGGCAGGCCGAAATGATTTCCTAGCTGAATGCTCCAGCAGAAGACCAATAGTTTACGAGAAGGACTCTAGCGCAGCCATCGACTTGCTTAACATCTTAAGTTCATCTCTAATCTCCTTTTTCTTTCTTTCCACATCCTCCTCTGCTTTCACTAGCTCTCTCATTTGGTCCAGTTCCAGATTATCGTTAATGATCTGATCGACCACACGCATTAAATGGCGTTCGACTACCTGCATCACTACATTTGCGACGAATTGGCGGCAGACGATCTGTTATTTGTTAGTATTTGCTCACTTCATCGATTATTATTCTGGATGTTGAATGCTTACCTCGTAATGTGTCCATACCGCGCTCAGTAGATCCTTTGCAGTCTCAGTCGTCCAGTCCTCCTGTGTGTGGAGATTTAGAAGCTTTCCAATATCGGCTGGTTCCACTTCCGGCTTCTTGTCCAAATCACCGCTGTTATGGAGCAAGTCCATGGCACGCTTCATATGTCTTTTTTCGCGCTGTAATCTAAATTTCCTTAGGAACTCCCTGTCGAAATTATGGCAGATATCTAATCGATCTTCTTCTAGTTTCGTGAGTTCGTGGAAGGCCTCTCGTTTCTTCTCCTCTAGAGCGGGCGTCAAATATTTCCGACGGAAGCGACGTGCAACAACCTTGCAATTTCCGAAGCCTTCCACGGCGCCTAGTGAGGTTGTCGTCTCAGGTTTCGCGAAGTAAATGGATGTCATGGTGTCGAAATAACTCTCGCAGCACTGGAAAACCTCTTTGATATGGTCCTCAGCGATGCCTTTCCACCTTTCCGTCAAAAGCCAGAACGCCTTGTTTACCACCTCCTCATTGTTGAAACCTGGCAATCCCCGGCTGCGCATTGAATCGAGAAGCTCTCCGAACTCCTGGACCGCTTTATCTTCAACCTTCACTGTTACATGCCGATCTCTGGTAGTCGGAGGGCGATGGACAGATTGCAGATCGGCATCGGGATCGATAGTTGGGATACGTCCTTCGAGGTCCCATTCGTGGCCAATCTTGAGCAACCTGTCGCGAAACACTTCACTCTGCTCAACAACCCGAGACCGCAGATGTACAGGATGGGAACCCGGATAATTACGGATGTCGCTTTCGTATATCCCGCGCGCATGATCCTTCGCCTTTTGCTTGAGACGGTCCAACGACTTCTTAAATGCTCTCTTCAAATCCTTCTCGTCAAGGTCACCGCCTAAATTATCCATCTCTTCCTTCAGGATCTTCTCCCTCTCCCTCATACTCTGAAAGAGGTTCGGAAGCTCTTTCTGCGCGACGGTGAAGAGAAGACTGCTGAGCCGGCGCCGAAGCTCGTCTATACCTTTGTCTTTCGGTCTGAGCTGATTCCAGGGCCGCTGGTCGATGAAGAACTCGCGTTCCTTCCTGTCGCGATCGAACATTGGGTCTGCCAGATCCTTGTCACTGCCGTTGAGCAGCACATGCCAGTCAAGTGGGAATGAGTCTTTGAACTGCTTGTCCTGACCTTGGACTATGCTCGCGTATGTATCTGCTCGGGTGTCTGCCAGGTCAGGCATCGTCAGAACACCCAAAGTTCGTCGGCTGTCTACCTTGAGATCTTTACACATTTGTAGGATTTCGTGGTGCTCCAAATCATCTGTGGCCCTCGCCACCGCCAGGACAATAGAGTGGGGTTTCTTCATTTCGTCTGTCACCATCCGCTCCACCATGTCGATTGCTCCTTCATTGTGTTTATCGACTTTGATGAGACCAGGAAGGTCCAGTAATTCTAGATCCTGTTTGTGAGGATCGGTGATCGTGATCGAGAGTGTGTCATTTGTCCATGTTTTGTTTGCTCTGGTTCCACTGAAGATCATATTATCTGCTTCCGATATTGCCGGAGGCATGGATTGTCGCCAGTCTGTGCTCTCGAGCTCCTTGACAAAGTTTCGTAGTAACTCCGCCTCGGCCGTGGGTCTTGAGGAATCGGGAATTATTTTCAGGGTCGCTCCCACTTCCGATTTGCGTAAGATTGTCACCCGCGTCTTGTATTTTGTACACAGCTGACTCTTCCTAGGGAACGGGATTCCGGCGATGGCCTCGAGGACGGAACTTTTGCCCGATGACTGTGACCCGCAGACAATAATTTGTGGAAGAGAATGGACACTACGACCTTGGCCTATGCCTAAGTCTCGCAGTTCATCCAACACCTTCAGTATTTCCGCGTGCTCGCCGGATGCCTCGAGAAACGATGTCGCCTCGTTCGGCTCAGTCATAGGTGGCCTTGGGGGACCAGAGCCGTTGACATAATGAGTATTGCCGTTGGGGAAGGCGTTAGGCCCGCTGGCAGCGTTGCCGTAACCATACGACATCAGGGAATCTCGCTGGCCTAACGGTCTTTCAAATCTTGCCGGTGACGATCTGATACTTGAAGGATGTCTTCGGGAGCTGAGGGGCTTCAGGAAGAAGGGAGAAATAGTTAATGACAGGGGCAGGTTCGTAGCAGGCAATGGAAAGGAGGGAGAGGCGGCGACCGAAAAGCAGTAAGTTATGAGCAGGTAAGAATACACGATTTTAGGCTATCACAATCGCAAGGCTCAGATAGACAGGTGCGCGGCCTCGTGCAAGGATAAAACAGTGCTAAGGCGCACTCATCTCTGCAGGCCACACCACGATGCTGTAATATGTAAAGTTGAGACAGATCCTTTCACCTCAGCGAAGACGATTTTACCTGCCCTTAATCTAAATGCCAAGACGACACACAATTAAAAAAATATATAATCCAGACGCATATGCAGCTGCGTATTGGTGGCACAAATTGATACTGAACTGCGTTAGCTTTCTGGTTCAGCTTCCTCATTTGCACCTACTGGGCTGAAGCCTAGGCTGCGACAGCTTCCATGCCCATCCTGATCAGCCTCCGATTGTCAGCAAGCTGCATTTCCTAGCAGGTTTCTGCTTCCAATTTGGGGACAGAAGGGCCGACTTTGAGCCTCAATGTCTGATCGAAACTAAGACCTGGGTTACCGAACCGCCGAGATGTTCTGGGAGGCTTGCATGACATTCATTGCCGTAAGCCTCATTTCTAACCACCAACATTTCATTCTCAACGCAAGGTAAACGCCGGGACAGTTATGTGTGCATGACCAGCTTCCACCCCATTCCGCAGGTTTCGAATTCGGTACACATTCAACTTCGCCTGACTGCAACCAGCTGTACAAGGGGATAGCATAAACGGGTCAGACGGCCCTCCCTGCTAGTATGTTATCAAAATAAGCGAACCTTTGCAAAATGGTTGGGCTGTATTATTCTGCTAGCATACTAGCAGGGAGGGCCGTCCGACCCGTTCGTGTTACCCCCTTGTACATAGCAATCGTAGCGAACGCCTACGCTTGGCCGCGAGAACCCCAGCTGTTCGCGATCGGTCTCTATAGTGTCGTGATCTTTGTCAAACATCGTGAGGTTTTCGCCCGTACGATATTGCCAAACTTTATCAGCCGCTGCAGAGACAGCGTCGTATTCGCGTTTTGGCGTAGGCATGGGCAAAAGAAGGAGAAAGAGGGAACGTAAGTTAGGCAAGTTCTAAATTGCTTCGATTCGATTCCCCTAGCCAACCAGAATAATTCTCTAGGGCAACCAAAATAGCCCGTGCGTACAGCCATAGGCGTTCGCTACAATTTACCATGCGCAGTTGGTGGCGATTGAGCGAGCCCGCGCACGCCTACCTTTGCTCGACTTTGAAAGGCCAGCCGCAATACGTGCGGGTTCAGACACAGCCCCGCAGCTCCTATTTCAAAGTAGGATATTCGTTTTAAACTGCCATGAACATCACCACTCCATAGGAGATCGAGGCGTTCAAGAATTGAGAGGTCGAATCACCCCCGAAATCACAATGATAGATCCTATTACAATACTCGCAACAATTTGCGCCGTCATCTCTGCTTCCCGCTCGCTTTATCAATGGTGGCACGAATATCGAGAGAATCGGTTCACTGCCAAATCAAGTCAACCCACCGTGGTGGATAACCTCCCTTTTGACCAGTTGCTCGAACTGTGGAAGCAATACAACCAGATAGCTTCGGTGCTTGGCAGAAAATTCCAGATACTGTTGAGCGACAGTAGCACCAATGGTACAATAGGATTACAAACTGGCAAGACTAAGAGCTATTACTAACATTAATTCAGTGCTACTTTTAAAGCAGCTTCAGCAACTTAGACCGCAGTTAGTAACCGTACAATCAGGGATCAGGGAACTAGAGTCTTATCGCACGACACTTGGAAAAGATGAGCAAACTCAAGTTCGGACCCTTAAGAAACTCACCGGCCTAGCAAAGTCTATCAACAACATGCAGAAAGGTACCGGGAAGGCCTTAGCCAAGATCTACAGAGATCAGGTGCCAGAAGATGACAAGGTCACAGCGATAGAGAACGAGCAGTTGGAGAAGAAAGAACCTCCCCGACAGTTTTGCGACGGCGCGAAACTTTTCCAATCCGGCGACAAGGACGAAGATTTTCTCTCTGACCTTGTAAAAGTATCCAAGTTCACTTCGGACTGGGGTTACATCTGCAACGCCTGTGGCCTGGAGGTCGGATACTATCGAGCTGTTCGAATTTCTTCCACTGGGCAAGCATTGGACACCTCATTGCTACTCACAGCTTCGCATTTAAACGCTTGTAAATGGCGAGAGCGTCGCGCTTTCTACCGATGCCTGGCATGCTACAAGAATCGTAAGATCGTTGACTACCCATCTGCTGTGGCGTTTGAGAAACACATGGAGGAACATCCTGACTTCACGATGATGAATGAGAAGGATGAGGATCAAGTAGTCGGCCTTTTGACGCAGAAAGAAGAGGAATTCCTTCGCGGGGTCCAACCAGCTGTAGAGGAAACTGAAGTGACTACTTTGGATGAAGTGTACGGCAAAGAAAGCACACAGGCTCCTGAGATAGAGCCAAGGTATCAGGCAATGAACAATCAGGACGACGTTTCGCCTGTGGATGAGAAAGACTCAACCGAATCCCTCTTCGGAGCGGGATTCTATTCGAGCGAAGATTCCCGCCCCAGTGGTATGAACTCCTTTGGTACCCTTTCGCCGAGTCCTGGCCGTGAATTGCCAGCGCAGACAAATACGCTCCGTCCGCAAGGAGAGAGGTCCAACCATATTCCCGGGGGCTTCCCGGCAACACCGGGTTCTACCAGTCCCGCAAGGCTAGAGTCAGACTCTACTAGCATGTATGAAAAGGATGAAATATCGACAAATGAACTTGACTTGAATGCCATCCAGGAACTTGACGGAAGTGGACGATATAGTAGACTAAGTGGACAAATTGGTCCTTCAACTCCTGCCCCCAGTATTAACACAACAGAAACAGCCACGCTCCCGCTTGGGCTTGTCAATCGAACTTCCGATTCACGTGCCGAACTTCAATCACCGGACCCATTGGCTCGACCAACACATCTAATTCCACGGCGACGAGTGGTTACTCAAAGACCGGGTTCAACGGCAGGAGCAGAGCCTTCGCACACGGCAAAACCACCAGGGCGTCCAGCTCCCCCGATCCCATCGGCCAATGAAACATCTGGAGCTAACGGGTTCAATAGCCTAGCAGCATCGACAGTGAAACAAAGTCGGGCATCAACCTCGAGCAACACATCCACTGGGGAACGTAGTCCAGACATTTGGATGCTAACTAACGGGGTATACGAATATTACAACAGGGGTAAACTTATAAAACGACAGGAGGAGGTCCCGTACGACTGCTGGGTCTATTTCAACGAAGGTTGGGAGGGTCAAGACGGCAAGGCCTGGAGAAGGTGGAATTCGGAGAGGCGATGTTTCGAACACTATGCCGATAGTGAGATTCTGCGATTATCACCCTAAGAATGAAAGATTATGAGGTGACAACTAGAACCAAAACTCAGACCTGCGGAGGATAAATTACTGTCGTTTGCAAAAGATCGGGAACTCGCTTAAAGACGAAAGAGCCGCATCGCCCCCCACCAAAATTTGTATGAGGGGCAATTCTTTTAATTTTAACCACCACAATTAAAGTTATTATGGGCCGCCGCCTTCTAGATGAAGTTGTTCATAGAATTAGGATTTATATTAAAGCTGGTGAGGCAGTACTAGCTATTGCGGAGGCTGTAAAAGTGGGCAAGAAGACGATTTATAAGATACGATTAAACCTTAATATTTGGGGTGAACCGTACGCGTCTCCTACCGTGGTTTAAGGTTAACCGAGAGCCCTGCTACCTTATTAAGAAATTATAATATATACAGCCGTAGTGTTAAGCTTTTTACTAACTGCTTATACAGCGCCTTTTTAACTTCCTTAAAGATCAGCTAATAGCGTATCTAGATAAGATGCAGACTTTCCTATTTAACGAATTTAATATCTAAGTCTCTATTATAACTATCTACTATACTCTTAAGAGAGCTTCCTGGTTACGGAAGGTGGTTATAGCTCGGGCGGCTTAAAGGAGCGCTCCCCTCTATAACGCTTGGATTAGTATATAAAAGAGCTAAGTAGTAAAGCAGCTTATATTTCTTAATAAGTCGGCAGTAAATAAAAGGACTAGTAATAGGAAGTACAGCTAGTTACTAGAAGGGACTATATATAGTATAACACGCGTACTTAAGAGGTTAGAGAGGTAGAGCATTTTACTAGCGTTAGTAGTTAACGGATACCTTAGCTACCTTATCTTTTAAGGCTTTATTACGTCTATAATATTTAAAGCCTTTATAAAGGAGTAGGTACTACCTTATTATACGCTATATTTAGGGCCACGATCAGTCCTTATTCTTAATAACGCGGTAATCTATAAATTAACACGGCTTTAAGAGCTTTATAAGCAACACGGTATCTTATTAAAATTCCTACTACTATACTTACTAGATTATAATCCTATTAAGGCTACGTTTAATAACATTAAGGCTTAGATTAGAAGAAACTAGCGGCTAGTTAAAAACTTTAAGAGCTTTAAGAACTTCTTATATTTTACTATTAGTTAAGTATATAGTATATACGCAGGAGCTTACTTCTAAGAGGCAGGATATATTATAGAGTAATAGATAAATACTATCTTAATCGCTTAAACTTTAAGATTAGAGGCCTAATTCTAACTAGCTGTTACGGAACGGGGGCAGTGGCTACAAAGCGTATATATTCGAGGAGTTTACAAGACGTTACGCGATCGATCGTAAGGGTCAAGGGCGTAAGGAGGTAATATACCTACGCGTAGCTGACATAAGCTATACGCAAGGTGTACGCGAGAGCACAGGGCTCTCCTATGGAGGCCCCTGCGGTGGGGTTCTGTAACACTACCCCCTCTCCTATAGAGGCGGAGCTCCGGTGACGCTGTGGTTACTATATATATATAAAAGGGACACTTAAGGTATAGAAAAGAAGAAAAGGGGGGTATTGCTAAAGGTTTAAAATAACGTTATATAATAAGGCTTGGCATCTAAGAATCTAACCAATTAGATAACTTTAACCGCCAGTTAAAGTTCCTAGATATCTTAATAATATTCCAGTTATATAATTACACTTTACCGTAATTTAACGGCAATTTGCCCTTATATAGTAATGTATAACAGTTTAACTTTATAAGGGCTCTTATAGAGAATTAGGTATAAAATCTCTGCTTAGGCCTAGTTTCTATAGGTTCGCGTAGTAAAAGTTGCTAATTAAATTCTTTGCATTTTTAAAGTCTTCCTATAGTTGCCATTCTGGCTAATCTATATCGAATCCTATGTATATAGCTCTGTAGTAGAGCCGTCGTCCTCTACCTTTACTAAAGTATTTAGAGTTAATAATTTATTTAACGGTCTACTCCTTATAGTTCTTATCTTTGTTCTTATCTCGGATTAGTACTAGTAGGGGTTTAGGCTATATTTACCCTAGTAAGGGGTTAGGCTAATAAAGGTGTAGTAGCTATAGGTAAAATATAGGCTATATTCTACGGGTGGCTAGGGCTGGTAGGAGTTCTAGCTTATATACGGCTCCCCTATTAATAACTCATTTAATTAAATAGGGGCTGAGGTTCTTATAATTAAGTAACTTTATAGGCCTCTATATAGAGATATTGCGTATATTTAGCTATACTCAGTTACCAACACGCATCTCCAGTGGTGGCGTTCTATAGCGGTTGGCGAAGTAGGCCTACTTTACTTAAGCCCAGGCCATTTCTCCCTTATAGTAGTTAAGTGGATTTTTTATACGGTTTATATACTAGTCGGTAAGTAGCATCTTAAGGCGTTTTCTATATAGTAGTTTCTTATTAATAGGTTCTAGTAGCTCTATGCCAGATTAGGGGTAATAACCCTTATTTATAAAGAACGGGGTAAGTCCTATAGTGGTTAAGACGTAGTTATTTGCTATAAATTTACCTAGTAGGAGGTAATCTACCTAGTTATCTTAACTATAGGCAACTACCTATTGTAGGTACGCTTTTATACTGGTATTAGCGTTTTCCGGTTACCTAGTAGTTTTATAATAGAAGGATATAGACATCTTAATAGAGATGCTAAGGCGTTAGCAGATTCGTCTCCATACATTAGAGTTAAATTATATGCCTTAGTCGGACGTAATTGAGTTAGGTAGCCTATATAGTTAGTAAACTTCGCGGAGAAAGGCGTTAGTAACGTTACTAACAGCTACACCTTTAGTTGGGACGTAGTGGCGCTCTTTTATAAGTTGGCATATTATTATAAGGATATTCTTATAGGTACGGCCATGTCGTTTACAGGGTGGTAGGTTAATAATGAAATCTATAATGATATCTACCCATTATTATATAGGTACTAGTAGAGGGTATAGTAGTCCTTAGTACTTTATATTAAAGGCCTTAGCGCGCTTATAACCGTAGCAGGCGCCTATAAAGTATTTAACTAAGTCTATTATTTTTGGCTAGAAGTAGTATCGGCTAAGAAGCTTATAGGTTCCTTCTTTACCTAAGTAGCCGCTTAATCGGAGGTTATACGGAGGATTGCGCGAAAAGAGATTTCTCCTTCCTATTTGGGAAAAGCGCGGTTTTGGTGCTAAGACCCCACCAAAAATCAGCTCAGTTAACTTAATTAAAGCTTTTGACACTAATATATCATCTATATAGCTTCTAAATCGTGGTGTTCTACCGTTTGACATTTATGTAATTTACCTTATTCCATCGCACCTTATATTCTATAGGCTTTCAAGGTTTTCGAGGCCGTAACTGCCTTTACTGCTCTTGACTTTCTACCTGGCTCTCTACCCGTTCAACTACCTATAACTCTACCCATTCAACTACCTAATTGCGATTGTTCCTCTAGCGTCTTTAATTATAAAGCTATCGATCTGCAATTAAGCCAGGGCCTTAAGTATTCTAACATGGATTTAGAACGATTATATTAACTAATTTTTGCCACTCTTTCTTAGTAATTTCCTTAATTTCCTCACGGCTTTGCGTAGGAAGGAAGAATTATAGGTAGGTGTTAGGTAAACTATAGTGATTACGCAACGTCTTGTAGCCCGTTTGAAGCACCTTAACGATCATAGGAAGCTTACGATTGGCTTCTTTACGGAGCTGCTTCCGGCTTCGCTGCCTTTCCTCTACTCCCTCTCTATAATCGTTGCCTCCTTTAAGTTCTATAATCTTTTAAATATGGTAAGGGATCCTCTTAATCCACTGTTGAATTCGCCACTACTTAAGATCTTGTCAAGCTCCAAGCTAGGCCTTCTCTGCAGCTACACAAGAGGTAGGTGGGCCCCTTTTTGTAGTAACTTGTTTTAAGTAGCCCCAGTAGGGCTTAATTATATTTAGATTAGGCGAATTACCTGGCTAAAGAAGACGTTAAATCTCGCAGGCGTTAAAGTAGGTTTGGTAAATCTTTGTAATATAAGAAGTAGCCTTATCTTCCTGCACGATCGTAGTAGGATTTAAGCATATAAGGCTCTAGGCGAACGGAAGAAGTTTTGGTATTAGGATATTCGTTAAATATCGCCACTAGTTAATTCCACCTCCATCTGATCGAGTAAAAGCTCCGTACGATGTTGTAAATTTCTACTTGGCACGTGCTCCGCTTATACACCTATTATAACATAGTTCGTATGCTCTTCTTTTAGCGTCTTATTGTTTCTTCTAAGCCTTGTATGCCTCTGGCTCTAGAGCTTAATTCCAAATCTTAATAATTGATTTTGATTTATCTAATTTCTTCTTTATTTGAGGCTTCCAAATATAACAAGGACCTTTAAAGTTGTATATAAAGTAACCCTAAAACATAAACTCGGAGTACCCCTTCTATCGTTCTCGTACATAGCTGCGTATATAAGCCTCGTGAGGACGTCGCCATACCTAATAGCCCCCTTAACGGTGGCCTAAAACGATGCTTATCTTATCTGACCAAATTACAACCTTCCAATCTTCTAAGGTCTAATAACGGTGGGCTAATATAAACTTATATCGTTCGCTCTTTATAGCTGCAGTTAATCCAGGCTTCCTTATTGGCTTTGTTTTACGGTAGCCGTACTTTTTTAGTATACCTCGAATAGACGATGCAGAGAGGCCTGTTTCGCGAGCAATCCTTCTAGTACTTTTTTTACATCCGTAACGATCGCACGTGACGGCGTTGATAACTTTTTGCTTAAGATCAGGAGTAATCTTTTTCTTACGCCCTACGCGGGGCTTATCCTTAAGGTGGTCATCAAGGAGGACCCAATCTACACGCCAGCCATTCTCTACTGCCCTTTTTAGTAGGTTGCCGATGTGCTTAGTGCTAATTCCGGTAACTTAAGTGATTGCTTTTAAAGGAGTACCTAGAGCCCTTATTACTATAGCCTACGCTCTCGTTGCAAGGCCGTAGTAAGGCATTTTGGGCTCAAAAAAGCGTAAAAGACATGTAGAATATAAGGTGCGATGGAACGAGGTAAATTACGTAAATGTTAAACGGTAGAACACCACGATTTGGAAGCTATATAGATGATATATTAGTGTTAAAAGCTTCAATTAAGTTGACTGAGCTGATTTTTGGTGGGGTCTTGGCACTAAAACCGCGCTTTTCCCAAATAGGAAGGAGAAATCTCTTTTCGCGCAATCCTCCGTAGGCTATTTAGATTAGTTGCCGTTATAAATTTTCTAAGTTAGGGATAAATAGGCGACCTTTATAATAGAGCCTGTTTTCTTTTACTTCTAAGGCTGCCATATTAATCTAGCCTAAGCTTTAGAGGTTAGTAGGCAGCGTATAGGCGCTAGCGGTCTTTGCGGTAATAAGTTAATATAGTAATAGATTAATAGAGGTATTATATACTGTAGTAATAAGCTTATTAATTTTAGGAGGTAACTCTAGTTCTGTGGTATAAAGTTAAGGTATAGTTAGCTTTATTATAGGTAGTATACCTAGGGCCAAATTTCGTGCTTTTAGGATTGTCTATTATTAGAACTAATTACGGGGGTTATTTTTAGACTAAGGAAGGTCTTATAAGCGGCGTATTAGGCTATTAGGTTTAGTACCTTATACTCCTAATCTATATACAATTTTAAAGTTAAAACTAGAGAGGAACTTGTTCTAATATACTTAGCGTTAGTTTAGCTACTTTATAGTTATAAAGTACTTAAGGTTACAATAGTCCGTAAGGACTTTAGTTGGCTAGTCGGGCTCTACTAAGGAGAGTTCTAGTTAGAATTCTTTAAACGCTTATATAATTGTAAGGAGTTCTTTATTATAGATCTTATAGTTATACTTTTATAGTATAAGCTTAGACAAGTAGAATATAACTAAGTAAAGAAAACCGTTATCACCCATCTAAAAAAGGACGCCTACGTTAACGTGGTTTAAGGAGTTAGTTTTAAGATAGAGTTGTCGTCCTGGTGTAAAGTGGGCTAGGATAAGTGCTTTAGTAAAGGTATTTTTAAGGTCTTAGAACGCCTTCTCGTATTTAGGCGTCTAGGTAAAGCGTAAGTACGTTTTTCTTTCTTTTACAGAAAGGCCCTTCGTTTGCATTATTACTATAAGTAGTACTACTACGCCTAAAAAGTTGTATATAAATTTCTAATAAAAGTTGGCGAAACTAAGGAAGGCTTATATATCCTTAATATAGTTAAGGGCTTACTATTTAGTAATTATATATATCTTCTTAGGGTCCATACAGACACCCTTAGTGGTAATAATTAGTCTAAGGTATTTTACTTCTATAACTAAAAATTCGCATTTCTTTAAGTTAATATAAAGTCCTATGTCTCTAAAGCGCTATAGGACCTTTTAAACGTGTTCGGTATGCTTAAAAGGGTTATTATTATAAATAAGTATATCGTCTAAGTACGCGGAGTAGAAGTTATTAAGGTAGTCCCATAAGGCGTTATTAATATAACTTTAGAAGGTGCCTAGGCTGTTATATATGCTAAAGGGTATAATAGTATATTTAAATTAGCCAAAGCGCAATACGAATATAGTTTTCTATTCATTACCTTCCCGTATTTAGAGATGGTTAAAGGCGGCAATAATATTAAGCTTAGTATAGATTTTAGCTTGGCTAAGCCGCTTAAGGGTCTCCCGTATAAGCGGTACTAGGTATTAGTTTTTAATTATAATAGCGTTAAGTCCTCTATAGTTAACGTAGAATTAGATACCTCCTCCTAGCTTCTTAATAAGAAAGATAGGGGCGGCTGTTAGTAATATACTAGGACGAATAAACCCTTTATTAAGGTACTTATTGATATACTTTCTTATAACTAGAAGTTTGTCTTTTAATATTAGGTAGGGTCTCTTATAAGGTAGCGTTTTTCCTTATTTAATATTAATGGTATAGTTATTAGGTTAATATGGGGGGAGTGTATTTATACCCTTTTATAAGCATATATTAATAAAGTCGTAGCACCTCTTAAGGAGGAGCTTATAGAGTTCTTCGTTAGTAAGTCCTTTTTTAAGTTTTATAAACTTCTTAAAGTCTAAAGGTAAAAGTCTGTAGAGTTCTATAGGGGCGTCGTCTTCTAAAAGGTCAACTATGTCTATTCTATTACTATAGAGGACGTGGTCTTATTCTTTATTAAGCTTATATAGTTATAATTAGGAAGCTATAGTAACGGTCCAGCCTTTTCTACATACTATGTAGTAAAAGGCCGCGGCACTTATATAGTAGTAGTTAGTTATAGGTAGGGTAATAAGGGGTTTCTTAAATTAATATCCTAGTAAGTAAATAGAGGCGGCTAGGCTATATCCTAGGCAAGTCTCTCTATAGTATTTAAAGTTAAAGGTTACTTCTCTCTTTTCCTAGTTAATAGTAGGGTTATATTATTTAAGCTAGCTTATTCTAAGGATAATAGGGTAGTTAGTAAGTGGTGTAATATAGGCCTAGAGCTCTTTCTGGTGCCCGTTTATATCTAAGTAGAGTTATACTATATAGGTAATCTTCTATACGGTATAACTACTATTAGCGAGTTATAGGGCGCGGGCTTTAGTAAGGGGTAAGGTAGATAGGTTATAAATACGCATAAGTTAGATATCTATAAATTGGTTAGTAGCTCCGTAGTTAATTATAGAACGGCTTTTATATTATTTTATAGCAGTAGTTCCTATTATAGGTAAAACTATCTATTTCCGTCCGTTTATCTTTACTAAGTTATCTATTAAGTAGGCTAATATATAGATCCCTCTATTATTAGGGCGTCCCAACCTATAACTTAGGGCTAGGACTTAGCGTTTTCCGTTTCCATATTTAATTCTACTACTATTACTACGTCTTTATTTTGTATGGTAGTAGTATATAGCAACGTATTTAGTATTTAGGGCATTAGGTTAGGTATTAGGTAATAGATACTAAACCTAGCTATTAGGTAGTTTAGGTTATCGCGATAACAGCCTTTTTAATAGCATCTATAGCAGCGTCCTAATTTCTAAAATAACTCGCGCTCTCCGTCTAGGAGTTTTTGCGGAAAGGTTAGTATAGAGAGGTTAATATTAGCTCCAGTGGCACCTAAAGTAGTAGGCGTCGGTGGCTTAGTATATATAGGTTTAGTAGGCCTAAAGGGCTTCTATAAAGAGGTCTTTAAGTAAGGGTTAGTAGTAGTAATCTAATTTAGTTGTTGTTTAATCTTCTATAGGGCTGCTACCATCTTATAAATATTGTTATAGTTATAACTGGCGGCTGCGTAACTAAGGCAATAAGTAACTTTTTTAAGGAGATCCTCTTAGTTTTTAGTATTGTCTTAAGCGAGGGCTCTAGTATATTTTTGGAATTTAATATAGAACTCATTAAATAATTTAGTAGGGCTTATCTTTAGGGCACGTAGTTTAGCTCAGTTAGTGGCTAGTAGGTTATAATCGCGGTATATTAGGTTAAGATTATTAAGGACTTTTTAGTAAGACTGCCACTTCTAGGGGCTACTAGTCTCCCATTAGGCGAAGAGTCTATTAAATAGTATACCCTTTATTCGCCCGATAATATAGCTAATCTTAGTATCTTCTATAGGAAAAAAGTAGGTACTCTAAGTTAGTTTCTTGCGGATTTATATCTTCTAGTAGCTATATTCCTTACGATCTCCTTAAAAGACTAGGGGATTAGGGTAGCGTGTATTAGATCCTATAGTAGTAGTTTAGGTCCAATTATTATAGCTTTTATCGTCGCTGCTTTAGTAGGGGTTCCTATTAGGTAAAGCTGCTTAGCGCTAACCCTCTATTAAGTGTTAAGTAGGTAAAGTTACCAGGAGCGTAAAGACTTAGGTAGCGTTGTATATAGTAAAGAGGTATCTAGTGTTATTACAAATGTGCTCATTAAGCTAAAATTATAGGTATTTAATTATACCTTCTTTTTTAGTAACCGTAGCAATTAGTATAATTTTATTCTTCTTTAACTGTTAAACGTCACGTTTAGATATATAGAGGTTGTCTTTAGTTTCTTAACGTATATTATTAGCGAGCGCCTTATAAGCTTGTAGGTCTTAGATAATATCGCGATCTTAGGTAGTACGCATCTTAGCTTATATAAGCTTTAGGTAATAGTTCTGTAAAAGGCGGTAGTATTTATTAGGGTCTTGTACTACTATTTTTACAAACGTCTCGGCGTCTCGTATTTTGATTTTAATAAATAGTAGCCCTTTTATTTGCTTGTCTGTAGTTATATAGTTAATAAAAAATAAGACATTATTAGTATCTATCTCCTTAGGGATTAGGGCTAATAAATCGAATTCTCTTAGAATTGATTGGCGTCGTAGGTTAAGTATAGGTATTAGATTGTTCTTTAGGTTTAATATAGTAGCTAGTAAGGAATATTGTCTTACTATTATAGGTTCCTTAGAAGTATAAAGTGAGGTAATTTATAGACACGCTACTTTTGGCAGCGCCTATAGTATTATAGAGATGTAGAATTAGTTATAGGCTAAACATCGGTGGTAAAAAGGCGCAACGTAATGTTACGGAACGGGGGCAGTGGCTATAGAGCGTATGTATTTAAGGAGTCTACAAGACGTTACGCGATCAATCGTAAGGGTCGAGGGCGTAAGGAGGTAATATACCTACGCGTAGCTGACATAAGTTGTACGCGAGGTGTATACAAAAGCACGGGGCTCTCCTATGGAGGCCCCTGTGGTAGGGTTCCGTAATACTAGCGTACTAATCTTAAAGCTATATCTCTCCTATTAATCTAACGTTATACTTTTACCTAGCTTCTCTAACTTTAGTAAGTTAATATTCCATTCTTCCTCTACTAGCTTATCCTTAATTAGCTCTAAAGTAGCCCTTTACCTCTTACTACTAAACTCTAGCTTATTAGCTAGCTAGTTAAAGAACTAGCTAAGTAGCTTAACTAGATCTGTTTCTAACCAAATAGGGCTTAAGTTTTAGGGTGCTTTAATATTTAAAGATAACGCAGAATATTAACGGAGGTAAGGATTTTAGGCTATAAAATTGGCCTAATTTATAACTAATATTGCTATTAGCTACTTAATATATTCTAGTATAGAATCTTCCTTCTCTACTACTAGCTCCTTCTAGATCTTCTTACTCCTCTCTCTACTACTAGCTAAGACCATTATAATATTTTACAACAGCTGCTTAACGGTAGAGGCGCTAGAGAGGAGCTCTTTATTCTACCGCTAGAAGTCTACTATATTTATAGGATAATAGTTAATTATAATATCGGGCAAGTTAGGCGATAGCTTATTCTACTAGCATATCTTACCTTTATTACGGCAATGGATATTTATATAAGGCCACTAATTTATAATTACCAGAAGCCTCCTTAGCAGTAATTACGTTAGGTAAGTTGGTAATTTAAACTTATATAGCTATCCTTCTACCTATAGGCCTCTTAACAACTTACTAACTTAAAGCTATAGTAGGAGGAGCCTAAGACTCTAGCTCCTTCTCCTTAACTAAATATAAGGTAAAGTTTAAGGAGAGAGACTTTAATAGCCAGTGCTTATATATAAGAGGCCAGTTTAACCAAAACGTATAATTATTTAATTAGTGGTGTGGAATAAGAGTTATAGGTAAGTAAAAGATAAGTTAAGGTAGAACAATTCTTATAAATAAAGGATAAATGCTTTCTAACCTCTTCTATTTAGAGACTAATTACTAGTTCTTCTCTAGAGGGGAACTAGCTTCCTATATATTCCTTTTAAGACGCTAGTAAAACCTTTTACCCCTAACCTATTTAACTATATCTTCTAAAATATAGATAGGATATAGATAAAACCTTTTATTATTTTATCGGATATATACCTCCCAGAGGGTTCTATTATAATTACCTCCCCTTCTAAGGTTTTAGTCCTCTAAGACTTCGCTTTTACTAAGCTTTTATAAAGTTCTGGCTAAAATCACTAGGGAAGCCCTTAGTAGAAAGGTACTCTATAATACAGCTTATCGCCAGCTCTTTACTAGCGCGGAGCTTTACTTTTTCTTTTATTTCTCTACTTTTCTCCTACCCTAGCTCCTTATAGTGCTTTTATAATAGGATTTTAATAATAGTAATAAAAATTTAGTGGGATTTACCTCTCTAATTTTGGGAATTTATTATAAATAGATCTGGAGGTTATCTAATGTAACGCGTTAACTAACTACTATCCCTATTTACCTAAAATAGGTTTTAATAATAACATCTTTTATTTTAATTTCTTTCTATTTATAAGTTATTATCTCTTACTCGTCCTTTTATTAACAACACTATTTATCTTATTCTTAAATAGGCTGTTTTTATTATATTTCGCCTTTTAGCTTCTATATTTTTAGCCGCACTTCTATTACTACCTTATTATCTTTTCTTAACATGTCTATAAGCAATAGGATCCCTACCTTATCTCTTATAACAATACTAACTTCTTAAAGTATTCTCTTATAACGGCTCGTAGTCCTTCTACGCGTCCCTAGACCGGTAGTAGTGTTATTCCTCTTCTAGTAACGCCCTAGACAGCGTCTGTTACTCCTATAGCAGTTTCCCTAAAATACTATTATTGCTATATTTATACTCTTACGTAGGATCCTTCCTATATCTATAAGATGCCTTACTCTAGCAAAAATAAATCTAAGTGCTTTTATTGCCGTAGCAGAAGAAAGACCTACGTCCTAGTATTTCCCATTCCGTCTTATTCTAAATTTCGCTAATTATACTAGATCCCCGCTATCTATATATATAAGACTCGCAGGCTCTAACGCGCTATTTAAGATTTCTGTTAATATCCTAATAGTAATAGGTAGGGATAGAAGGTATCTTCCCTTACTTATAAACTCTTTAATTTAATAAGGGTTTTTACTACTATAAAGACGTAATAATCTTAAATATATAGTGTTTAGAAGCATATATACGAACAGCTTACCCTTATTAATAATAACATTCGTACTCTTACGCGGGCTACTTTAGCTAGGTAAGTTTCTCTAGTAACTTACTTAGGAACTATACTAACTCCTTTAGCCAACGTCTCTCTAATCCCTACTTAGACGCTAATTTAGAACCTAGGGATACTAAGGATAGTAATAAAGGTTAAGATAAACGTTCTCCTCGCTAGTTTCCTACCTATGCTAGTTTTTCCAGTACCTATTATTCTAAGAAGAATATTAATAAAAGTGCTAATGCTTTTAGGGATAAAGGAGTTAATAATACCGTTAATAATAACATTAAGATAGAAGAGGAGGCTCCTATTACTACTGCTAGTATTTAAGTTATTACCTAGCTCTTTCCTTCTTCTTATAGAATAGCTTTATATAGTACTTCTTAGATGCCTCTAGGATGCCCTATTATTAGGAATTAACTTTATACTTTAAGGATACCTTTATTTTAAGCTTTAGTAATAATTCTTATAAAGGCAGTATACTACTATAATCCCTATATATAATAAACGGGTAATATTCCTATAGGTGCTTTACAATTTTTTAAATTTTTTAATTCTTTATAGGCTATCCTTTTACTCCTCTTTATATTATTAACTCTACTATATATCTCTGGTGCTAGACTAAATACTTTTCTTTTATTCTTAAGGGGTCCTTCTAAATCCCTAAGGCCTTTTCTTATATTGCTACTACTTATTCTTAAATAGCGTCTTCTTTAGACAGTATCCTTAGTAGTTCTCCTATAAATTTTATAGGCTTCCCCTTATAGGGTTCTAGGATCCCTATTATAATAGTAAAATATTTCCGTTCTTAATACCTATACTTAACCTTATAGTTTTAATTTATAGGGTCTTCCCTATTATTTTATCTATAGTATATCCGGAACCGTTACCAAATCTTTACCTTTAGTCCTTAAGAAGGTTTTAATTACCATATTGCATCCTAGCTAAAGGTGCTCCTTAGGTTCCCAACTATTATATACCTAAGAGTATTCTTTCTAGCGAACTAAAAATTTCGCGCTTTTTTTAGCGCTATCTTTAGTCCAGAATGTTTTCTATATTCCATTTTAGTTCCCTATTAATTTCGCTAGGTAGTAGTAGTTCCGTACTATCTCTTCTTTAGTATAGCTTTAGTAAGGAAATATAAAATATAGGATATATTAGGTATAATTTCGGCAATTCTAATTTATAGGCTTAATTTCCTTTAGTTTTCCTAACTATCTTAAAGGGTATAAGCTACTAGTAATCCAGCTTCTTCTTAATACATTTTATTTAGATATTTTTTATAAACAGTAGGACTTCGTCTCCTATCTTAAATTCTTTTAGCATATATTTTTTATTATAGTACCTTTTTTACACAGCCTAGGCGTCTAGTAAGTGCTTTTTAAGTTTTTCTTTGCAAATTCTTATTTACTTAATTCTTTTAAACGCTACTAGTGCCTCCTTTTTAGAAATAATGTCCTTAACGTTCTAAAGGTTATTTACTTTTACCCTAAACAATACTTTATAAGGGGTCATTTTTATACTACTATAGATGCTTATATTATATATATATTACGCCAAAGCTAACTATAATGTCTAATCATCCTGTTAATAATTAATATAGCAGTAGAGGTAGTGTTCTAATAACGTATTTAAACGCTTTGTTAGCCCATCTATTTACAAGTAAAAGGTGGTGCTTATTCTTTACTATATTTTTAATAAGAGACAAAATAAAGACTAGAATGCGCTATTAAATACAGTACCTCTATTAGATATAATTCCCCTTAGCATACTAAATAAGAGCTACCGTTTTAAAAACAGGTCTGCTAGCTCTGCTACCGTAATTATTATTATAATAGTAAAGTACCCTAAGAACTTTATATATTTATTAATAATTACTAGGATAGTATTAGCAACCTCTCCTATTCTTATTTTAGTAGGGGGTAAGCCTATTATAAAATCTATTATTAATTCTAATATAGGTCCCTGCAAAATAGAAAGCACTAATAACTTACTATATAGGTAATATCTAGATATCTATACCCTTTAGCACGTATTACATCTTAATATATAATCCTTAACCTCTTTAGACATTTTATCCTAAAAGTATTTCCTTTAAATAGCTTTAAGAGTTCTGTTAACACCATAGTGACCCCTAAAAAAGTTATTATAAAAAACCTTTAAAATTTCGTCTTAAACAGCTTAGTCCTTTAGGACATATATAGTACCCTTAAAGCGCAATAAACCCTTTTAGTCTTGCTACTATAGCTTCTTAGTAACTCCGGCTAAGTCGGTCTCTACTATATCTTTCTACCTCTCCCTAGAAATAAAGGCGTCCCTCTATTATACTTAAAGAAGGTTTAAGGGGGTTTTATATAGATTACTTACTTCTATTTTACCTGCCACTATTATAGATATAAGGCGTAGTATAAGATGTTTCAAACTATTAGTGCTAGTAGATTCTCCTACCATTATATAGTGTGCCACGCTATAAATAGGCATCTCGCCTATCCCCTTTAGATCTAAACACTCGTAGCTAATACACCATTAAGTTAAAGGTACTGCGATACCCCTAGCATATCCTACAGAATTCTTACTAATTCTAAGGTATGCTAACTTTATAATATTTACCTGGCCTATAACCTAGTCTATAACTATATCTTACGGCTCTATAATTATAGCGCTTTACAGCTGTATTACTAGGACCTCTGCCCTACTATAAAATTCTATAGTTTTAGGGAAAGAGTCTTTTTTTTTTAAGTAAATTTTACAATATAGGGATTATTTCCCCTATACTATCCTAGATCCTTCCTATCTTATAATCTAAACGTCTTAATAACCTATTAGCGGGATTTATCTTTCTTAGGCGGTATATAATTTTAAAATTATACTATAATAGTGCCTCTACCTATCTAGCTTATTAACCGCTTAATACCTTTATAGTTATAAAGTATTCTAGGTTATTATGGTCTATAAGGACTTTAATAGGGTAATTACTTCCTATATAATAATGTCGCTAGTACTTTATTGTTATAACTATCGCGAGTAACTCCTAGTTATACGTTATATAACGCTATTCTATAAAAGTTATTTTCCTTAACTAAAACGCCATAGGATGCTATTCTCCGTCTTTTAATTAAGATATAATTGCCCCTAGGGCGAAGCTAAATATATCTGTTTTAAGGTATATATATAGCTTCTAGTAGAAGTGTATTAGAATAGGCGCTAACGTAAACAAATCCTTTAACTAGTCTATAGCCTATTTAGTAGCTTCCCTAAATATAAAGGGTCCTAATTTCTTACTATTCTTAGATTCTTTTAGTAGATTAGTAATTAGGAGTATTACTTATAAATAGTAAACAATAAACGTTTAGTAGAAGTTCGCCGTACCTAAAAAAACCTACACTTCTTTAAATATTATAGGGTAGGGCTATTCCCTAATAGCGTCTACCCAACTTTTCTCTATTAATACTCCATTAACGCTAACGATAAAACCTAGAAAATTAATGCTAGTAGTATAAAACGTGCACTTTTTTAGGTTTATATAGAGCTTATATTCCCACAGTCTTTCTAATACTATTTATATGTAATACGTATATACTTTATAGTTATTAGAGTAGACTATAATGTTATTAAGGTAGATTATATATATCGTGTCTAATAGGCCTAATAATACCTTATTAATATAGGCCTAAAATATTACCGGTGTGTTGGTGAGCCTAAATAGCATTACTAGGTACTTAAAGTGGCTATACTATATTCGGAACGCCATTTTCTACTTATTACTGGCTTTAATCCGGATTTAATAGTATGTATCTTTTAGATCTAATTTTATAAATATCTTTACGCCCGACAGTCTATTAATAAGCTCCCCTATTAAGGGCAATAGGTAGCAATTCTTTATAGTAATTTTGTTTAGCGCCTAATAGTCAATATAGAGGCAAAAGGTCTTATCCTTCTTAGGTATAAATATAATTAGTACCCCTACTAGGCTTATAGAGGGCTAAATCCATCCTCTTTAAAGATTATCTACTATATATTAACGTAGTACTACTAGCTTATTTTCTAATAGGTTATATAGTAGTCTAAAAGGAGGTTATTTATCCCCTATATCTATCTTATACTTAACTAATATAAGGTTAAGTAAGGTTTGTGCAGCCTCTTTACTAAAAACATCCTTTAAGTCTATATATTCCTATAGAATCTCTAGTTCCTTAACTGCGTATAGCCAGATATCTAAAAATAAATATCCCGTATCCCTGTTCTTAGTGTTAAGAGTAGTATATATAGTATATGCCTACCCTTCCTCTTATATATAGTTTAAGAAAGTCTTTTAATCTTTAACTATAATGCGCGGTTAAGACTTCTAATATTAATATAAGGCTAAAGGCTAATTAATATCCGGATTAACTTAGCGAAGCTATAGGTATCCTAAAACAAGGTTATACCCCTTAATTTCTACGGTATAAAAGCGTATCTCCTACGTATCCTATAGACCATCGCGGTCCTAGCTAGCCACGAAAAAAGCCTATTCCCCATAGCATAGAATCCGGTGGACTTTAATACTTTAAATAGTGCGCACCTATAAGCCGCTAAGGTCCAAATCTAATTCTTTTACTAGTAATTAAGAAATAAACCCTATAGTCACGCCACTGTCTATAAGGTAGTCTTATGTTACCTATTTATTATTAACTTAAATAGAGACAGGAATAACTATACAGCAGCTTACTCCCTCTTTCTTTTACTAGCCCAGTATAAGGAAGTAAAGATCTACTAGGCTCTCTCTTTTCCCAATTAATCCGACTTTTATTTTTTCTACTAATAAAAGCGCTTTATATAGCCCTTTTTACCACAGTTATAATAAACGCGTGACTCTTAGTTCCACTTATTTAGATTAGGTTTTTGCCTATTATTATTTTAGGGCTAACTAGCGTTACTCTAAAGCTTTAAAGCCTGCTTACGTTATTCTTCTATAAAATAGTTAGGTTAGAATCTACCCCTATTATTAAAACTAGGTCTAGTCCTACGCTCTTTATTATTAGCGTCTTATTTCTTTCGCTTACCTAAATAGTCTCTTTTAGTATTCTTAATCTAAGTAGCTTTAGAGATAAGCTTTTCTTAAAAGGTAGGAATTTCGCCCTTCTCCTATATAGCCTATTAAATCTTAGGTTATAACTTAGTAAGTAGCTAGTAAAGTTATATAGTATTATCCTATAGGTTTAAGTAGGGTATATTGTTTTCTAGTTCTTCTAAGTAGTTTATAAACTAGACTACACTTTAGCCTTTTTGCTGTTTGGCGTTATAGTATCGCTAGTTATAATCCATCCTTTAATTAGTAGGGTCTTAGACCTAATTAACTAACTAGGACTTAAGTTCGCTAAATTTAAAGGGTATAGTAAGTTTCTTCTCGTAGCATGTCTATAAACTCTTAACGGTGCTATATAGGAAGGTAAAAGCAATTAGTGTCTAATTATACTCGTTAAAGTAATATTTTAGATCTAGCTAAAACTTAGTTTTATATTAATAAATAAAACGATTATAGTTCCGGAGACTATTACTATAGTACTTATTAGGTTTCTTTATGCGGAATTTAGGTTTTTCTAATATTACCACGTAGTATAGCGTTACCCCTTTAAGTCCGCTTCGTGTCTAGGGTGTCTATACTTCCCCTAATTGTCCTTATAATTGTTCTTAATAGTCTTAATATACTTATCTTAATTATATCTCTAACTCCTTTATTTTTTATAAGGTCTCGCGTAGCGACTACTTTAATAACTCCCTAGCGGTAATTGTTTTTAAGGGTCTTATAAGGTTAGACGGACTAGCCATAGCTTCTTTATAGGAAGAGGGAATACGCTCCTTTAGGGAGACTCTCTAAGCCTCTTATAGTAGGGGCGTCGTTTTAAGGGGTAAGGAGGTATAGCCCGTTATCGTTAATTAATAGCCATACGTTCCTTCCGTAAAGAATTAAGAGCGATTAGAATTATAAGAGGCTAGTTTAACCGGAATATATAATTATCTAATTAATAGTATAGAATAAGAGTTATAGGTAAGTAGAAGATAAGTTAAGGTAGAACGATCCTTACAAATAAAGGATAAATGCTTTTTAACCTCTTCTATTTAGAGACTAATTGCTAGTTCTTCTCTAGAGGGGAACCAGCTTCCTATATATTTCTTCTAAGACACTAGTAAAACCTTTCGCCCCTAACCTGTTTAACTATGTTTTCTAGAATATAGATAGGATATAGATAAAACCTCCTACCGTCTTATCGGATATGTACCTCCTGGGGGGTTCCGTTACATTATACCACTCCTTAATTATTATAAGAGCTTAATATAAATCCGCAGGTAACTAAATATCTTAAGGGTAGTAGTTAGCTTGTTGCGCCTTCTTATAGAAGGCAACAGCTTAGAGGTAAGTAATCTTAAACTTCCGTAGTAGTAGATTTAGTACAGTCTCGTTCTACCATTGCTCCAGCTTAAAGTAGTATATATTTTTAGTGTTAAATACTACTAACTTTATGCCAGGAAGAGACTCCTTTTTACTACCTGTAACTGCCTTCCAAACACTTATAAAGCGTGCAGGCGGCGGCGGCGGCGGCGATAACAGCGGCGGCGNCGAGCCTATATCCTCATCTTCCACCTCTATAAGCTCCTTGGTATTCTTATCCTCGTTCTTATTAACCTTATCTATAGATGTAGGCTCTGCGGGCGTTGCCGGTAGCAGCGATAGTAACGGCGATGGTAACGGTGACGGTAACGGCGACGGTACTGGTATTATCTTCTACTTCTTTTTCGCCTTCCTCTTTACCTTCTTCTTAGGCGGCTGTAAGATAGCAGAAGTAGGTATAGATTGAGCCCGCTTTTATTTAGAAGGCTTCAGAGCACGGCCTAACAATTAAGTAGGTAGCTGCTGCTGTTAGGGCGACATAAGATGCAACACTAAGATTTCTATATAATTGACTTAACTAGGTAACGCGCCAGCTTTACTATTTAGGCACTTTTTTTATTATTTTTTTTTATATCCGTTGTATTATACTATGTACAATACTGCGCATGCAGCCTCTAGGCTATGGCGCTATAGTTCTATATACATGAATCCTTTCTAGGCAGCTTAACATGTACTAGTAGCTAAGTGGACACTCTGGCCCGTTTTTAAAATGCTAGGGGAGCTCTAGCGACTGGTGTTTTTTCGTTCTGGTATTTTGCTTACTATGGTCCAGTTCGTACCAAGAAAACTAAGGAAATCCTGGCTCTTTTATCTATTTCTGCCGTATTCTGCCGTTCCTAGAGTAGAAAAAGCGCTCTAAAAGAATGATTTTTATTAAATAGTTTTGCACTTAAGAATAAGAGGCGTTACAATAGCTTGCTAGCTTGGAAGCAGCTACCAATTACCCCTAAAGCGACTTTTTATCCTATACCCTATCTCTTCTCCTTGCTAAAGAAATGGGTAGGGAATTAGTAATTAATAGCTACTCTCCCCAAAAGTAGGCTATTAATGGTATTTTATAAGGGCGAACCTCGTTACATAAACCTACTCCCATAGAAAATTTTACACGAGGTTTTCTGTATAAGGTATAAACAACCAATTCGCCTATACACTTATAATAATTAACTCTTATAATGGTAAAGCGCGGGCCCCTTCCCCTATCCCCATAGCTACTTAGCAGTGCATCGTCTGGTCGCGGTACGCCTACGGTGCGCCTACGGTACGCCTGCGTCCTCCTATAGTTTGATTGCTATAGCGCGACAGCCGTAGACCGGTTGTAGTAGAGGTCGTCTACAGTATAACGGCCTGTAGACTGGTTGTAGAAGGTCGTCTGCTCTGCAGCAGACTGGTTGTAGAGGAGGTCGTCTGCCCTGCGGCAGACTGGTTGTAGAGATTGTCTGCCCTGCGGCAGACAGTGTAGAGAGTCGTCCTACCCTGCGGCAGACTGGTTGTAGAGGAGGTCGTCTGCCCTGCGGCAGACTGGTTGTAGAGGAGGTCGTCTGCCCTGCGGCAGACTGGTTGTAGAGGAGGTCGTCTGCCCTGCGGCAGACTGGTTGTAGAGGTCGTCTGCCCTGCGGCAGACAGTTGTAGAGGAGGTCCGTCTACCCTGCGGCAGACAGTTGTAGAGGAGGTCGTCTGCCCTGCGGCAGACAGTTGTAGAGGAGGTCGTCTGCCCTGCGGCAGACAGTTGTAGAGGGGGTCGTCTGCTCTGCGGCAGACTGGTTGTAGAGGAGGTCGTCTGCTCTGTGGCAGACTGGTTGTAGAGGAGGTCGTCTGCTCTGTGGCAGACTGGTTGTAGAGGAGGTCGTCTGCTCTGTGGCAGACTGGTTGTGGTGGAATCGTTGGTTGTGGTAGCTAGCGTCGTGGTGACGTGTCTTTAGGGGGTATACAACCGGCGGCGCCCTTGCGACGACGAACGGAGGAGCAAAGGGGAGGCGACGGACTATTTAGGCACTTACAATAGGTAGTTAACGTATTATTGGTGGTTAAAATTAAAAGAATTACCCCTTATATAAATTTTGGTGGGGGGCAATGCGGCTCTTTCGTCCTTAAGCGAGTTCCCGATCTTTTGCAAACGACAGTATCCTATCCGAGAATAGTCCGGCTATCGGATAATATCTAGATAATATCTAGATATCTATAAAATTTTAACTACAAAACTAAACCTTTATCCCCTATTGTACGACGCTATACAAAGGCGGGCTGAAAATGGTCCATTTTCATTTGTTGCCGAAGTAAGGAATTTTCTTAGCAAATCCCACCAAAAACTCCTCTCTTTAGCAATAATAAAAAATGCATTTCTTACCCCAATGGCTCCGCAAACTAGTAATCTTAATCATGCTGTCTTTTTAACTTATTTGCAGTACGTAGGTATAGCTAAAGCTGCGCGTAAGTCTAGAATCCATCAAAAAACAGCTATAAATATTAAGAATCGAGCCGTAAAGATCGAAATTTAACTTATAGACGCTGGCCTCCTATTACTAATAATTTAAGAACTTGTTTTAAGGAAAGAAGGGAGTAAAGTAAAGCTAAAGATTAGTGCTAAAGAGGTGATAGGCTTATTAGGGGCTTGTATGCTTAATAAGAAGTAAAGAAAGAAGTTATAATATGTTATTGCTTATAAAGAAGGCTTTTTTAACCTCTACCGCCGTACGATTAAATAGAAACTCCGTAAGCGAGGTTTACGACGCTATAAAGCTACTAAAAAGCTTAGTTTAACTGACATTTAACGGGTATAAAGATACGAGGTTACTTTATCTTAAAAAAAACTAGGGAATAAAAGAGTAGAGGAAGGTTATATTCTTAAACAAAGCATTAATTATTATCTCTACCGCTTACAGTACTTAAACCCTCTTTTAATTTCTAGATAAGCGACATTATAATAATTATATTAATCGCCGGTATAATAACTACTTAAAGGTAATACTTTGGGGGTGTTTTATATATAATTATAAAGGTTCTTATTATATTTACTACCCTAAAACCAAGTTCCAAAAAGTAGAGAATTAGAATATTATTAAGGCTTTTTAATAACGGCGAAATTAAGGTAGAATATTAAATTACTTTTAACTTATAAGAATAAGAAAGAAAAGAGAAGTAGAATGTTACGGCGCTGGTAGAAAACGGTAGATTGTGGTGGTGGATTGTGGCGGACAATCGTAGACAGTTTCTTACTGTTTTAGATAGTCGCAGTCACGTGACCAGAGGATCGCATAAAACCTCGAGCGGCGCTACCCTTCTTCCCTTTTCCTTTCTCTAGCTTTAGATCCTCGTTTATAGACAATCCAATCGTATAGGCTCGCGCGACCCTTTTGCCGTGCTCGTGCCTCGATTAACTAAGTCGCTAACATAGAATATAAAGGGATAGAGGTGGCTAACGAAAAGAGCTTTATAGGAAGTCTATTAGAAAAATAATTAGTTTAAAAATGGCCCCTCTTAAGAAGGTATTAATAATACTTAATATATTTATAAAGTAATTAAACCGCTCTTAATTCCATTTTAAAAAAATATCTCTTTATAGATATATAAACCTAAAGAGTTTAAGTGCGATATTTTATTCCCTTCTCCTTTTAGCAAGATAACGCTCTTTTATATACCTTAAAATAAACAAAACAGCGGCTTAAAAAGGAAGGAATACTAATATATAAGCATATAAGCAATTCCTCTAATATAAACACTATAGAATCGACTTTAATACTAATAAAAATAGCAATTATAAAGGATTAGGAGGCGCCGTTAAATATAGAGTAGATAGATAAAGTATAGAGGGGTTAATAAGAGTTAATACTATAAGATAAAATACGTGCTATAGTTGCTAGAATAGCTGTAATTAATACTCTTATAATTAATTGCGAAGGAGGAAATAAATTTTATAGTTAATGTAAAAAGAATAAGTTATATTAAGTGTACTTTAGATATAATACAAATTTTAATAGAGGGAGGGGTACCCCACTTTAAATTTCGCTTAAAAACAGACCATTTTTAATGCCGCGCGCCTTTGTAAATATAGCTAGTACTAGTAAAATTCACCCTAAAAACTTTAACGATAATAATTCCTTTAAAGTTAATATACTTTCTGCCCTTTAAGTAGCGTTAAGATTAAAGCTAATACTAATTTAATTCTAACTACTTATATAACATAGATCTTAAGACAAGTCTCCTTAATTTATAAATATACTTATATGGCAATAAAGGAAAAAAAGACTTATATAAAGAAACGCTACTTTTATAAATACTATCCTCCTTAAAACCTAAAAGGATATTATTTCTTAACCGTTAGATTATAAGGCTATCTTTAAAAAAATATATTAAATAGAATCTAGTAGAGAATTAGAAGCGTATAATAGTAAAAGATTAAGGGGAGAGATATCTTTTAGAACTATATTAAAAGCTTTTAGTAAAAGAAGAAGTTTAAGGTCTTAAGAGTAAGGTTCTAAAGTATATAGTATATTAAAATACTATAAAGCAAGCACTTCTAGATCTAATTATTATATAATAGCTAGAGTTATATACTTTTATAAAAATATTAAATTAAAAAGCTATAAGGGCGTGAAGAGACTTTAGGGAAGATTTGAAGGAATGATATAAATTTTATCTAAATCTAAGGGTATATAGTTCTTGCTAAGAACAAGACATTACGTAAAGAAGAGAAAGGAATAACAAGAGAATTATATAATTAAATAGTCAGGGGCTTAGTGGTCGATGCGTGCGCATATACGCACGCGGTCTTTAACGGACTTTAGTAGAATTTAATTAATTTAGCAGAATTCGATTAAAGCGTTAGAATTTATCTATTAAGTGTTTTACTAAGACATTCCTACTATAACTGGGCTAGTCCTATTATAGTATCCCCCCTTTTAGCCAAAGGTCTAAATAATTTAATTTTAGTTAAGACTTATAACTTATCGCGTATTATATTTTCGCGTTAGGTAGTAGTATAAAGTTTTACTAATTCTATCATTAAATAGGCTAATTAGGATTTTCTATCCCCGGGATAGAAAATCGCTATTAGCTTGGTTAAGGTGGTAAGCAGAACTAATATCTTTATAATAGGTCTTAGTAAGACAGATCTAACCAATTAGATAACTTTAACTAGTGGTTAAAGTTTTTTAATATCTTATATATTATATAATTATATTATAAACGTTATAATATATTTTAAGTTCCTTTTAATTTTAAGCTTCCTACTATTATATTTTGTATATTTATATTAGGTGGCAGTTATTTACCTTTATATTATATCCATCTAGCTAAAGCAGGCCGTAAAGGATAGTCTTTGTAGAATTCTTTTACTAGGGAAGGCGCGTCGGTCTTAATCTGGTTATAGGTTTCCTAAGTTTATATTATATATCCTTCCCATTTAATAAGGAGTTTAAATTATTTAGATTATATTTTCTATTATATATTATTAATAAAGTTAATAAAGTAAGAACTGTTACCATTGTTAATAATTATAGGAGGTAGTAGTGGCACTTCGCGAGTTATAGGTTTACCCTTTAAGGGTTATAGTAAGTTTACGTAAAACGTTAGATATATTTTTATTTTAGTTAGTAGTTTAAGCTTATAAGCGTATAGGCTTAGTTTCTTTTTAATTTGGTATAGGCCTATAAACTTCTAGTCTAGTTTCTTTAAGGGTCGTTAAGTCTTTAGGTTTTATATATTTAGGTAAACTATATTACCTTCCTTAAAGTCCTANANNGNAGCTCGTNCTTTATTTATATNCTATTNNTATACTATTTAAGCGTACGCTAATTTACTTTATAATAGTTCCGTTAACTACTTTATTTAATTAGCAAAGTTATATACGTTAATTAGTTAAATCCTCTTAATTATAGGGCCTACGTCAGGAAAAAATTTACCAGCATTTATTTTTACTTTTCAGCCATTTCAGCATTTCCTAGCATTTCCTAGCATTTCCAGCATTTCCTAGCATTTAGCAGCTAAATGCTAAGACTTAATTATAAATGCCGCATTTAGCTACTAAGTGCTAACTATAAGATTACTAAGCATACATAAAAGTATAAATTTTATAAATTTTATATTTTATATATATTTTATTAATATTAGTAAGTATGCATAAAAGTATAATTTTATAATTTTAGTGATTTTAATAATTTTTATATTTTATATTTTATATATTATTAATAAATATTAAAGTTACTACCCCTATAAAAATCTCGCTAAGGCTCTAGCATTACGAAAAAATTTACTAGCATCTTAAGTTAGGTTTATGCTAATCTAGCAATTTCGGCATTTAGCCGCATTTAGTTGCATTTTACGGCTATATACTATACCGCCAATAACAATGCTACAATTTGCGGCTAAACGCTACTTTAATAATAACAGTGCTGTAAGCTGCAGCTTATTATAGTATGAGCCACTTATTATAGTACGAGCCGACTATTACGGTATAAGCTAACTGTTAAGGTACGAGGTAAAAGTATATAATTAATATCGCGTAAAGATCTATATAGGAGGTAAGGTAGTATATATACGCGTTATTTAGGGATTAGGTCCGTGCTTATATATACGCGTACGCTTATAAGCCAAATTATAACAACGCGTGTTAGTCCTATAACACAGCTTAATACTCTCTTAAGGATGGTAATACTGGAAACATTTTAGTTAACTAAGTTTACTATATACGATACGCTACTACTTATAAGTTACTAAAAGACACGTCCCTTAGCCCGCATATACGCCACTATACAATCATAATAGGTTTTGCTATATAGTAACTATATATAGTGTTCAGAACTATCTATAGTTATATTATACTCTTACAATCGTTACTAGCATTAGATAGTCTTAGTGTCTTCCTTCTTACCTTAGCCTACTTTTAAGCTTAAATTGGCCTTCTCCTTATATACTAACTTCTGCAGTAATAACGTAAATTTAGTTAACTTTAATATCCTTTACTTAATACTCGACTTCTAATTAGCTATAATAGTACTATAGCAGACGGGCTTAGTCTATCCTCGTTAATTTATCTAAGTAAATAGTTACTTTACCTCCAAAAGCTTATAGCTTAGCTTAACTATAATAGTATAATTTGCGCGCTATAGGTTAATGGCCAGCCTAATTAATGCGAAGGTACAAAGTAGGATCCACTTAGAGTTATTAGTATTAAAGGTTTACTGAGCCTTAGCCTTCTTAATATTAAATATACTGGCTGCATAGTGGAGCACCTTATCTTTACTATATTCTTTATATAGCCTATTAAACCAACAAGCTAGTATAAGAGGTAAGTAAGTAGTAATAATAATCTTATACGCTAAACTATCCGTCCGTTTTTCGTTATAAACACAATTATAGATTTTTTTAGCTTTAAAGAACTTTGCATTCTATTAAAAATAGCGGTTAAGCATATTAGTAAACTCCTTACTAAGCGGGTTAGTAGTTTACTTAGCGATAATTAGGTCCTTAAGTGTGCAACTCTAAGTTTTTAGGCATTTGTTATTAGACTTATTAGACTTAATTATAATAGGGGTATGCTAGTCCTAGTATTAAACAACCTAGGCTACGCTTACTGCCGTTTTTGCGTTAGTGTATAACTCGGCTTAGGTAAGTTTTGGTATCTTAGGTTTAGTATTTAGATCGCTGCCATCTTCCTCCTATATAGCAAGAAGTTCCTTATATTGGCGCCTCTGCTCTATCCTTACTCGGTCCTCTATAGCTATAATTATAGCCGCCTTAGTATTATTAGGGTCGGCCTATAACATAACTAATTTAAAATAGCTATTCTTTAGGATAAGCTTTTACTAATTAAACCAGAGTGTTAACTCCCCTCTATATATCTAAAACGTTAGAATGACTATACGGAAAAATATAGCCAGTTCGCCGAATTTCTTATCTACTATTACTCTAAATAGGTTAGTCTTCGCATCCTTATAAAGACAGTTAAATTCCTTCTTCTTTAGCTAGATGTTTTCTTCTTTAAGCTTAAGCAGTACTTTAAACTCCGTTCCCTTTAGCTTATCTACTTTCTCCTACTCGGGCCTCTTTAATCCTACTATAATAAACCGCATTAGTTACATTAGGTTCCTATTATTAGGCGTACCAAACGCACCCTATACGGCAGGGCTGCGATTATACGTAATATGGTACTCCTTAACTACATCCTTAATAAACAATATTAAGACTCTACCGGTTGCGTCTAGGTAGCATTCGTCCCAAAGGATACGCCCAACCTATATTATACTCTTTAATTTCTAATATAATCTAGGAGTTTTGCCCTTTAGGTATTTCTATATACTAGTTTATATAGTAATAAACCTGCGTATTAGTCGTATGGTAATATAATTTTGCGTAGTAATTAGAAGGAATTAAGTTAAGTATCTTGGCGCTAATAGTTCCGTCGCATTAGGGGTAGGGTAATAATTATTCTTAAACCTAGCTTTACCCCACGGGTGTAATAGGAGAGTCTTGCCAACCAGATATATATTATTATTATTCTCCTATTATTCCTTATTGGTCCACTTAAGAGCCTTATAGATTTATAGCTATTCGTCCTTTTTTAGTTTACTAAATATCTTAACTTTATTATAGCTAGGGGCGAGAATTATAATCTAGGGCGGGTTAGGGCGCTTTATAATCGCGCCGTCTTATAATATTATACTCACGTCCTTTAGAAATCCTAGCAGGCCCGGGGTTAGCGTAAAGACAACTAAGTAGCCTCGCTGTGGGTCTATAGGGTATAGTTTCTTAAAGTTATCTTTGTAGTAGTATATAATCAGCTGCTTTACTACCTATAGGCATTTTACATCCGGCGAATACATCTTAGGTAAGTGGCAGATTACATCCCTAGCGGCTCGGGCCTCTTAAACGTCTATTACGTTCTAATAATAAAAGTAGTTTATTAGCTATTAAGTAATTATTTATATAGTCTTACCCGCGCTAAGTTCGTCTACACAAATACCGCCTCCTTTAATTGTCCTCTCTTACTTAAATACCTAAGCTATATATACTACTTAGTATAGGCTAAATTTAAAGCCTAATACAAGGCCCTAATTAGGGAGTTCAATTAGGGTAGTCTTAGAAAGTGCTTTTAATAAGACGAGTAGGAAATACTTTAGAGTAAGTAAAATATCTGCCTCTGTTACGTACGCTAGTGCGCTATTTAGGTTATCCTTCCCGGCCTTATAGAGCTAGGCTAAGAAAGATTACTAGTTAAGCTCTTCCTCTACGTCTACGTCTTAGTCATTATTATTAACTAAATCCTTATCTTAGTCGTTATTATTAACCAAATCCTTGTCTTAGTCGTTATCATTAACTAAATCCTTATCTTTATCTCTACTCTCTGCGTCCTTAGAGTTAGTATAATATAAGAACTAATTATCATATCCACTGGCATATTACGGCAATTTACTGTCCTTTACGGTAACATCTTAAGGGGTATTAATAGTTGGCAATACGGCAGTAGGGTTGTCTATTATATCGTCAGGCTAGTATATACCTTTAGGTTCGGTAATAGGTTACGGCGATTTACTATTATCTGCGGCAATTTCTCCGGTACTGCTGTTACTTACTAATATAGGCTTATAGGCAGATAGGTTACGTCTTTCCTTTACTAATTACCTTCTGCGCACAACTGGCTTATTATTACTATTTTCTATAAGGGTGTCTACCGCTAATTCTACTTAAGGGCGTTTCCTACTTCTATTTAGGCTAGCCTTACAACTATTTAACTTCCTAGGCACGACCGGCTTACTTTCGTTATCCTCCGCCAGAGCACTTATTGCTAATCTTAGTTAAGGCCACTTATTATATTTACCCGATTTAGTTTTACTATTATTTAATTTCTTATATCTAATAGGCTCGCCCTTACTATCTTCCTTAGAGCTATATGCTGCTAATTTTAATTAACTTCGCTTCTTACCTTCTCCTAGTTTACTCTTACCGCTAGCCTTACGCAGCGTTAGGACTTACTGGCTATCTTTTACGCTACGTCCGTTATGTTTAGGCGCCTTAGATTTAATAGCTAGCGGTATATTATTAGTAGTAGCGACTTAGAAGTTTAAGCTAGGAGGTAAGAATAATGCTATAAGCACGGCCTCCTTTGTGTTATTTCTCGCTATTTCGCTAAGAGCTGCAATAAGTGTGCCCTTTAACCGTATTACGAGGTTTTTATATCTCCACAGCAATATATAGATGTTCTTTTTAGGCGGACCGTTAATATTAAGCTCTGTATAGGCTTATAGTTCCTCCTATAGCTTACCTAGAGCTATATATAGGTTTCCGCTTATTAGATATAAGACTTAAACCACCCTAACTATTAACTTACCTATTAAGCCTATAGATTAAATTTCAATCTTAATATCTCCTATATTAATTACGTTGCTCGCCGCTAGGGTTACTAGCTAAAGCAAAGGGATACCATATAGTAGGGTTGTAGTAACGTCTATAGGCTATATCGCATGCAGTAGCTAAGGTGGCGTTATCTTATCTTATACTTTAGTCTTTAGGGGTAACGTATATTTATACAGAGCGTGCCTACTCTTAGAGGTACTTAGTACCCTCCTTACGCAATTAGAATAAGCACTTCCTATAATTTTTAAAATTACCTATAGTTTCTAATCCAGTAGAGCATTGGCAAATTACAGGAGTTACTTATAAAACTCCTTAATATACCCTTTTTTCATTATTATAGAGTTACCGCGATATATTACGTGCTTAGGCTTAACTTTAATTATAATATCTTTAACTATCTCTTTTAGTCTATTATAGTTTTTGATGCTTATTCTAAAGCCTTAGGCAATATCTATATCTTTAGTCGGCTTTAGGTTTGCCTTATACTACGCGTCCGGCTTTACTTATATTTATATTATTATTAAGTCGCTTATTCGGTTAGGTATATACAATATTACGGCATATATTAAGTAGAAGGTAACTATTAAAGTAAAAGGGCTTTGTACGGTAGCTGGCTAGCGCTACATTAGCATAACTCTAGTGTTAGACGTAGTTAGGGGTTAGTTATAGGAGAGATAAAAGATAGAGTAAGTAAAGTTAATTAAAAAGAGGTAAAGAGGTAAATCTTGCAATTACCCGCACGTGCCCGCATAGAGGTAAAATTGGCTATAGTTTGCTGCTACTAGTTAGGGTAAATACGGCTAGACTTAGTACTATACAGTTAAATAAGGGTATAATTATATAACTTATAGGGACTACCCTACCTAGCCTATTTAGGGCTAGGTGGCGGTCTAGTACCACTAAACTCTTATAGTTTTTAATATAAGCGATTTATTAAGTGCCTATAAAGAGGTAACTAGTTATTACGGTATAGTAGAATATAGGAGGTTATAGGCGTTACTATATTTCTTATTATTATATAGAGTTAGTATATATACGCGCCGCCAGAGTTAAAGGGCTAGCCTACGTCTATATATGCGGGCTCTATCGCTGCGAAGTGTTTGCTATATAATAGGTAGTATTTCTAGTAGATGGTGACGTATTGCACTTATTATAGGCGTCACTATATTTCTTATTGTTATACAAAGTTAGTAAATATACGCGCTACTAAAGTTAGAGGGCTAGCCTGCGTCTATATATACAGACTTTATTGCTATAAAGTGCTTAGTATATAACAGGTAGTACTTCTAGTAGACGGCGACGTATTACACTTACTTTATAATCGCTAGTGTTATTATTATACTATATAGCACTTAAGGGCCTACTAGATAAGTCTATCTAGAATAATAATTATCTAGTATACGGGATTTACGTCTATGCATAAATATCTAGTGCTTATTTAAACGCATATCTACTATAAAAGGTAGTAGGAGGTTTTATATCTTATATTATAAGTTTATACAATTAATAGCATTTTATAGTATTTTATAACATTTTAGGGCATTTTAGGACAGTAAATATGTTATATATACTAGCATCCAGCTATTTAGCAATATTAACTTATCTTGTTATTTATCTATTTAGTATTATATAAGAGGTTAGTATTCTACTATAGTATTTATTGCGTTAAAGTCTCTTAAATTTAATATCTTTATTTTAGATCTGTCTAAAACTATATACAGTTTTATAATATCTTACCTCCCACCCCATACTCTAGCAAGAGATTATTTAGTTAATAATACCTTTTCTCTTACTAATTAAGGGAGGAAAAGACTTATACTTTCTAGCAGTAGTAGGCTGTGCTTATTAGTGATATTTTTAACAGATTATGGTGTTTAAGTTTCTGTTTACCTATAATATAATTAGCCTACCTATAGTAAAGTACTTTTACTTTACTACTTACTTCTCTTTTCCCTTACCCTTCTATATGTCTATATACTTATATTATAAACTATAAGAGCTTAATAGTACTAGACTATTACCTAGCCTATATTAAGAGATAGGCTAGGTAAAGTAGTCCCCGTAACTTATACTATACCGCGCCTTCCTCTATAGGTTAGTCTTATTACTATAAATTTACCCTTATACGCATTTAACCTACAAAGTGCATAACTATATGCTTTACCGCCAAGGCCTTACTTATATAATTTTATTAGGGCGCGCCTTATTTCCTTACCTTTACTAGTTAACCTAACTCTACTAACTACCTACCCTTACTCTTACCCTACTAGTATCCACCTTTATAACCGGTGCCTTTATAGATCTATCTAAGCTATAGAGCCTTATAATATAGTAAGTCAGCTGCCTTATCTTTGGCCTTAGCTATATAATAGAGAATCTATATTTACTAATATATTTATATAAACTACTACTTAATATAGCCTACTACCAAAATAGACCTACCCACTAATTATTTTATAACTCGCGATGTTAACTACGTCCGTAATTACAAAAAGTTCGCTAAAGGTGTTATAGTTTTTAAGATTGCCTTAACTATAGCATCTACGGGCTCTAGTGTCTCGTAAGGTAATGGTAAAAGCCCTATACTTAATAAGCCTCTTCTTCTAGAGCTCGGCAGTCTATACCTCTCGGCTAACAACGCTCTAAAATACTATCTCTATTTATTTACCGGCCATATACGCGCCAATTATCCTCTTAAGAAAGCTTCTTAACTTTATTACGGCTGCGGTAAAGCCAGTCATCTTAAAGCTAACTACCCTAACCCTATATATAATAATTATAGGGAAGCCGGTTATCTTAAAAGCAACTATTTTAGTATAACGTATAACTAATATAGTGCTATAGGCTATAGAAAGCGAGACTGTCCCTAACTATTAGGTAAGAAAAAGCGGACTTACCTAAACTATAGCTCTTTAGACCATTAAACTGTCTTTTATAATTAGGTATATAAAAACTATAAAGTTATAGGGTATAATATTAATAATTGCATAAATAAACCTACTTTAATTTAGGTAATAGACGCCGTAACCGCTTTAGGTAAAGTAGATGTACCAAATACTGCTACTTTAAGTATAGCTGCCACCTCTCTATTACCCAAACCTCTTAATATAGCCGGCTTTTATCCAGTAGCGGATAACCTAGTAAATAATTTAGATACCTATATAGAGGATAGCAATTCCGTAATAGCCGAACCTTTAGATATACTCTAGCTTCCAAATAATAACCACCTTATAGTTTAGTTTATTATGCAAATTATTAAAGAGTATATTATAGCATATAGTATTATGTTCTAGGTATTTTATAAAACCAGTAGAATGCCTACTCATTATTTATATAAGACGGCGTCTGTCCAATTTATAGATGCTAATATTACTAGCAACGTTAAGGTTAATACTGCTAATACTACTTCTCCGGTTACTTAACGACTATTATATCTAACTACACTTAAGTATCTTACTTGCATTCTCCCGCAAGATGCCGCAACCCTACGACTTTACTATATTAGGTTCGTTGTCGCCTTTAATAAACTCGCATTAGGTACGCGCACATTACTTAGCGAGTACTTCTTCGTTAACAGGGACTTTAGCCTATTTACGCTATAAATCCATAAAGCTTAGGATATGCTATTAAATAGTCCTGTGGTCATTATCTACTTCTTTATATTAGGCACTAAATAGCTTAATAGTTATATCGCGAGCCTAAACACAAGCCTATAACAGTAGAGCGTTAACAATCCTTTAGGTCGCTAGTAGAAGAACTATAATATAAATGTCCAGCTTAGTATATAGCTCTTAGTAGAGGACCGACCATTATATAAAATCCCCGCGAGGTATTAGTTTAATAGCGTTCTTAAGTATTTTACGGTCTAGTTTTATGCCGCAGTCGCAAGCCTTAAGGCCGTTAATTAGAACCCCTAAGTACCTACTATTATTCGTCTTATTACCTTCCTAGGTAGCGCGGACCAAGTCTACTACGCTACTATCTAAATAGTTAATAGTCTTACCCTTTACACTAACTCTATCATTAATATCTTATTTCTAGGTAAAGACGCAGATAGCTAGGCCAGCTAGAAAGGAGTTATTATTAATACTACTCCCTTTAGCTCCGGCTATAACTACTATACTTTTATCTTTTAACTATAGGTAGGTTATAAGTTTATACTAAACCCTATATTCGCTCCAGAGCATATCCTAAACAGCGACAACTTTATAATAGTTAGTGACCTAAGTAAGGCCCTAATTACGGCATAGGGCATTAAATATCTTATAACTAAGCATATCCTTAAGGTTGGAATCTCCTAAAAGATTAATACTCTACGCTACCTATAGCAAGGAGGCAACAGTTTCTATATTAAGCGCCAAATTACGCTATCTAACAACTTCACAGATCTCCCACGTATTAATTACTTTAACTGCGATATCGCTAAGTATAGGAAGAACTCGGTTAATAATACCCTTAAGGCCGTCTTACCGCTACTTAATAAAGAGTAAATAGATGCCTATACTGCGCTCAAACATATAATAGGCGGTATTTTGCTAATATAAGGCCCTAGTAGTATTAGGAAATCAACCTTCCTAACTATCTTAGTACAATACTAGTATTAACTTAGGTTACCCTAATAGGATCCTACTAAAATCTAAGTCCTATCGCCGCTCAATTGCCAACTAAATATGCTAGCTAAGACAATTAATAATGCGCTTATGGAGGACTATAAGGCACTAATTGCGCAAGGCCGTCCCGCCAAATTTCCTATCGTCCTTTGCCGCCATATGCGCTTAACGGAAACTAAGGTCTATAAGCAGGATGCCGTTATATAGCGAACAGCGGCAGGTATTAACACTTGTCCTAAGTATTTCAAGGAATAGAATGACTATGCTACAATTAATAAGGACGCGTCTATGCTAAATATAGCATTCCTACTCTACTGTACGTTTAAGGCTAGTAATACCACCGGCTTTAATAAAAGGTTATAGGTCATAGATTTGTCTAAAGGTTAGTAGTTATTACGCCTTATAGGTGTCCCGGATAGTAACGGAAACCTATATCCTATTACAGACCCTAATACAACTAAATACGCCAAATTCCGCCAATACTTGCACTAATTTGCGCTTAGTAATAATATAACATAAGACAATAAGATAGGATTAATACTTATAGCTAATATAGTTATTGCAAACCTGGCCAAAAAGGCTAATGTTATTCTTATAACACCTAATGTAGTCTTATAGACTTATGTATATTCCATTAGCGCTATATACACAGTTTTCTACAATAAGGCTAGGAAGGCGTCTAAGCTAGGTAGTCTTACTAGGTTCGCTTAGAGTAGACTATATTTAATCTAGGGAGGTCTATAGATCTAGGCTGGCGACCCTATACCTTAGGTTTTCCTTAATAATATATACTAACCAAAACCAATCCTCGGTCCTAATTTTAATAATCCGTTCTACTATTAGAAATCCATCTCCCTCTATACACGTCTCCTTACGGCTAGTACGGATACGGTGTAGTTTTTACTATAATATTAATTTATTAAAGACATTATATGTCTTATAAATGCCGTCCTGCCACATAGCCAGCTTTAGATAAGCCTAATAGTTAAGGACCGAGAGCAGTTAAAGCTGGCGGCGAGCTTTTTTAAGGATATGCTGCGCTGCGACTACCCTGTCGCCTTTCTTACCGTTAATAGTACTATATAGGTAAATGAGCTTAGCTAATTAACGTATAACCTAGTCTACGCTTAACGCACATTTTAGGTAGCTATAGCGCTAATAAACTTTAGATTTAAGCCATTAGAGGTTAGCCTTACCGTTCTATATACAGCCTAACTTACCGTCTACTCCGCAGCGCTGCATGCGCTTAAAGAATAGTGCTACGCCCAGCAAGATAGCAATAAGTGGCGGAAATTTACGCCATTAGTTAGCGAGATTAAGGTCTTTACCGTTAACGGCATCTAAGGCGGCTAGGTGGAGTTATTAGTGTATAATACAACAGTTGCCGATCCGCTAAAATTTGTCTAGGATATAGTAAGAAACCTTTTTATAATTACTAGACTATAAGCGGGCCTTATTATCGTCGGTAGTCCCTAAGTAGTCTATAATTATTATACTAGCAATAAAACCTTTATAAATACCGCGTACTATAAAATTAAAAAGTAGTATAAGGACAATAAGGTATTAATTAACCTTAAGAATCCTAAGCAAAAAGAGCACTTCTAGCAACTTATCGCCCTATTCGACGTTAACAAAACTATACAGCGTATCTACTACTAGCGTACAGCCGATTACACGCCTATTTCGTACAGTATAGACGTTAACTTTAATATTACTATCCCTGACTTCGCGGGTAGAGCAAATATTAGTGGCGCTAGTAATTATACTAAAGTGTAGAACAAGGCCAATAGAGAGGGCGCTAATAATAACGGCTAGGACGGTACCGGTAATAATAGCAAGAATAATAATAATAGAGAGGATGTTAGTGGCGTTAGAATATAAGAAGGGTAGTAAAGATAGATATTATAGACTTTACTAGCAGCAAGACCCTTAAATAGGGACACTAGATAGAAGTTAAGAGCGGCGGTAGCTATAGGCCTTTAGTATTTATAATTTTACTACAGCACTAGGTAAAATACGGCATATTATAATATTATATATTATAGCTAAATTAAATAGACTCTTAATAATTATAATCTCTAAAATAGATAAGCGTATTACGGTAAAGATAGCCTAATTTATAAAGCTTAGTAATTTTAGTTTTTATCCCTTATAGGCTAGCGGTTAATTAATACTAATCCGTAATCTAGATTTTAAGGGGTTGTTTAATTATAATCTATCGCTTTTAAATCTAAACTAAAAGTCTAGTAGAAAGAATGCGTTTCTTCCTAATTTAATACACGTCTATAGCTCTATAGGTTATATGGACATATACAATCTAAAGCCTTTAAATTTAATTTAAAGTTTAAATAAGGAGCTTTAAGCTCCTAATTTAAACTAATACTAAGACCTCAGTTCAGATTCTGTATATAGTAAAGTTGCCAACTTTTTAGTAACTTTTAGCGTGTTTTTTAAAACATTAAAAATTTGTGGCTAAAGTTAAGTTAAACTAGAATTTAATCGAACGGTTGCCTTAGAATTAAATTAAAGCTTTAAATTAACTCTATTTTAAAGCCCTCATTCTAATTTAAACTTATAACTAAATATTCCCTAAGTACTTAACCAGTCAGATTATAGTCTAGATATCTCGCCAACAACTACAACTATTATTAATTACTCTCCGTATAGTATAGGCCGCCTCTATTTTTACTAAACTATAACAACCTTAAATAGGATCTAATCCTTTTCTTACTATAGCTGCTACTAAGGCAACGTGACCTAACGCCCTCTCCTGCTTATATTAGGTATGCTATTCCTAGCATTAGTACACCGTTACTATATCTTAAGAAACTTGTTACTAATACTATAGGCCCTTAGAATAATACCTGTCCTACTATATTAGCTACTAGCTAGTAAAACATAGGACAAATATAATATCTATATAGTTGCCCCCAATAGAAGAGCCTATAGTAAAGGCAATTTGCTATACTACGTCTGGATAACCTAAGATTATATATATAGGCAATAATCTTAAGGCTTCCTAGTGCAATAGGAGGTCTTGCTATAAGGCAAACTTAACTAAAGTCACTATCTCTACGTAGATTAGATTAACTGTAATTAATTAATACCTTTTAGCCCGCCTAGCGAAACGTGTTACGCTAGAGATAGGGCTAGATAAACGTTAGTAATATATTATAATTACAACGGATATCTATATACTATCTCTACGGATAGCCGTAAATATAACCTAGCCCACCCTATAATAAACTGCCCTTAATAGAGCAGCCCTTAAGGCCCCATTGTTTTAAATAGGCATAGTCTCTATATAGGCGGCCTATATCCACTCCTTATTATAATCTACCCCAGCCTCTAAAAACATCTTAACTAGTAGCTAATATTCGACTATGCGTAGGTCTTAAGGTGTATTAGACAGTAACACTAGACTTAAGGCCACGTCTATACTTAGGACTAAGTTCGTACCATCTAGTTTCCGCCTACAAAGTAGTATAACGAGTTATTTAAGATTATAGCCGCAGTTCTATATATAGTTAAGCTAAGACAAACTCTGCGAGTTTACGGTAACTATATGCCCCCTTTCCGCATCTATTATATAGTTAATACTAGGCCGTCCTAGTACCTTTATCTTCTTATATATATTTAACTATACGCGGGCTAGTATATTCTATATAGCCTTATATACCTATAGCGCTAGTGCCTTCTCGCATTCTACCACCTAACGGATAACTTTTTAGATCGCCTACTCGCGTAGTAAATCATTTAGTTATCCGCGAAATAAAATATATAGGATGCCGTCCTTAATAATAACCTGCTTAAAAGTCCGCTTAATAGTATTAAGTCTCTCCGCAGTAATGCCTAAGCCAGTAATAAGCTATATATCTTTTCGCGGGTCCGTAGCGCTTATAGAGTTATACTACGCCGCATTTACGGTATACCGCTGTTATATATCGCGTCCTATTATAAAAAATAGTCTAGTATCCTAAGTAGGGAATAGTAGTATTTAGAATCCTATGCTTAGTATAATAGAGAGGCGGCGCAACGTTAGCAATAAGTAGAGTCTCCTAGCCTAACGTAACGTAATCTAGCGTAAATTAGCGCAAAACGCAACGGGTTACGCTATTTAGCGCGTTAGTATCCACGGACATTGCCATACTCTTACTATACTCCTCCTATCTTAACTAGCTTATAATATAATACGAGCCATAAATACTACTTTAAACATATAGTTCTACACAGATATTATTTTCGGCTCCCTTCTAACTAAACTATAGTAAATTATAGCTTAATGCGGCAATTTATAAATAAGCTCTATTTAGCGGCAATATAGAAAGTATAGGACTAAAGTAAAAAGCACGGGCGGTCTAACCTATTATAAATAATATTATCTAAGACAATAGAAATGGAAGAAGGGTAGATATAAGGGCGTTAATATTAAAGAGACAAATAATAATATACCCTTACGCCATTAAAGCTTAGAGGAGTATTAAATAGCCTATTATAAGGCCGAGCTAGAGCAATATAATAAGTGGCCACTTACATAATATATAGACGACGATGCACCATCATGCTATTAAACCTTAGAAGGGCATTATATAACTAATTATAAGGCCGAATCGGAGTAAGGTAATAAGTAGCTACCTATATAAGCTTTAGGTAATAATATTATTAATAAGCTAAATAACAGGGCTGCGGATATGCACTATAATAATAATTCTGTAATATTTAATAGGGTATATAACCTAGCGATAGTTAAAACTAATTAGTAAACTTTAACTAGAACATCTATAGACGTCTTTTAGACTAAAATATTTAAAGAGGCCACTAGCCGCGCTATAAGAAAGCCTCTAGGACGGAACTAAGAAAATCTCTAAACTATAGACAATACTGCGGTAGTATACAATATTATGCCGCGTATTAAGCATACTAGTAATACACTAGATAAGACACCTCCCCTATTTTATTTATTTAGTAGTAAGGCAGAATACGCACAGGTTTTATAATAGGTAAGCTATAGGACTTCTAACTGCGCTATTAACGAGTAGTTTAACAATATTAGGCTTTAGGGAGTATTTGCCAACCATTTTTCTTACTAGAGTGCTAATAATATTAAAGCAAAACTACTTTTAAAATAGATGTAATCTAAGAGTAATTAACCGCAATAGATTAAAATAATTGTAACTATAGGGGACCAGTAGCTACTAGTACGTCACCAAAATATTTTAAAGATCGTGTCCTTCCTTATTAGTTACGGCCCTTTCTAAGGAGACATAACTTTCTTACCAGTAAGGTAGTACTTATTAGTAGGAATAAGAATATATAATAAGCTTAATACAGTAGACTAGTAGTAGGAGACGCAAGAGTAGCTACCGCTCGGCGCAACTATAGTGCTAATTATATTAGCTAGTAACAAAACCCAACTAATATAATACGCTGGCGGCAAGAAAGTATAGCCGCTTTATATTTTAATTAGAAACATTAAACTGCGTATTTAATAATCCGTAAATTAACTAGCCCTATTGCTACTTATATACCTCCTAGTTTATATACCTAGTAACTAAATAATATAACTAGCGGTGTAATATAAGACCGTTACAGCTATCCTTAAACGTATACTTCAGCGACAACCCTACTACTAGTATAGTTATGCTAATAATACCTATAGCGTTAGAGAAAGCTAGCAAAGAAGAAGTACGTCTCCTATACGCGAATGGCTAGAATTAACACTACTTTCTACTTCTAGCTATATTTATAGCTAATTATAAAGAATAGGTTACGCTTATAGGTATTAAAAGTGGCCGTAAATATTCAACTTATTATATATATATGAATAAACGGTATAATCTAACGACTGCTATCTAGCGACTATAGCCGTTCCGTATATACTAATTAATAAAAGACCAAATATAAATATAGCAGGAAGGTTGCGATACTAATAAAAAGGATAACTTAGATTATATTTAGCCGTTCCATAACTTTATATAGGGCTATAATCTATCTAATATCTACAAGATAATAGCGCCTAATTTCCTACACTAGGTGCTTAAAGGCCTTACTAGTAAATATCTTATACACTAAATTAAGGGGCTTATATAAAGCAAAATATAGGCCAGAAAATATCGGGGCCTTAATATCCCGCGTATAGATAGTCGCGGCTAGGAGATATTAAATATTAATACACTTATTACTACCCGCTTTATATAGGTGGAATAATTTACTAATATAATAATATGGGATAGCTAGGTAAATATCGGCTAATAAATAGGAAAAATATATAAATCTCTATTATAATAATTAGTCCCCACTATAACATCCTTACTAAAACAGAATAAAGGCGCCATGATATTTATCCGGGCGTTTATAGACTTTACTATACTACCTTAATATATATTACACGATAAATCAACTATCTAGTACCTAGTAGTAGCTATTTATAGAATAGACAAAATAAAGGATATATTCCTTCCGTTTTAACTAAGTAAGGTAGGACTATTACACTTTAATATTCCTAAGCTATATGCTATTACCCACTATCTAGAGAGTATCTAATAACTAAAAGTAATTAGAGGTATAAATATAGAGTATTTGGAGCAAGTATATAAGCTATAAAAGGCATTCTACCGCAGAACTAATAAACGGAACAACTATAAAGAGCAAATGCTATAATATAACACTATATATCTTAACACTATACTTTAGAACGAACTTAAGCTATAGGCGTTAACTAATATAATTAATATAGTAGACCTAATAAGCGCAATATAGACAATATAACTAGGCCCTACAGTTAATATATATATATATATTACTCGTATATATAAAACTTTAACGACTATATAACTTAGACACTTTAAAATTAGAGAATTAACATATCTATCCAGCGTACGGTTAAGGAGGTACAGCGCTAGATAGAGATTACTAACCTTATATCTAAACTAGCCCCCTTTATAAGGGAATGCCATAAGCAGATTAACGGAATTTAGTAAATAAACTAGGACGTTAACTAACTAGAGGCTAATAACGATTAGGTATTAAAGATGCCCTTAAGTATCTATTACAGCGTTATATGCTATATTTACTTTAGGAAGGATACCACTAATACTAATAAGCTTAATAAGGTGTTTGCTCGATATACCCTATTATAGGCTAATACTAGAGCCCCCCGCTATAATACTATAATAGTATAAGAATATAAGTAGGCAAATAACAGCCTCTATAGCAATAAAGTAGGGAGGCTTTATCTACTATTTATAATCTAGGATACTGGGCGATTAGATAGTAAGGGTAAATACCTAAAATATACTAGTGCGTTAGTAGAGACCCTTTAAGTTTACGACGGTAGTAAGATTAACGCAAAAACTGGAATGCTTAGAGTGCAAAGTATAAAGCTATTTAACAGTAGGACAAAACGTACGTTGGATGCCCTCTAGATATATAACATTAACTATATCGCGAGGCCTATCTCACTTATACCAACAGACATTAATGTTATAGACTATTTCTTTATAAATAACTATAGCAATTGGGATATATATAATACTATATATAACAAAGACTTTAAGCAAATAAATAGGGTATAGGTTAATGCATATATAAGGAAACAGGCTTACACTAGGCGGTAAATAAATACGACTTAGCTAAAATAGCGGCAAGTTATAACTAGCGGCGCCAGATTATAATAAAGGGGCAAATTACCGCGACTATAATAAACTAGAATATAACACTACTACGCATCGCCCTCTACGCGCTAGCTACCCTTTATATCCTATACGCCGTACTATCTACCTTAAAAGTAGGTAAATATCACAAGGAACTAGGCTTCTATATAGTATAAAATAAATATTATATAAAATAAAACCCTACGCTATAGTAAGGTAACCTAATCGCCCTATTATAAAGCCTAACAGACAGTTAGGCTGCCCTCCCAACTTATTATTATAAGTTTATTAAAGCTCCTTTTTATATACTTGGTAAGAAATGCCTAATTTATATTATAAAAGTTAACTAGGTTATTATTTAAAGTATATTAGGTATAAAACTCCAGGCTATCTAGCGTCTCCTAGGGAAGTAAGGTATATATAAAAGTTAAATAGTTCTACTAAACTAATATACTTATTCTCTACCTATCCCATAAAAAAGTAAACGAAGACGCTATAAGTTAAGTAGTAGCTCCTAAGATAATCTAGATCTTAAAGGGGATAATATTAGGCTCTATACCGTAACTATCTCTATTAAAAGGCAAGGCTATTATTAATATGCCACAGTACAACCTATTATCGTTAATTTTAATAACGTTATTTTAACGGATAGTTCTATTCTCGTCGGACGAAAGCCTATAAACCCTAAGCAACCCCAAAATATCTAAAACCTATACTTAAAAAAAACGCATATGTTACTTAAATAAATAACCACTATAGGATGACTTTGGACGACGTATAAAGCAGCTACTTAGCCTAATTAATATAAAGATATATAGTATTGCTTAGATACGTTTTATCGCACAAGTAATAACAGGCTCTATACCTAAAGAGCTCTATCTCTCTCCCTAGCCGGAAATAAACATAAGCGGTTTAAATACACTAATAAAGTAGATATAGAAAGAGGTAATTGCTATTATAGACTGTTACAGAAACCTAATAAATAGAGTATTAAGTATACTACTAGGGCCAGCGGCACGCAAGGTTCGCGGTCCTTAGATTTAATAGTACTATACTAACTAATTTTCCAGCTATATAACCAGCTTAGCGTGTTTTAGTATTATATAATAAATATAGTACGCGATACCGTTACCAGGAGCTATTACTACCTTAAACTAAATACTAAAGCTATAGTAGAGAAAGTAGCGGAACTACTTAAGAATAACCACTTTACGCTTAGTAGCCTGGTTAGTACTTTACCTTTTACTATACCTAACTAACTAAGGCTAGGATAGAGAGATAAGATTTAGGGCGCCGATTATCATATATTATATTAAGCGCGTATTTTTTAATTCTAGGCTAAGGTTACTTACCCTTAATAAGAATAGTACTAACATCTTCTTACCTATTACAGCTAATATAATATAGCTTATATATATAGTAATTTAATATACTCTTAAGGACTATAGAAGCAAAATATAAGTTATTTATAAGTTTAAAGCTAACGCTATAATTACAGGTAAATCTATAGGAAGCCTCTTACTATACTTACTAAAGCGTATAATAGATAGTTGGGAGTAACTATAGAATACCTAAAAGAGCTACTAACCTAAGCGTAATAAAAGGCTATGTAGGCTACTTCTATAATAAGTTAATAAGATATAAAACGTAACTAGAGATAAAATACTATAGACTTAATAGGTAATTAGTAATCCGTTTAAGGATACTATAGAAGATCTAGAGGAACTAGATCCTAAGTATAATAATAGGTTTACTTAATAACTATATACTATAAGTGTAAATATATAATATTATATTAATTACATCGCAACGTTATATCGCGATACTTGCTGCATACTATAGCACTTTACCGCCGTTTCCTATATTATAATATTACGCCATTTTAATTATTATATGCGGGCTAATAAAGATAATATAATAGGACAACGGTAGCCTAGCATATTTATTGCAAAGAATAAACCCTAAAACTATATATAAAGTCTCCTTCTCACAGTATACTAATAAGACAATTTTAATACTATATAACTATAATATTAATACTATCTAAGCGCGCCTTAAATAAATTTAAGGTAATAATAAATAGGAAATAGGAATTAATTACCGTATCTTATAGTATACTTTCGCTAGCAAGTTTAAGGTTATAAATATTATAAATAGTGCTATACTAGAGGATATAGAGGCCCGCCTATAGAGTAGAGATGGACTAGTAATACTAGAATTTATTAATAAAGAGAATAAGAGTAAAGAAGGCAGTAGAATAGATAGGGAAAATAATAGTAATAAAGAGGATAAGAGTAGAGAAGGCAGCGGAATAAATAGGGAAAATAACAGCGAGAATAAAGATAATTAGGGGTTTAATAGTACGGTGCTATTATCGCGGCGGGACTTATATAAATATTAAACTTAAAATAGTAGGTTAACTAAAGGGCGTTATTAGGCGTATTAAGGTTATATTATACTACTATTAGGTTAAAATATATTCTTTATATAATATATACCAGGCGCGTAAAATAAGTAAAGAATACTAACTATATAGAATAAGTAAAGGGTACTAACTATGTAGAATAAGTAAAGGGTACTAACTGCGTAGACTAAGCAAATGTAAGAGTACATATATTAGATCCCGCCGCGCTTGCGAACAAGTTCGCAAGCACTCCGTGTCTTTTTGGCCGAATGGCGACGTTAGGGCGGGAAACGTTACAATTGTGCTTGCGAACTTACTGGGGCCAGGTGTCGTGGGTTCGATCCCCATCGGTCACTTTGCTCTGGTACAGTCTAACGCGCATCCGTGCGATGAGGCGTCGGTGAAGATTCCGATCGCTTACGTTACTGGGGACTCCTAATATATGGTGCGACTCTTCGTGTGCGGACCCCCTGCGGCTTGGCGTTCGAGGACGAACGCGCAGAGGGGAGGGCAATTGTAAGAGTACATATATTAGATCCCGCCGCGCTTGCGAACAAGTTCGCAAGCACTCCGTGTCTTTTTGGCCGAATGGCGACGTTAGGGCGGGAAACGTTACAGCAAAGTATACTAATTACGTAGAATAGGTAAATACTACTAACCGCATAGACTAAGTAAATACTATTAACTGCGCGGGAAAAGCAATACTTATTTATTATTTAAAGTAAGTAAGATATATAGAATGTATAAGGGGGGTATTATATATTAATTGCGTATTAAGTATAGAAAGAGCTTAATAAAATAAAGGCACTACTTACCTAGGTAGCTATAAATGCGCAATTAGCTGCACCACATTATTAGATACGGCAGTATACTTATACCGCGTTATTAAATATAGCAGTATACTACACCACATTATTAGATGCGGCAGAATACTACACCACGTTATTAGATGCGGCAGTATACTATACCGCGTTGTTAAATGCGGCAGAATGCTGCACCGCGTTATTAGATGCGGCAGTATACTTGCACCGCGTTGCTAGATGCGGCAGTATGCTACACTACATTATTGGATGCGGCAGTATGCTGCATCGCGTTATTAGATACGGCAGTATGCCGCACCTAAGTCAATACTATACGCTACACGTTGTAGTGCGCGGATTGCGCATTTAGCCGCCAAATGCTGCGAAAATGCTGGTAAATTTTTTCCTAACGTATTATATTAATTTTGGGTTATAGTTTAAACCTAAGTTAAGGGTTTTATCCGTAGGTTGCGTAGAACGGCGTTACGCCTATTAATTCGTTTCTTATATTATTTACAGTAAACTTAGCTAAAGGTAGCCACTTTTCCTAGTCGTCTTATAGGTAGGAGTAGTACATTTATAGGTATTATTTTATAATCGTATTTACAATTTTAGTTTAACTATCTATCTCTAGATAAAATACGGTTAAGAGTTATATTTATATACTTAATTATTTATATAGGGCTTACTAGAAGTTTAAAACGAACTAGCTTTTATAGTTAGATATTATTAAATTAGGAAGTCCGTATAGCTTAAAGATGTACTTAACAAAATATTTAGCTACTAATATTATATTAATTAAGTCTATAGGAATTATATATCGCATTTTTATAAAATAGTTAATAACTACTATAATATTTATAAACCTATTACTATTAGGCAGGTTAACTACAAAGTTAATTAAGATATCTTGCTATCTTTATATTAGAATTGGCAACGGTTAAAGTACTCCTTATTTCTTTATATAAGAGGTCTTTCTATACACGCATATTTTGTATACTTAAACGTATTTTTATATATAGTTGTACATTATAGGCTAGTAATATACTTGTTAGATAATCTTATAGGTCTTTATATAGCTAGGATACCCTACTATAGGGGAATCGTATATAAATTTAAGTATCTTAAATTATAAGGGTTCGGAATTCGGGGCTACTATCTTTTATTAATAGTATAACCGATTATTGCGGATTTCGCATTCGGCGAGTGTAATATCCTTATATTGCCGTTTCCCTATTTAAATTACTTTTATTATATCTACTATCTAAGGGTCGTTTTTATATTTGTGCTCTATTAATTTATTAATTTCTATATTCTACTTATTAATTTCTAATTTATTTCTATTAAGTTCCGCGTCTAAAAATATAGGGCGTAGTTTTTTAAAGTATTTAGGGGGTAGTAGAATTTGTAATTAATTTATAATCCGTTTGTTAGAGGCGTTCGTAGGTAAGTCCTATAATTATTATATTAATAAGTTAGGCTTCTAATTAAGTTTGCTAGGTTAGTATATAATCTTAAAGTTAAATTATAAGAGGTATTTAGCCCAATAAATTTAGCACTATATTAATTGCTTCGTAGTTATAAAGTACTATAGGTTTTTATAGTCCGTTAGTACGCGTATTAGGAATAATAATCCTTTAAGTTTTAGACGCTATTATTTAAAGCATCTAATAATTATAAGTAGTTCCTTATTATATATCTTATAATTTAATTTAGTAAGGGTAAGTTTTTGGAAGAAAAAAAGGCTACTAGGCGTAGCTCGCCGTTCTTATTATATTATAATAACACTTCTCCTAGTATATAATTAGACAAGTCTATTTTAACAATATATTTAAGGTTTAGGTTAAAGTGGGCGAGAATTAAAGCAGTTATAAAACGATATTTTAGGTCATTAAAAGCTTATTTATATTTAGTAGTTTATTTAAATCTTATATTTTTCCTTATTAAGTTTACTAATAGCTAAACAATTTTTAAGAAGTAATTAATAAATTAATAGTAGAAATTTGCAAATCTTAGAAATCCTTAGATGTCTTATATACTACTAGAACTTTCCTAGTTTATAATTACAGCAATTTTTTTAGGGTTTATTTTAATTCCATTATAGGATATAATTAGGCCTAAGTATATAACTTTATATATAATTACAGCACCTATTATACCAAACGCGTGCTTACGCGTTCGGTACACCAGGTACGCGTTTACGCGTTCAGTGTACTAACCACTCGCTTACGCGTCTGGTGCACTTATGAAGCACTAACTAATCAGGGGGGAGGTGCATCAGTATATAGACCACGTAGTCTGCTTTATACAATCGACAGTTACCATCTAAATAAGCATACGATACTACATGTATTTCGTGCCCGTGGATACAACTTACTTATACTATTAAGTTAATACGAATACTAATTAGTAAGCGCGTACAGATCAGCAATCACTTAACACCTCCCCCTAAGCGATACACACGACAGCAACCACCCATTTAGACTCCTAGTATGACCTGCTAGAAGGTCGGAAGTTAGGGATTACGGACTTATCTCTAACTCTATATACTTATTTAAGTCTTAGTACGGTTTACTAGAAGTTATAAACGCGAATATAGACCTATACGGAACCCCTATCCTTAACCCCCTCAAACCTTAAACCTCTTCGGACCTTTTGCGGAAACCCCCTACCCTCCTACAAACTATTACGGACCCGTTAATCAATTTTACAGACCGTTATAAGACCTCCCCCACCCGTTACAAGCTGCTACTACCCACTACGCACCACACTATACTATAGTATGGCAGACATTAGCAAGCAAGTTAGTAAAGGTTAAAAGAAGTGGAGATAAGGCGTCAACATTATGTCTATAAACGACGTTAACAACTACATCAGCTTTAAAATCCTTAAATATAGATACTTTAAGCTTATAAATAATAACCTATAGGAGCAATACAAGGAAGACTTTATGGACTTTACGGAAGCTATTTTTAAGGCTTACAACCCTACTGCCATCCGTAACCTATGAACCCTTTTACGTCACCAAGGCGTATAGGTTAAAAGGGACAAACGAGTCACTGTTGCACGGTCTCTATACAACATACTACGTAAAGAGGACTAAATAGAATAGACTAAAGAGCAGATCTTAGATTACATTAAAACTAGCAACCTCTTTACCTCCTTTAAACTTAACAGAATCTCTAGCCTTATAGCTAACCTATTTAACTAAATTCGTTCCACAAACCTAAGTAGCATTAGAATTAATCTTACTAGCTAAAGTACACCTAATACTTAAGTTACGGACCATAATACCCCCGTAACCCAAATTACGGACTATAATACCCCTATAAACCAAAATATGGACCAAATTACCCCCGTTATTTAAGTTATAGATCCGTAAGCCATATATCCGCAAGCTATAAATCCATAAGTCACAGATCCGCAACCCACCTAAGTAAAGACCTATAGCAAGGAGCTAGCTAACCTGGCTAAGCTCTATACTAACGAATCCAAGTATAGCAGTAAAAACAATAACTTTAACTTTAAACTCACTATCTTTACAGACCTCTGTCAGAAGGCTAATATTCCTAAACAGGAATTTAGCCAAGCCTACTCCACTATACTGCGCGGCCTAGCACTTAACCACTACTACACTAACCTCAAGAGTAACCCCCTTGGTGTTCCCTTTAATAAGCTATATAAAGCTACGCGTAACTACTTTAAAGAACCGAAATATAAGCGTGATATTCTTACCCAATGGAATGCGACCAAGCTACGGACCGTAATCAACAAGAACACTAAAAAATCGACTATAGAGTGCCTACAAATTCTCATTAAAGACCTTCGGCACCTATAGCACGGCCTTAACACTAAGCTTTAAATAAACGACTTCCTGTATAATAAACTTATTACAGCCTGCTAAGAAGTAGAGCCCTACAAGTACGCCTACTACAAGCCTATAAATACCTTAGCTGGCCTCATTAATAACCTACGCTCCTCTATTATAACGTATAAAGTCTTAAACCCACTAGGTAGCACTTAAGCCTTCATTACGGATATTTAATATCTATAAACAGACTTAGACGTCTACTTTACGGACCGCCGCTACTATTAGCAGCACCCGTACCGACCAAGTCCCACCCGTAACCCCCGTAACAACCCCTGTATAAAAACATACCCCCACAGACAAACCAGCCAGAAGTGCTTTATATGCGGTAAGGAAGGATGTTGGTCTATAAGGCATACCTAAGAAGAACGTAATAAGTCTAGGAAGAGACTTAATAGCCGTATTAACCAGTTCATTTTGGAATACAAAGGAGAGGAAGTAAAAGAGCCCCCTAATAAGTTAATAGAAGCCCTTATAATTAACTTTAACTTAGACGCTTAAAAACAAGAGACCTTAAAGACATTTTTAACTACTTTTAGACCTTTTACGGACAGCTAAGCCTTTAATATTACGACTATATTAGCCGACCGTTCCTTTATACACTTAGTTACGCCTAAAAACCATTTCGTAAGTACCCCTATTACGGATATTATAGATTACAAGCAGGACCTATTTATATATATTACCACAGAACGCTATACCCCTAAGGAATTCTACAGTGTTATAATCGACACAAGTGCCTCTAAGAAGTCTACCGCAGGCTATAGACAATACCTCGCATATAGGACCACTATAAATAACAATACGGACATTAATATTACGTAAACTGGGGCCATAAACGTCCAATTCGGCATCAGCTTAACCGCATTAATTAGATTAGTTAAAGTTAAGACTCTAATTAGCCTAGTTAACTTCTACGTGGTAAAAGCAGACACCCCCTTCCTACTCTATCTTATAGATATAGATAGGTTATAGGTGTACTACAATAATGTTACGGACACCCTAATTGGCCCTACAACTGCCCTAGGAAGCAAGCATGTTACCCTGCCAATTACACGACAATTTAGACACCCGTTCCTTATATAGGGAGAGACTTTACAGACCTATATTTAGGAATCTTTNGACTATAACCCGTGCTACCTTACTAGTACGGAGATCTACCGCCTATACCGCCGTTTCGGCTACCTATCAGCCGAAAAGCTATATAGAGTCCTTAAACGCTCTAGATATAATAACGTTAACAGGAAGGCAATTAACTACCTAACTAAATACTACTCCTTCTGCCAGAAATACGGACGTTCCCTAGGCCGATTTAAGTTCACCCTTTATAAGGACCTTAACTTTAACCACTTAGTATACGTGGACATTATATATATTAACGGCAGTCTAGTATTATATATAATTAACGAGGCAACCCACTATTAAGCCGCCCGTTAGTTGCAAAATATATCCGTAAAACACACTTAGGATATTTTACGGACCTACTAGATCGACATATACATCAGACCTCCGCAGTATATCACCCACAACGCCGATAGGAACTTTATTAGCAAGGAATTCCAGTAGTATGCTACGGCCATAGCTATATTAATAAAAGCTATTCCAGTTAAGGCGCACTAGTCCGTTGGGCTTATTAAGTAAGCTTACCCAGCCTTATAAAGAGCTTACCAGATCATTACGGACAAGTATAAGGATATTTAAAAGGAACTGGCTTTACAGATGGCCGTAAAAGCTATTAACAACACCACTAGCCCTAACGGACTAGTACCTACCCTCTTAGTTTATAGAGCCTACCCAAGGATAAGTAACCTAGGCCCTCCTACCCCGTCTATTATAGAACAAGCAGCTATAATACGGAAGGCAATAACTAAAATAGTTAAGCTACGGGTTAAGTAAGCTATTAATAACGCCCTGTACTACCGCAACGGACCTAACACAACCCCAGTACACGACCTCCCGCTTAACTCTAAAGTCCTCATATAGCGTAAAAGCGGCAGTTAAAATGGACCTTATTATCTACTAGCCATAGAAAACAAGACGTGCTGCGTATAGCTTCCTAGTAGGCTAACTAGCTTCAAAAGCATGTCCGTAAAACCCTACTTTCGGCCTAAAAACACCCATGACGTTAAACTAGACGAACTAGAAGCACCCATCAAACTAGACAAACCAGAAGCACCCGCTAAATTAAACAAACTAGAAGCACCCTTACCTACCCCAGAAGTCCCTTAGAAACCTACTAAACCTACTAAACCTACCGTAAAGCGTAGTTAAGGACGCCCCTAAAAGCACCCCATAACCAAGAACACCGTAACAGAAAATTACCTAACCTCCGCAGGAATATCCATAAGGCAATCTCTGCCTATAGATATATTAGTTCTAGTACAGGAAACCCTATTTACAGACTCATAATATAAAGAGATTAACGGACTACTTAAAAAGGGTGTCTTTGCGGTTATAATAGAGAAAGACGTCCCGCAAGGCGTCCGTATATTTAACTCACGCTTTATTAACAAGATTAAGCACCCTAGTACTAACAAAGCCTTTAAGAAATCAAGGCTTATTATACAAGCTTATAACAACAAGGGAAAGGACTTAGTCCTTACGCAATCGCCTATAATTTAACAAGTCAGCTAACAAATTATACTTGCACTTATGCCGGGACTATAGCAAACCAAACCTATAGCCCTATACTTACGGGATATCTTATAAGCCTACATGCAGTCCAATACTTACCTAAGTAGGGACATCTTTATACAACTACCTTATAAGCTTAACCTACAACTAGGAATAATTTTACGGGTTATAAAACCTCTTTACAGAGTACTAGAAGCTAGGAACCACTGGTTTAAGACGTACCACTAGCATCACGTTAGTAAGCTTAAAATGGAACAGTTAACCTACGACCCCTACCTCCTATACAGCCTATTAAACGGCCTTAGTATTATTAGACTTTAAATAGACGATACCCTATTCCTAGCAGACCAGACCTTTACAGACGCTAAAAAAACTAAACTATAAAAGGCTAAGTTCTTAGTAAAGCCACAAGAGTAGTTAACTAAGCAGAATCCGATTAAGTTTAATAGAGGCCTAATTATATAAAAGGGCAACCTAATTAAGCTAACTTAGGAATGCCAAGCTTAAAACCTAAAGCTTATTATAGCAAAGCCTATAGACCTTACTAGTTCCCGCAGAGAAACCTATAAGACCGTAAATATAAAGGACTAATACGCTATATAGCGTGCAAAAGGCGCCTATATTGCCACAGTCTGCCAACCCAAATCTGCCTACGACTTATCCTTTACGGCCTAGGCAGTAGATCCGCAAGAAGAAAATATTAAGCAGCTTAATAAGCGCATTCAGTAGCAAATTAACAATACAGTAAGGGGACTTACTTTTATACTACTAGACCTAAATTCCCTTAGCCTACTAGCATTTACAGACGCCTCCTTTACCAATAATAAAGACCTATTATTATAAATTGGCTTTATAATTATACTTACGGACCACAATTAGAACGCAAATATACTGCACTAGTCTTTAATTAAGTGCAAACGAGTAACCCATAGTATACTAGCTTCTAAACTATATGCACTAACTTATAGATTTAATATAGCAGCTATAATCAAATTAATGGTTTAGAAGATTCTATAACTAAAGTAGTTACCCCTAGTTTTATACACTAATTTAAAGTCCCTTTACAACTACCTAGTTAAACTAGGTACAACACAAGAGAAGAGGCTTATAGTCAACCTAATATGCTTACGTTAGGCCTACAAATAACGTGAGATTACGGAGGTTAAATGGATTAGCAGCAAAGATAACCTAGCGGACGCCATAACTAAGGCAAAGCCATATTAAGCCCTTAAAACCCTAATTAACACAAATAAGCTTAACCTAAAAGTTATAGAATAGGTAGAACGGGACTAACGGAGCACCTACGGTATGTCTACGGCCCGTTGGAAGGCCGTACGGCTTATTATACGGTATAGGTGGAAAACGGTAAAAAGCTACGGTGGAACTTAGTGGACTCACGTAACCTGCCAAATTTTGTAGGGTGGTTGAATTAACCAATCACAATTTTCCATCCCCGGGATAGAAAATCGCCATTAGTTCGCTTAGCACTAGCGCCTTAGCGGCCCTTAAAATCTAACTTACGGCTCGTCTACTGCCCATCAAAAGGCCGTACGGTTCATTTTACGGACCGTAAGCAGAACTTACGACTAGCTTAGGGCACCGTTTAGAAGGCAGCCTAGACGGCACCTCAGGGAGATTTCCTATGTATTTTCCTTTGTGTTCTATGGTTTTATTAAAGCAATTATAAAGGCTGTATATAGGTGGTTTTATTTTTCAAGTACTGCTAGTATATAATTACAGCACCTATTATACCAAACGCGTGCTTACGCGTTCGGTACACCAGGTACGCGTTTACGCGTTCAGTGCACCAACCACTTGCTTACGCGTCTGGTGCACTTATAAAGCACTAACTAATTAGGGGGGAGGTGCATCAGTATATAGACCACGTAGTCTGCTTCATACAATTGACAGTCACCATCCAAACAAGCATACAATACTACATGTATTTCGTGCCCGTGGATACGACTCACTCATGCTATTAAGTTAGTACGAACACTTTAGATGTATAAAACTTATATTTCTTAATATCGCATTATAAGCCCGCGTCTTATAGGTATTTAAGGACTATTTAGACGTGCTTCTAATACTTAGAAAGTAAAAACAAATAGATTAAGATATTATTAATATACGTAGTAATAAATATATTAAGGAATTCGCGAAGTATATTATTAACGTATTACTAAAATATACTAGGACCGTTCTTTACACTAAACGGCATTACTAGGTATTTAAAAAGTCCCTATTATATACGGAAAGCCATATACTTTTTATCTCCTTCGCGAATACGGATTTGATTAAAGGCAGCAACTACGTTAAGCTTTATAAAGTATTATACTTTTACTAAGCAGTTAAGCATTTCTTAAAGTAGAGGAATTGGATATTAGTTTTAAATTGTAATTATATTTAGGGCTTAATAATTAATATAGAATCTTAAACCTCCTCTAGGTTTCTTAATAAATAATATAAATAAGGCGAATAGTAATTAACTAGGGCGAATAAATCCTTTCTCTAGGTACTCTTTAAGGTATTATTATATCACAAGTAGCTCTTCTCGCGATATACTATATAATAGGCCAAACTTTAGCATTATACTAGGTTTAAGTTCTATCTTAAAATCGTACTTATCTTAATGCGGGGGTAGTTAATTTACGAATTATTTCTTAAACATATTAATTAAATTATAATATTCTTTAGGTATAAGAGGTTAGGGGTTAATATATTGCTTTAGTTCCAACGCCTTTTTAATATCTTCTAGTGTTACAGCAAAGATCTTATAGTTTTATTTTCTTGCTAATAAATAAAAGGGTGCGGCTTATACTATATAAATTTTAAGGGGTTTTAATATATTATCTTTACATTCTTTACCGTAATTAGCAGTTATAACTTTATTATATTAGTTTAAGGTTTATAGTAAGGGTAATTTATATTATATTAAATTTAAATAGTTATATACTAGCGTCTATATATTACTTAGTAGCATCTACCTTAGTAACTGTTACGGCTTATATAAATGCCTCTAAACCGAAGCTTATAGAATGCTATATTATAAAGATACTAAGCTAAGGAGTAGAAGAAGGTTAAGGAAGGGCTAGGTCTATATATACGAGCTAAGTCTCTAAGCGAGCCCTTAACTAGGCTTTATGTAGACGTCATAGGGGCAGTGCCCTAGCGCCGTTATATTACCCCCCCCTTTTAAAAAAGCCTGCCCTTAGGCTTTATCCCCTTGTAGAAAAGAAAGAGAAAGAAAAGAAAAAAATCTAGCATCTAGCGCTTAATCGCGATACCGGTTAACGTAGGACTTATAGCAGTCCTGCAGCTCTTACTACTATAGGGGTATATTACTATACCTAGTTAACGTAGGGCAGGCAGCCGTCCTATAGCTCCTATAAGGGGTATATCGCTATACCTAGTTAACGTAGGGCAGGCAGCCGTCCTGCAGCTCCTACTGCTGCAAGAGGTATATCGCTAGGAGCCCTCCGTTGGTCGTTATTCCTCCTCTAAAACTCCGGTACCTCCTAGCTCTACTATCCCCCCTTTTATTATAGCGCGCCCTAAGCTATAAAAAAAAAAAAAAGCCCCCCTAGTTCCCCTCTTAAAAAAAGTTAACGTAAAGGTTTAATAAGGGTGGGAGGGTTAAGGAGTTACTTGTATATATATCGGCACGAGTTCTTATCTATTTAGTAGCAGTATAGTACTAGTAATAGGTCGTTTTTTAGGGAGCAAAGCTCTACCTAGTAAACAGTTAATACTGCAGGCGAAGTAGTAGAAGTCGTTTATAGTACTATAGGCAGAGCAGTAGAAGTCGATTATAGTGCTATAGGCGAGGCAGCAGAGGTCCAGTAGCAGTACGGTGCTAGCGTCAGATGGTAGATAGTAGGCGTATTAGCACGATCATTTAGTTAATTAGACTGTAGACGTATCGGCACAGCCGTTATCTATTTAGGGGTAGCAGTATAGTGTAAGCGATAGGGTCATATAAGGGGTAAAGGTCCTCCTTATATACGGTTATTACTGCAAGTAGGGTAGTAGAAGTTGGTTAGCTACAGGTAGAGCAGCAATAGTTAAATCTGGATTAGCTGCAGGCAGAGCAGTAAGGGTTGGTCGGCTACTGATTAAGTAGCTAGGGTTAGTTAGCTGCAGGCAGAGCAGTAGGGGTTTATTATAATAGCAGGCATATCGGCGCTATTATTGTCTAGTTCGTGGTTCGTGATCGCAGGCGTATCGGCGCGATCGTTCGGTTGGTGGATTGTAGGCATAACGGCACGATCGGTTGGTCGGTTTGCATTCGAAGCACGTTCGGGCCGCATTCGAATCGCAGGCGTATCGCAGGCGTATCGGCGCGACGGTAATCAAGATCGTAGGCATATCAGCACGATCGTTGTCTCGTTCGTAGATCGCGGGCGTATCGGCGCGATTATTTGATTGGTAGATCGCAGGCAGATTAGCGCGATCGTTCGGTCGACTATAGGCGCAGCAGCATAGTCGTTGTCTGTTCGGGTCGCAGGCGTATCGGCACGACAGGTTATCGGGTTCGCTCGCAGGCATATCAACACGAGGTCTTTTCAGCAGGTCGTAGTTCCACAGGCGTATCGGCGCGGAGCTTATCAATTCGGGTAGCAGTACGGTGCAAGCGTTGGGTGACGATAGTGGTCGAACGTAGAGCTCGTCTATCGGTCGGTCGATGGGTCGCAGGCATATCGGCGCGACGGTAATCAAGATCGTAGGCATATCAGCACGATCGTTGTCTGTTCGGGGTAGCAGTACGGTGCAAGCGTCAGGTGATAGCAGGCATATCGGCGCTATCATTCGGTCGTACTGTAGGCGTAGCGGCACAGTCCTTGTTCGCTTGGGGTAGCAGTACGGTGCAAGCGTCAGGTGGTAGATAGCAGGCGTATCGGCGCTATCGTTGGTCGATTGCATGCGAATCGCGTTCGGGTCGCATTCGAATCGCATTCGGGTCGCAGGCGTAACGGCACGATCATTATCCAGTTCGTCCAAATCGATTTTGTTGTCAAAGCTTACACAGTTCAGTATTAACCTCGTTGTCGAAGTGTACAAATGCCTAAGGTAAAGCTTGTATAACTCAGTATCAACCGTGGTCGTTCCTTAGTATGCGTAGCTTAGTGTCAGTCAAAAAGGATCACCGCGGGCGAAGAAAGACGATCGAATTAATAAGGGAGGCAGTCAATCGTCGACGAACTCATACGGTCGTTTTCAGAGAGGTATTGAAAGAGGTATTAGGAAGGTACGTGTTGATATTTTAATTCTTGTTGACGACTGGCAAGACATACTTTTATAATGGTAGGCTGTCTCGTTCGTAGAAGGTTGTATAAATGGCTATTAAGAGAAATGCGTTAATAGTTTGTAAGAGGTCGTAGATATAAATAGGCTTATCTGCAGAGCTATTGGAGAGTGCCATAAATCGGAATAATTCTCCTAATCTGTTCTCCTAATTAAGAGTGCCATAAATTACTTAAATTCTCCCTAGATTCCTAGTACCCCTATATATAAAATTGTAATACTTATAGATATATTCGGCTATAAGATCGAGGGACTATCTAGGTCAATAGTAAGGTTCGGGTTGATTAGGTACGGTAGTAATTAATAAGAACTCGATGGGTGTCTATAAGGCGTTTATAGACAGGTCGGAGAGTCGTGTTGTAGGTATATCGGCGCGACAGGTTATCTAGTTCGATTATAGGCATATTAGCGCGATCGTACGGTCGGTTTAGGGTTAGGGTAGTAGTACGGTATAAGCGTTAGGTCCTTCCTAATCGATTTCGTCTCTCCTTATACAGCTCAGTATTAATCGGGGTGGTTATTGCAGCGTAGTAGCCAGATAATAGGTAGGATTCGTTCCAGAGGACTTTGCGGACAATATGCACCTACCGCCTAATGGCACGGCGCGGGTTATAAGTTAGCTTATTTTGGCCGTCGGCCTAAACCTAATGCATACTAGAGGACTTCGCGGATAATATACACCTACCGCCCAATGGTACAGCGCGGGTCATATCTCGGCTTATTTTGGCCGACACTGCGGGATTAGTGCTAGGCTTAGTAACAGGATTACTATATCATTCTCCGTAGTACTAGGCTAAGTCTTAACCAAGGTCGTCTCTGTAGCTTATATAACTCCGTATTAGTTAAAAAGGTTAGGGGTAAGATATTATTGCCTTTCTAGGCAGTCGTTCTTATCCATAGAAGACCTTCTAGCTGCTTAAATACCGGCTCCCGGTTTAATAATAGCGACTTGACGCGTCGATAACGCGTAGCTAGGGGTGTTTAACGCAAGTCCTTAAGGACCTACGGAACGGGGGTAGGAGATTATCTAGGCCTTCCTAGGCGAGGTAAAGAGGGAGCTTTAAAACGAATAAAGTCCCCCCCGGGTGGGTAAGCTTAGTATAATATTACGGCTTATATAAATACCTCTAAACCGAAGCTTGTAGAATGCTATATTATAAAGATACTAAGCTAAGGAGCAGAAGAAGGTTAAGGAAGGGCTAGGTCTATATATACGAGCTAAGTCTCTAAGCGAGCCCCTAACTAGGCTTCATATAAACGTCATAGGGGCAGTGCCCTAGCGCCGTTATAGTAACGCATAATGCTAAGACCTCCTATAATATTCGCGAATATTAAACGCAGTCACTACGTGGCTAATTCGCTTTTAATATCGCTAAACTTATTAATATTTATTATATATTTATTATCTATTCATTTAAGAATTATTTTATAACGCTATTACCGCTTATAACTAACTAGGAGATTTATACGCGTGTATAATCCCAACGAGCAAACCTACCTAGATAACCTACCTTAACTACACTATTGTCTATAACCGCTACACCCTCCTTTACTAGTCCTATAATGCCGTCTAAGGCTAATATACGCGCCATTGCTATAAAAGAGCGCAAAATTACTAAAGAGTAAAGGGAATAAGCCTAAGATAAAAGAGAGATTTAGAAGTATAAGGAAGAGCGTAAAGCCCGCCTAGTAGAGGAGGCTCGCTAGTATAAATACCACCTAGCTTAAATAGCTTAATTATAGTTAGACTTAGCCGCTTTGGCCTTATAGGCTACTATAACAGCTACTATAGCTAATGTCCTTAGTAAGCCTCTCCCTCCTAGCGTAAAGTTGCTTAAACTCCGCCTTCCTAGCGTTATAAAAAGGGATTACCTAGACATTTTTAAGGGTACCTTTAATCTAGTAAACCTCGCCTATCTTTAAGTCTATACCGCTTAAATTAAGATCGCTAATAAGATACGGATTAAGAATGGTACTCTAGTTATAAGGAAGGTAAAGGTAAATAGGAAGCTATTTATAGATAAAGGCGTCTAGTTTAAAGGTTTTACTAATTACGTAGTTATTACTAGCACCCTCTATATATGCCCGCTAGACCTTATTACTAGTATACTTCTCTAGATAAATATAATTCGTACCTTATTAACCTAATATGTTTAGGTAAATTATATACTCGATTTAGCACTTAACTATTATACCTTTATAATAACTAATGGCCAACTAAAGCCCGCTAATTAGTAAATACTAGCCTAGTATACAGCGCTATACCTTATAATGTCTAGTACTATCGGCTTTACCGCCTTAAAGAGACCTAGGTTAAATACCTCCTATACCTCTAATACCTGCCGTAGGTTTAATAGTAAAGGCTGCGATAATATAGCTTATAAATACCCGCATAAGTGCTTAAAGTATAAAAAAGATCACACTATATTATTTAAAGCTTGCGCCTAGGAATAGTAAGGCGAACCTTACGAAGTAGGGTCTAGCCTAATAATAACACTAACTTTAATTATACGCCTAGGACCTAGGCCTAATACGTTACTATTATTCCCTACCTTTATAGAGGCGAAGGCTCTCTACTACTCTCTATCGCCCCTAAGGATCTTAGCATAGTACTCCCTTCTATCTAACTACCCAGGCAATCTACTAGCTATCTTAGTAGGCATCCTAACCTATAGCTGCAAGATAGGAGCTAAGTCTATCCCCACCCTAAGATCTTATAGGAACTGTAACTCCTCTTAGGATAACGCCGACCTTATCTCTAAGAAGATAATATTAGACCTTAAAAAAGGATATATTAGAATCGCGATAGGGCCTATTATAGTCTTACCTCTTAGCCTAGTGCTAAAATCGGATAAAGGATACCGCCGAATTTACAATCTCTCCTTTTTACTAGCATTTTTAGTTATTAATATAATCCTAGAAGAATATAGAGCACTAGTATACACTATAGTTACCGCTATTTAAGCCCACGTTATTTCTACAGGTTGTAGATATCTACTGCTTAAAAGAGATATTAAAGACGCGTTCTATATAGTCCCCCTATTTTATAGAGTAAAAACATTAATAGGCTTCTCCTAAAAAGGTATTACCTACTAGGAATACTGCCTATCCTTTAATCTTTAAACTACGCCGCTTATATTTAACCTCTTCGCGGAAGGCCTATACTAGATACTCTATTTATAACTGCCTTATAAGGTGGAACACTACCTAGATAACTTTATCTTTATCCTTACTAACCTAAACGACTTAGCGGCTGTTACCTAGACTTATATCTCTATTACTAACTCCCTAGATATCCCTTAAAATAGCTCTAAAGACATAATAGGAACTATTATTAAAGTTTTAGGATATACTATTAACACCATATAAATACAAACGTGATTATTACTACAGAAACAATTACGTGCTATTAAGAAAGTTACTACCGCACTTTAATACGGCTTATTATTGTTCCTTTAAGCCTAGTAGCTTGCGGGCTACCTCGTATAGTGCGCCTATATAATTAGACTCGGTTAATCTTACTCTAGATCCCTCTAGATTTTTATTACTACTTAGTTAGAGACTCTAGCAAATAAGCATAAACCTAGGTAATTTAGTACTAAGTTGCGAAGTGACTTATATATCTAGCTTAACCTACTTACTATAAGTAATAGGGTATTATTCTTTAACGACATTAAGCGTGCCTATATTTATCTTTTTACTAACACCTCTACCCAGTTTAGGTTTAGCAGCTTTTACTTTTTTAAGGAACTTAAACACAAGGATAACTGGTAGTAGTACACAGCTAACCTCCCTTAATCTTAGGCGTTTAGTATATTGCCTAAGCCTAGTTAATAAGTAGACTATATTAATCCAAAAGAGATGCATACTATTGCTTACGTATTTAATCTATAGTCTACTAACTAGCAGTATAGCGCGCTATCTATTTACACTAATAGTATAGTAGTTTACTAGGGTATTAAGAAAACTATTATCTATAGCGTAGTAAACAAATCACTCCACAAGATTATGCTAGCTACTATAGCTTACAATATTACAATATCCGCGAAGTAGATCCTAGGTAATTTAAATAGCTTAGCTAATATACTATCTTAATTTCAGGCCGCGGCTATCTATTAGTTCTACCTATACTAGGCCCTTAATTTATTACTACTAAAGCTAATAAGTTTTTAATAGGTGCCGTAAACCTAACGGACTACTTATAACCGCCTATAAACTTTAAAAATAATATTAACGCGTTATTTAATATAACGGAACCTTGTAGCAGGAACTACGGTAGGCTCGTTATTGGGCTAAGTATATAGGAAATGTAAAGATAATAGTCAACAACGTAATAATAACTAGTAGAGTAGTTGCCTAACAGATTAACTCTAATTGTATTCTAAGAATTACTATAAGGAAAGAACTATCTAGGTAGGGACTAAGGGTCCTTAAATACATAACCGTACTCCTAAGAAAGTCATTACTCTGTTTACTCTGTCTGCTCTGTTTACTCTATAATAGATCTCGCAGATTATATAGATTATATAGATTACGTTACGTAACTCTACTTACCATTCCTCGTTATATAGTTCCACGGGTTCTATCCTAAACTGTACTTATATTAACTAACTAGCTTCTTCCAACTCTTCTCCTAGTAGTTGTAATATTATACTTAAAGCGTCCGTAACACCATCTCCCTCCTCTTTATCTTCGTCCTTAAAGATTTGAAATATCTCTAAGTTATTTACTAGAGGTATAATATCCGTCTAATTAATTTAGTTAATATTGTTACTTATAATACCTAAAGCACCTTCTTCTTCTTCTATAGCCCGTCGGTCTTACACCGTTACTATAATATTGTCTCTTAGCAAGATAATACTATCTCCGTGTTCTTGTTATGCAAAAGAGGGGTTAGTTTGTGTTGCGTTAGCAAGTCCTTTATCCTAGCAACCTTCCTCTTATTTAGAGTGCACTAAAGCGAATATTTAGTCGTCCTATGACGTTCGCTCTATCTCTAATGTTAAATATACGCGACCTATTACTCTTAATAGTTGTCTAGTTCCCTAATTAATTTATCTTAGGGTCTTGTGTTTAATCTGAGGCAGAAAAACTTAAGGGTAATCTTGCCGTAGCGCTAGTGGAAGCCTATCATCGTTTTAAAGAATCTGCTCGTGCCCTTAAGGCTTAGCAGTCTACCTTTATAAAAGTTTAGCGTCTTTAACGCGTCTATAAGAAGGTTTATTTTAAGGAGTAGAAGCTTATAGAATAAGGTCTTTAGGAACTAGGTAATAAGAGAACTAACTCTCCTCCTATAGTAAAGGGAATAACTCTAAGTAGTTCGGCAGTCGCTCTTCCTAGGTCCCCCTTAGGTGACTTATTCTTTAATACTCCTTCCTTATTAATATTACCTAACCTATTTTCTTCTAATACTCCTATACCTTTCCTATAGCATTCTTTAAATTTTTTAGTGGCTCCTAGGTAGTTTTAGTGTAGCCTATCCACTTAACCTTATACTATATTTTATTGTTAATGTCCTTATAGCTAATAATCCTTAAAACTTGCCATTTGTTTTCTTCCTATCCTCTATATATGTCTGCTTTATAAACTGGTGGCTTAACATCTTTATATACTAGCTCTAGCATTACAATATACTGTATAGGGTAGATCTTCATTTTAGCTAGTAGGTTTAACTTAAATGTAACTAATGAAATTCTTTTCTTAATTTTAAAAGGTCCTAGTCTGATGTGGTCTAATTTCTTACTTAGTTATTAACTCTTGAAATTTTTGTGTAGTAGCTATACTTTATCTCCCTCCTTAAGATCTAGTCCCTTAGATCTCTTAGCATTATAGTACTTCTTTATTCTTTATTATACCACCTTAGCCGTTTCTATAAGGTTTGTATAAAGATTTATTAAAGTCTCTATTCTTTATTTGGCTCTACTACTTATTTTCTTTACTTAATATGGCGATAATAATGTTCTTAGTTCATACCCGTAATTCGCCTTAAATAGTGACGTACCCATTCCTTCTTATGGTGTTGTATTGTATATAAACTATATAACTAGTAATAACGATACCTAATTATTCTATACGTAATTAATATAATGCCTTAGATACTGCTCTAGTGTCTAGTTTAATCTTTCTATTTAGCTATCTATCTATAGATAATATGCGGTGGAAGTTGCTGCTTAAACTCCTTACTCTGCTAAGAATACCTCCTAAAATACTATTATAAATCTTAGATCTCTATCTAATATAATTTTGCTTAGTGCTCTATATCTTATAAACACTTCTTTAATATAGATTCTAGCGATATCCTCTACTGAGATTTCTTCCGTATATGCTATAAAGTATCCCCACTTCGTAAGCTTGTCTACTATTATTAAGATCACGTTATAATCTTATCTAGTAATAGGATCTCTTAATTTTAGTAACTTAATAATAAAGTCCTATAATATAACCTCCTATAGTCTCTCTAGTATTTTAATAGGTTATAGCCCTCTATACGGCTTATACCTTGTTAGTTTATTCCTTTAGTAATTTAAACACTTCTTAGTGACCTTCCTAGCTATCCTCTAGATTCCATTAATAATACACTCCTCCTAAAGTCTTAACACTAAGCCCGTTGCTCTATTATGTCCTTAAGTTAGTCCCTTATAAAAATCTTCTATAAACTACTCTGCTATACTTCTTAGGATATACTTTACTTCTTAGTTTTCGTATATATCTGACTGTAGATCTTCTAGCTATGCTTCTAGAATTCTTTATACCTAAAAGCTTTCTAGTGTCTTATAGACTTTCTCTAACTTATTCTCTTAAGTTACTACGATCTTTAGATAATTATACCTAATTAATCCGTCTTTGTCTTTTTGCAGTAAAGCCCCTAATAGCTTTTCATTATTTTATAGTTTAGCTTTTCTGCTTAGAGCGTCTGCTTATGCATTTTCTATACCCTTAATATACTAAATCTTGAAATAGTATTCTGTAAGCATCTCTGCCCATCTAACCTATCTTTGGTTAAGTTCCTTCATTATTAGAAATCCTATTAGGTTTTTATAATCTGTCTTAACTATAAATAGTTTCTCTATGCCTTATAAGAATGCTCTTTATTCCTTTAATACTATAACTATACTTAATAACTCCTTATTATAGATGTTATAGTTTAACTCTAGTAGTGTTATCTTTTAACTGTAATATACCACTAGATACTATCTATCTAGATACCTTTATATAAAATATGCCCCTAGTATAAAGTCTAATACATCTATTTCTATAACTATCTCTAGACCTAGTTAATAGATCTTAAGAACTGGCTCCTAGGTAAATAACTCTTTAACTTTCTTAAAGAGTTCTTGCTATTCCTCTCCCTATGCCTATAGTTCTTCTTTCTTTATTAATCGCGTAAATAGTTTAATATCTTTTAACTACTGCGCTATAAACCTTCTGTAGTAATTGCAAAACCCTAGGAATAATCTTAATTACGTAACGTTCTTTAGTTCTTACTAATTCACTATAGCCTTAATCTTCTTTGGATTTATACTAAGTTGGCCTAATTTAATAATAAATCCTACGAAATTGGTTTTCCTTGTAAAGAACTTGCATTTCTTAATTACTACTAGTATCTATTCTTCTTATAGTTTCTTTAAAACCCATTTAACGTATTCCCCATATTCTTCCTTAGTTATTAAGTAGATAATAATGTTATTAAGGTATACTATAACAAATTCATCTAAGTGTTTTTTTAATATATTGTTAATACGCTTCTGGAACGTTGCTGGTGCATTTATAAGCCCAAATTGTATAACTAATGGTTTATATAGTCCTTCCTTTAACCTAAAGGCTGCCTTCTATTTATTGCCTTCCTTAATTCTAATCTAATGGTACGCCTATCTTAGATTAATTTTTGTAAAGATTTATGCGTTGCCTATCCTATCTTAGATTTTGCTAATTAAGGGTAAAGGATACCTATCCTTCCTAGTAATGCTGTTTAACTGCCTATAGTTAATATATAGCCTTAGTTTACTATTCTTCTTTAGTACAAATAGTACTGGATAACCTGCTAATAACTGTGATAGTCTAATATATCCCTTTTATAAGTTTTCTTGGATAAACTCTTTTAATGCTCTACCTTCCTCTTTAGTAAGCTTATAGATTGGAAAGAACTTTAGACTTATTCCTAGTTCTAATTCTATTTTATAGTCCTATACTATATACTCTAACAGCTTTTCACTCTTAGGTGACTATAGTTTTTTGCTATACTTATAGTATCTCTTTGGTATATAGCTTAGTCCCTTTTCCGTTTCTTTATAGGTCGCTCCTACTTAGTACCATACTAACTTAGCTTATTATTACATCTTATAGTGTTAAGTATCCCTAATATTAACTTAACCTATAATCCAATCGATCTTTGGATTATATTCCTATAACTAAGGCATTCCTAATACTGCCTTATTATTCCCTAATAGTAATATATTAAAAGATATCTTAATCTATCTCCCTTTAATGGTTAGCTAAATAGGTCCTATTTTAAGATTAATAATACCTCCTCCGTAGGCTATTAGATTTCCTAAAATTATTACTAATAGGTAAGGTTATTCCTTCTGTCTATATAGTAATCCTATTTTTTTAACTACTATTAGCAAAATGTGGTTCCTTATTACTCCACTATCTATTAGCGCCTTAAACTATTAATCTTATTATTTAACTTATAAATTTAGGTGTCGTCCTTAAATTCCTTTAAGGGTCTAAGGCTCTACTACTAGCTCCCTCTAGTCCTATAGGCCTCTACTTTTCCTAACTATTGGCTACTAGATCCTATTTATACTTAGTCTAACTTAGGCCAATACTTAGTTTGCTTTTTGTCCTTAATATGCTATAGATAGGTGTTCTCTAGATATTCCTACTATTATTATCTATCTAGGCATTCTTCTATAAGGAATCTTCCTGGTTAAAGTGTTAAGTCCCCTTGTTCTTAAACTTCTACTAGGTACCAACTATGCATATATTTAGTATTTTGATACTTCGCCTCGTCTATTATCCAATATATCCTTATTAGATACTTTTAATTTTTGTCTTTTAGTGCTCTATATATGTTGCACGCATTATTTATATATGCTATCTATAATAATATGTAATATGCTTAGTGTCTTAGGTTAACTCTTAGCTTATCCTCATCCTTAAGTTTAAACCTCTCTCGTGTTAATCTAAGCGTTATAACTTTATTTGCAGGTACTAAGATACGTCTTTTGCTTCTCTAGTCCTCTAATTACTTCTTTAGATCTTTTAATGTCATAATTAAGGCTCCCTTAATGTGAGTTATAGCCCTTTCTATAATTAGGTGGTCTTAGATAACTTTTTTATCTAACCATATATAGAAATCCTCCCACTCGTCATTATGTTGTTGCCTATACCACTTTTAATATAGCTACTTAAGTGTGTACGGCTCGTCCGTAAGGAAATATCTCTTTATTACTGTATTATAATAGCCTTTAGTATATCGTTCCTCGAACCTAGTAGGAATTCCTAGATCCTCTTCTTATTCTAGTTTGGTAAGCCACTTAGCTCTTAGTGTGCCTGCTCTAGGCCTATTAGTGATTCTTTATACTAGCGCTCTATCCCTCATACGTCCTAATATACTAGATCTCTTATCTAGTTTCTATTCTTGCTATGAGGTAATTCTTGCTCTAAATTCCTCTATAGTTTCCTTTATATTACGTCTTATAAGTAGATCCTTAAAGTCTCTTTACTTCTTAATCTTAGTATTAACTTTTTAATCTTTAGGCTAAACACTGTGCTCCCCTAGTAAGTCCTCTAGGTTTATATATTTATCTCTTAGCCTAATCGCTATTTGCGCTGCAGATTCTCTAATCTATAAAGAAGCTCCTTACCTCTTATTTATGGGTGTTCTGATTTATACTCTAAATTCTTAATCCCTTAGATTCTTTAATCCTAAGCTTACTTCTATCTTAAGCTTAGCTCTAGCCTTAGTTTAACTAGGCTTACTTAGTGTCCTCATCTTATCTTAAGAGTCCTAGATCTTACTTATCTCATCTTAATAATCTTATGCTGTTAGGAACTCTTATCCCAAGCTTATTTATATATTATTAAACTAAGCTACTACCCTACTCTATCGGTTTTTGTCTATTATAGGTCTTTAGGTATACCTTATCTTATCTTAAGAATCTTAAGCCTTTGGCCTTTTGCCTTTATTAAGTGGTAAGCTAGCACTAGCAGTTGTCTACTTACTTAATTATCTCTAAATATTACTCCTTCCGTCTTATAAAGTAATAGATGCCGTATCTAACGGTATTATAATACCCGTTTCTAAACCTTGCTTTATAGCGGTCTTAGTCTCTACCTTTATTACATTATTAAGGTTTAGATACCCCTAGTTGGTTCCTTTACTGTCCTTATTATTGTTAATTAATAAGTACTCCAACTCTATTGTTATTATTACTAATTATTGTCCGTATATTGCTGTAATATCTTAATCTAGCTTATAGAGTCGATCCTATTCTTTATTTAACTCTATAGTTCCTTTAAGTCCTTTTAACTCTAGCTCCTATGGCTAATAGCTTATACCGTACTTAGCGTCTTTATAAATTTAGTATACGTTATTATAACAGAATATAAAACTTCTAATTAAATACTCTTTTGTTCCTTGTAGTATACTATTATCCCTCTATACGTATATATCTTCTACTATTAGTCTTATTCCCTTTATTATATAGTAACTCTAACTATCTTTATAATCCCTTATAAAGTAACCCTGTTTTCCGTAATTTATATAAGCTCCGTCTCTAAACCATTAACTTTACTATAGAGTTCGCCTAAACGTCTTCTGCTGCTAAGATCCCTGGTTTAGCCTCTACTCCCTAGTCCTATAATCACTAGATCCTTAACCTCTAGGTTTCTATAGTTTTTTACTCTATCTCTTATAGGCTTCTTTAGTACCACTTAGGTCTATTAGCTCTGCGCTATACCATATTTTCTAACTTAGCTTTAGTTATTGCGTACTCTACGTCTTATATAACTGTAGAACTCTATCCTAACCTCTCTTAGTCTATTCCCTTTAGTAGATCCTATTATCAATCTTTATTACTTAATCTATTAGTTCCCTTAGGGTATCCGCATCTTCTATTAGAATAATTATATCCTAGACTTTAGCCTTAAGTCCCTACTTATACTATGCCATAGCCCTATTATTCCACTTAACTTATATTACTAATGTTTAAAACTGCGTTATATACTTAATTACTAAGGTTCGCTATATAATGTCTTATAGTTTTTTTTCCGCTATAGTTACTGCCTTTAGGTTTTTAAACATTTGTATAAGTTATTCTACAAATCCGTTCTAGCTTAAAAATATAAACCGTACCTCTTAGTTCGTAGTTATTATTCCGTTTGCTTGTATCTCTATAAGGTAAGGCTTAAACCATTTAAGTACTCTTTCTGTTAAGAATAACCCTGCATACGCTACTTAATCTATAGGTGTCGCCAGCTTTGCTCCCTCTTGCGTAACCTTAAAATGTATTTACATAAGGAATCCTTTAAGCTTTAATCTCTCTCCTAAAAATCTTTTAATTGATAGTAACTTAACCTTTACTACGCCTATCCCGTTAATCCTTTATTTGAGTGTTGTATTATTCTCTATTAACTAGTTAACTATTTCTTATAATTATCCTACTGTTATAGGTTATTGCGAGTTAATGTTTGCCATACTGGTATTACCCCCTAACCTTAACGTAGCTGCCGCCGTTAATAGTGTTGTGGTGGCTGCTTTTGGTGGTATATTGTTCAACTTTATATTTAATACTGTAACTGGGTAGTAATTATATAACGGAACCTTATAGCAGGAACTATGGTGGGCTTGTTATTAGGCTAGGTGTATAGAAAATATAAAGATAATAGTTAATAATATAATAACAACTGGTGGAGTGGTTGCCTAATAGATTAACTCTAATTATATTCTAAGAATTACTACAAGGAAAGAACTATCTAGGTAGGGACTAAGGGTCCTTAAATACATAACCGTACTCCTAAGAAAGTTATTGCTCTATCTGCTCTGTCTGCTCTGTTTACTCTATAATAGATCTTATAGATCACATAGATTATATAGATCACGTCACGTGACTTTGCTTACTATTCCTTATTATATAGTTCCACGGGTTCCATTCTAGACCGTGCTTATATTAACTAACTAGCTTCTTCCAACTCTTCTCCTAGTAGTTGTAATATTGTACTTAAAACGTCTGTAACATTTAACCTCTATACGCTCCTTCTCTAAAATAGCCTTACGCTAGTAACCCGTAGGAACTATTCCTTAGTAGTTAATAGCTGGGAGTTATACTGCGCACTTAAAGGAGTCTCCCCCTACCTAGCTAAGCCGCGTAAACTAGGCGAATAGATTACCCGCTATATATTTAGTACCTCCTAGCTATAAATAGGTAGGCTTAAGGCTAAAACCTTATAAGCCTATATCTCCGCAATTTGCTCGCGCTATATAGATTACGGTATCTTAATTACAGTATTTAAGGATCCTATAGTATACTAATTACTTACTAAAGTAGCCGCTATCTCTCCCTTAGTAAAAAAGGATAAGTAACCTATTACTAGTGTTATAGCTTATATAAATGCCTCTGAACCAAAGCTTATAGAATGCTATATTACGAAGATACTAAGCTAAAGAGAAGGAAAAGGGGTTGCTAGGACTGATATAAACAAATATATAAGGTAAGCCGCTAAGGCGCTAGCTTTGGGCGGGCCAATCGCAGGTNNGTAGAANATGGCAGAATTTNGTAGGTAACGTGCGATAGCGCCGTTACATCACCCCCCTCTTTAAAAGAAAGCCTGCTCTTAGGCTTAGTTAGAAATAGGGTAGCACTAGGCTTATAAACGTAGGATTATAAAATATAAGATAAGGAGATAAAGGGGATATAAGTACGTCTAGACTAAATACAAAGGGCGATTATAGGCTAAGTGGAAGCACTAGGCCAGAAAGAGTAGCCGCTAAAAGTCTTAGCACAGATCTAACCAATTAGATAACTTTAACCGGCGGTTAAAGTTCCTGGATATTTGAAATTTTATAGTACTAGTAGAAAACGGCAGAATATAGCAGAATTTGGCAGACAGCTGTATTAGGGCTTTAGGGCGTTTTTGTCCCTATATTCTTCCGGTAACTTATCGTCTTTATTATACTAGCATTCTATCTATTTATCTAGGTACTTTAGGGGTCTAGGCGTATTAAGGTATTAGTTATAGAATTCTTTAAGCTTCTAGGGGCAGCCTATAAAGTTCCACGTAGGGTACTAGGTTAGGTTAGGATTATAGCCCTTTTATTAGATATGGTATTTTAGTATTCCCCATACTATCTTATAGGCTAGTATTTTGTTAACCTCCTATTCGTTATTACCGTTTACTTAAACTAGTAGGGGAGGCTTATTCTTTTATCTAGGTAATAGGTTATTTATAGCTTTCTGTAACTTATCTAGCGAGAAAATAGGGTGAACCCTAATTAAATCTGGGAGCTTTATCTTATATAAGTTGCCTATTTTCTTAAGAACCTTATACGGTCCTACTATCTAGTAGTCTAGCTTACGGCTAGGTCGTTTAGTCTTTTAATTTCTTATTATAACCTAGACTATATCGCTAGGGGCAAAATTAGGCTCTTAATAGTATTTGTTCGCCTGCTATTTTATTAACCTCTAAGCTTTTCTAGGTTCTTATAGGCTACTATCTAGGCTTCCTCTAATCGTTTGGCGTACTATTGGGCCTTAGTATAGGATAGCTTCTTTTATACGGTCTGGGGTTCTTCTAGCCTTTTCTAGTTAAAGCTTATATAGGGTAAGTATCCCATTTCCAGCTAAATCGGGGCAAACCCTATAGAGTTGTAGGGTAGGGTTGCTTACGTATAGTCTATTAAGGGTAGTAGTTTAGACCAGTTATCCTAGAAATAGTTAATAAAGGGCCTAAGCCTCTAGTCTAGGTACTAATTTATAATCTCTATCTAACTGTCTGTCTAGGGGTAATAAGCCATAGAAAGCTTTAGCTTAATGCTTAGGATCTAGGTAAACTTATTCCAGAAACTGTAGCTTATAATTAAATATAATAGTATCTAGTAGTCTATAGATTTAGTAGACGTAATAGATAAATAGCTGGGCTACCTCTTTGGCATTAATGTTCTTATAATAGGGAATTAAGAACGGGCGTTTACTAAAGCGGTCGACTATAACTATAACCATATTATATCCGTTACGGTCCCTAGGTAGTTTATAAAAGTCTATAAAGATATACTACTAAAGGCGCTCTAGTATTAAAAGTGGCTTAAGTAGTCCTAGGGTCTTATCCCGTAGGATAGTAGCTCTCTAATAGTCTTTACAGTTTTGTATATATTGATTAATATCCGCAACTATTCTTAGCTAGTAGTAGCGGTAGTTAATAATTTTACGGGTCTTGTTCTTGCTAGGGTATATTATAAAGACTTAGCAATAAGCTTCGCGGATTAGTTTAGTCTATAGATTGTTAACGTTAGGGACTATAAGCCGCTCCTAGTATAGGAGCAATTCTTCTTCTGTCTTAAAATTAGGGTTTCCTTTTATAGCTTATTTGCGGAGGGCCCTTAGGGCGTTAGCCGTGCGGTTTATAGTTAGGAGGCGGTTAATTAGCCCTATTAGCTTATTTAAGGACTCCTCTATTAGTGCTAGCTCGTTTTACTAGAAGTCTAGCTCCTTAAGGATCTGTAGGTTAAGCTATTCTAGATAAAAGAGGGCGCGCGTTTAATATTAGGTCTTTAGCTTATCCTAGGGTCCTACATCTTATTCTCTTTAGGTTAGGGTATTAGCCTTAGAGTTTTGCTTACTAAAACGATATATAATTGTAAAGAAGAATTAGGAGAGTATTTTAGCCTACTAGGCTTATTATCTAGTAAGCTACTTTATAGTTATAAAGTACTCTAGGGCTTTATAATCTGTATATATCTTAATCCGGGAGTTTGTACCTTTAAGCTCTACACGCTATTAGGAGAGTAATTAAATAATAGCTAGTATTTCTTTATTATATACTTTATAGTTATACTTAGCCGGGTCTATTATCTTTAAGAAGAAAGCTATAGGGTACTATTCGCCGTCTAGATGTAACTATAATAGGATTTCCGCTATAACCTTATTAGAGGCGTCCGTTTCTAGCATTAATTTAAGGTTTAGGTTATAGTAATAAAGGATTAGGGAAGAGATAAGCCGATCCTTTATCTCTTTAAAGGCTTCTATACAGCTATTATTAAAGATAAAAGGCGTGTCCTTCCTAGTTAGTCGTATAAGAGGTTTTGCTATAATTCTATAGTTATAGATAAACTAGCGGTAGAAGTTATAAAAACTAAGAAAGGACTAGATTCCTTTTACTATATAAGGGGGCTTCTAGTTACGGATTGCCTTTACCTTCTTAGGGTTAACCTTAATTCCTTCTATAGTTACGATAAACCTAAGGTATTTTATACGTTTTACCCTAAACTTGCATTTCTTAATATTAACTTATAAGCCCGCGTTCCGTAGTCTCTCTAGAACCTTCTTAATATAAACTTAATGCTTAAGTTCATTGTCCGAGTATATAAGAATGTTGTTTAGGTATACCGTGCAGAATTTGTTAAGTGTTACGGCACCGTTATAGACCCTAGTTAGGGGCTCGCTTGGAGACTTGGCTCGTGTATATAGACCTATCCTTTCCTCGACCTTCTCTACTCCTTAGCTTAGTATCTTCGTAATACAGCATTCTACAAGCTTCGGTTCAGAGGCATTTGTACGAGCCGTAACATTATACTAAGCTCACCCACCTAAAGGGGACTTCATTCGTTTTGAAGCTCCCTCTTTACCTCGCCTGGGAAGGCCTGGATAATCTCCCACCCCCATTCCGCGTGTTCTAAGGGGACACGCGTCGAACACCCCTAGCTGCGCGTCGTCGACGCGTCGAGTCGCTATCATTGATACTGGGAGCCGGTATTCAAGCAGCTAGAAGGTCTCCTGTGGATAAGGACGACTGCCTGGGAAGGCAATAATATCTCACCCCTCTGACCTTTTCGACTGATACGGAGTTGTACGAGCTGCAGAGACGACCCCGGTTGAGACTCAGCCTAGGGCTGCGAGGAACGAAGTCAATTGAGACTCAGCCGTAACGCTGCGATGAACGACATTGATGGATACCCAGACTACGCTGCGATAACCACCCCGATTGATACTGAGCTGTACGAGGAGAGACGAAATCGATTAGGAAGGACCTGCCGCTAGCACCGTACTGCCACCCCAAACCCCTAAACCCGATTACCGACTGTGCCGATACGCCTACAGTCCCATTGACCGAACGATTGCGCCGGTATGCCTGCGATCAAACCCGATAACCTGTCGCGCCGATATGCCTGCGACACGACTCTCCGACCTGTCTATGAACGCCTTATAGACACCCGTCGAGTTCTCATTGATTACCACCGTACCTGATCGACCCGAACCTTACTATCGACCTAGATAGTCCCTCGATCTTACGGCCGAATACATCTGCAAGCATTACAATTCTACGTACAGGGGTACTAGGAATCTGGGGAGAATTTGAGTGATTTATGGCACTCTCCAATAGCTCTGCAGATAAGCCTATTCATATCTACGACCTCTTACAAACTATCAACGCATTTCTCTTGATAGCCATTTGTACGACCTTCTACGAACGAGACAGCCTACCATTACGAAAGCATGTCTTGCCAGTCGTCAACAAGAATTGAAATATCGACACGTACCTTCTCGATACCTCTTTCGATACCTCTCTGAAAACGACCGTATGAGTTCGTCGACGATTGACTACCTCCCTTACTAATTTGATCGTCTTCTTCTCCGCCTACGGTGATCCTTTTTGACTGACACTAAGCTACGCATACTGAGGAACGACTATGGTTGATACTGAGTTATACAAGCTTTGATAACGGAATCGATTTGGACGAACTGGATACCGATCGTGCCGTTACGCCTGCGATCCGAATGCGATTCGGACGCGATTCGACTGCAAACCGATCAACTGATCGTGCTGATATACCTACGATCTTGATTACCGTCGCGCCGATACGCCTGCGATACGCCTGCGATACGCCTGCGATTCGAATGCGGCCCGAACGTGCTTCGAATGCAAACCGACCAACCGATCGTGCCGTTATGCCTACGATCCACCAACCGAACGATCGCGCCGATACGCCTGCGATCACGAACTACGAACTAGATAATAATAGCGCTGATATGCCTGCTATTATAATAGACCCCTGCTGCTCTGCCTGCAGCTAACTAACCCTAGCTGCTTAATTAGCAGCCGACCGACCCTTGCTGCTCTGCCTGTAGCTAATCCCGATTTAACTATCGCTGCTTTACCTATAGCTAACCGACTTTTACTGCCCTGCTTATAGTAATAACCATATATAAGGAGGACCTTTACCCCTTATACGACCCTACCGCTTGCACTATACTGCTACCCCTAAATAGATAACGGCTGTGCCGATACGCCTACAGTTTAATTAACCAAATAATCGTGCTAATACGCCTGCGATTAATTGACCAACGATAGCGCTGATACGCCTACTATCTACTATCTAACGCTAGCACCGTACTGCCACTAGACCTCTACTGCCTCGCCTATAGTACTATAAACGACTTCTACTGCTTCGCCTGCAGTATTAACTGTATACTAGGTAGAGCTTTACTCCCTAGAAAACGACCTATTACTAGCACCGTACTGCTACTAAACAGATAAGAACTCGTGCCGATATGCATGCGAGTAACTCCCTAACCCTCCCACTCTTATTAAACCTTTACGTTAACTTTTTTTAAGAGGGGGACTAGGGGGGCTTTTTTATAACTAAGGGGGCTTTTTTTATAGCTCGGGGCGCGCTATAATAAAAGGGGGGATAGTAGAGCTAGGAGGTACCGGAGTTTTAGAGGAGGAATAACGACTAACGGAGGGCTCCTAGCGATATACCTCTCGCAGCAGTAGGAGCTGCAGGACAGCTACCTGCCCTACGTTAACTAGGTATAGCGATATACCCCTTATAGGAGCTATAGGACGGCTGCCTGCCCTATATTAACTAGGTATAGTAATATACCCCTATAGTAGTAGGAGCTGCAGGACTGCTATAAGTCCTATATTAACCGGTATCGCGATTAAGCGCTAGATGCTAGATTTTTTTCTTTTCTTTCTCTTTCTTTTCTACAAGGGGATAAAGCCTAAGGGCAGGCTTTTTTAAAGGAGGGGGTAATGTTACGGCACCGTTATAGACCCTAGTTAAGGGCTCGCTTGGAGACTTGGCTCGTGTATATAAACCTATCCTTTCCTTAACCTTCTCTGCTTCTTAGCTTAGTATCTTCGTAATATAGCATTCTATAAGCTTTAGTTCAGAGGCATTTGTACGAGCCGTAACATTAAGGTAATTAAAAAGAACGTTATTTATATACCTTTAGTACGTAGCCGGTCCGTTTATTAGTCTAAAAGAAAGAACTTTATATTTATAGGAACTATAATGGGTACAGAACGTTATTAAATCTTTAGATATAGGGTCTATCCTAATTTAGTAAAAAGCTTAGCGGATATTAAGTTTAGTAAAGATCTTTACCTAGCTTAGACGTATAAGAGTCTTATTAATTAAAGGAATAGGATACTAGTCCTTTTAAGTAATAGCGTTTAGCTTTTAATAGTTAATATAAAAATAAAGGCCTCTATTAGGCTTTTTTATAAATAGGATAGGGGAAGTAAAAGGGGCTTAACTTAGCTCGATAAACCCTTTATCTAGGTTGTTAATTAAGTACTGCTTTGTTACTTTTAGCTTATCTATTAATTAATAGTAAAGGGGGCTATAGCCTAGCAAGTTATTAGCTTTTAATTAAATCTTATAATTATATATCTGGTAGGGGGGTAACTTGTCTAAGGCCGCCTTTAAAAATACATCCTTATAGTTTGTATAAATAGTAAAAAGGAGGTGTTTAACTAGTTCCTTATCGGTTTCCTTAGCTAGCCTTTCCTCTCTATTATTAATAATTTGGTTAATCTTATATAGGCTTGTTATAAAGACCTTATTATCCTTCCGGTATATATTAAAGTGGAACGCTATAGTACTAATTGCGGTAATATTTATAGTGGGGGGGTTACCTAATAATAGGGGCGTATGTAACTTTAGGGACTTCTAGGGTACTAGCGTTATTATTACTCCTTTTAGCTCCTATTGTATCTTTTAGAGGTTATCCTTTATATTCTATTAATACGTTCTTTTTTATACCGGTTAGATCTATATAATTTAGATATTATTTATATTACTATCTATCCTACTTTTATACGTAGAGTCCTTTTTAAATGTAGCGCTTTAGGAGAGTATCTTTATTAGTATGGAGTTCTTTCTAGCTTCGCGGCGGGCGTTTTTTTAGGTAAAGGCTAGGTTATGTGCCCGGACATCCTACTAGTAGGTAGGGTTAGCCCTTATAGCTAGTGTCTTGCGGTTAGTTTGGATCTCCCTAATAAAGGAGGGTAACCTTAGTCTATCCTCCGGCTAAATAAACCGTCTTTATCGCACGTTTAACTAAATATTAAAATAGGATATCTATTTTTATTTAAGGATTATATTATAGAACCCTAGGTCTAGAATATAAAAGGGGATACTGTATTAGCGTCGTTTGTTAAGAGCAATATATAACTTTAAAACGTGGGTAACGGGTTAACTGGCTTAGCCTTTTACCTAGATAGGCTTCTCTAGTTAGATAGCTTCTATATTTAAAAACTTGGCAATATTATTTATATAGGCAGTATTTATAAAGGCGAAGCTATTTACTCTAGTGTTAATAAGGGCGGTTATATTAACTCTATATCTATTTTAAGATACTATATATAGAACTATAAAATACTTTCCACCTATTAACTAACTAAGATTAATTTTTTTAAGATTAATAGGGTACCCTAAGGGGGAGTCTTTCCCTAGAGTTCTTCTTTTCTTAACTTATCGGACGTTTCTCCTTCCTCTATCTCCTTAATATCGCCTATATCCTTTAGCTTTAGGCAGGACGAGGTAAAGTAACCCTACTTATTGTAGTTATAGTATATAGCTAAGGCAGGGTTAATCGGAGTATTGCGGTAAATACTAGTTAATAATGTGGTACGTAACTAGTCGGGCAAGGCTCGCTAGTATATAGTTATAACCGCCTTTAGTATAGGAGTAATCGTAACTTATCTTCCTGCTCTAGCTCCTATAGGTATAGCTAGCGAGTTCCAATTATTACGGAGTCGCTTCTACTAATTAGGGTGGGCGTTAATCCGCTTTAGTTCTAAGTCTAATAATAGGCAATAAGCTGCGAGTCTTTTATGGGTTAGTAGGTTATTTAAGGTTACAGCGATCTTTTCTTATAGCCGGATTATTAGCTTATTATATAGGTCTAATTAGTAGTTCTTAAGGGGAACCTAGCCTTCTTCTATAAGGTATAGAAATTAAGTCTAGAATTTGGCAAAGGGTTAGTTCAGTTTTATTATTAGGCCATTATAGTTATAATAAGCATCCCGTACTTTGTTTGGGTTAACGTAAATAGCCGCTAGGTACTATATTATTTTATTAACAGATATAAATTAGATAGGGGAGTTGTCCTTAAACTTGGCTTAAAGGTGCCGTTGGGCGTCCCTAGTAGTTTAACCAAAGAGGTAGAGCATTTTAGCTTCTTTAGAAAGGAAATAGTTATAGTTAACGCGAAGCTTTCCTTATACTTAAATCCTCTAATTCTTAAAGGTAGGGTTTATCCCATTAGATAGTAGTAGGGGGTTAGGGAGCTTAACGGACTTTAATTACTTTATTATTATATCCGTACTCTCTGGTATATTATATTTAGTAGAGTAAATAGGTTAGCTAGGGCTTTAAGAACGGAAAGCTAAGCTATTTTATAGGGCCGTGAGGCTTTCTAGGATCTCTTATAGGGTCTCTTATATATTTCTTACTTTTAGACAATCGGCTTTCTAGCTAGCTATAAGGGCATAAATCTGCTCGCGTACGTCTATAACGTTATTATTATCTTTAATTTCTAATCCCAATTAGATCTTAGGTTCCTTTTAGGTAGAGGCAGCTCTTTTAAATAAGCTTACTTTAGGTGCCATTGTTAGCTTCCTAAGGTTTATTAGTATTATACGCTTTAGTTTTAATTCCGGGGGTATAGATCTAGTCCTATTTAGCTTATAAGGTAGGATATTATCTAGGCCTTCCCAGGCAATATAGAGTAGTTTTAGTGTCTAAGTATAGCGCGTCAATGCGTCGTTGCAGACGAAGTTTCTTTAGGGTAGGATATTATTAAGGCCTTCCTAGGCAAGGTAGGGTAAGCTTAGTATAATGTTACGGCTCGTATAAATGCCTCTAAACCGAAGCTTATAGAATGCTATATTACGAAGATACTAAGCTAAAGAGAAGGAAAAGGGGTCGCTAGGACCGATATAAACAAATATATAGGGTAAGCCGCTAAGGCGCTAGCTTTGGGCGGGCTAATCGCAGGTCGGCAGAATATGGCAGAATTTAGCAGGTAACGTGCGATAGCGCCGTTACAACTAGGGACATTCTAGCCTAGGTAGTAACACACGGCCTATTACTACTGGATATTAATACTAATACCGTATTTACCCTCGCATTTACTAGATTTCTACGGATGGGTAAGATTACGTATACTATGGCGGAGCTTAAGAACTAAACGACCTTCCTAGTAAAAAAGGCTACTTAATATAATATTACCTTTACGCCTAGTGGGATAACATTCCGCCTTAAATAGAGTAAAGCCGATAAGTAACACTAGGGCATTAACGTCGCCATTACGGTGGTAGGCGGCCTATTATGCCTAGTCGCTGCTATAACGAAGCTGTTTAATAGGGATCCTTAACCCCTTAACTCTCCCTTAATTAGTCTTAATAGTAAACCCTTTGCCTCTTTAGGGGTTCGCAAGATCCTTTTCTCCCATCTAATAGCTGCTAGGATTAACCTAAGTAGTTACTTAAACTACTTCTTCCGCTAGGGCGCTACCTAGTTCGCTAAAGATTTAGGGTATTTATATTAGCAAATTTAGTAGCTAGGTTAGTAGTTATTAGAAGCCTTTCGCCTATATATTAGAACTAAGACCACTAACCTCTATTGCCTTAACTCTTACTTCTAGCGTAGTGTACCGCTCTTGGCGTAAGGATTACTAGGTAGTAGGTTAAAATATTAAGAGGGCCGCTAAGGCGCTAGTGGTAAGCGAGCTAATAGCGATTTTTTATACCGGGCATGGAAAATCCTAATTAGTTGGCTTATAACTTAGGGTTAGTAAAATATGGTAGAATACGATAATATGGCAGAACTTAGTAGAATGCGATAATGTGGCAGAATTTGGCAGAATGCGATAATATGGCAGAATTTGGTAGAATGCGATAAGGTAGCAGAATTTGGTAGAATATAGTAGAATGCGGTAATGTCTTATTGGGCGTAGGAGCTTCGCTTAGGGATATCTGGCCGCTTTAGGGCAAATCCTTAGCAGATTTGAGTACTAGGAACTAGCAAAACTACTAAGAACTAGCCCTAAAGCGACCTTATAGCCCTACGCCTCCCAATTATACAAAAATTAAATATCCCCTCACGTAACTGCGATAGATAGATACTAGCGTCTATATATTGCTTAGCAGCATCTACCTTAGCAACACATAATGCTAAGACCTCCTATAATATTCGCGAATATTAAACGCAGTCACTATGTGGCTAATTCGCTTTCCCTACCCGCTATCCCTTGTACTTAGTATACATTATATATAGATAGCGCTTTAAGGCAATTCTTTAGTAGGTACTAGGAACTAGCAAAACCACTAAGAGCCAGCCTTAATGCGACCACTATAGTTAGATAGTCTTGCAGCTATAGGCTTGCGGTTAGGGACATCTGGCCGCTTTAGGGCAAATCCTTAGCAGATTTAAGTGCTAGGAACTAGTAAAACTGCTAAGAACTAGCCCTAGAGCGACCTTATAGCCCTACGCCTCCTAATTATATAAAAATTAAATATCCCCTTACGTGACTGCGATAGATAGATGCATATTTATAGGGTAAGTAGTATTTTAAGTAATAACTTCGGCAGTAGGTTATATAGAATTTTAGTATTTCTTTAACCCAGCTAATTAAAGGGTCGTGTTATTTTAGCTATCTATATCTAAGTATTACCTTATAATACTTTAAAGGTGTTATAAATAGGGAAATATATTTAAGGTATTCGCCTATCTGTATCTTTATAAGAGTATAGTATATTAGTTCGCTGTGTATTAAAGGCTTACTATTAAAGATAGGCCTTATAGCTTATTAAGTTTCTTTAAATTTAAGCGTTAAGTTTTTGCGTAGTTTATATTAATAAAGCCTATATTAGTAGCTCCGCTATCTATAAGGATTTATACTTCCTTTTATTTTTTAAGTATTTAAATTTTACTAAGTATATTAAGGGAGTTGTGTTATATATTAGTGCTAGAAGAGCCTAAATACTTATACTCTTCCACTTCTTATCATAAGGCGCGACTTAGCCCTAGGATAATTCATTTTCTAAATTAACTAAAGGTAAGACGCTTTATAGTAACCGAGTATAATTTATAAAATAAGTATAATTCGTAGAATAAGTATAACTTAAGGACTAAGAGGAGCTACGGCGGACCTTTTTAAAAGGGTAAGTTTGGCAATCCCTTTAAATATATCCCCTTTTTCTATATCTAAAATATTCTCCATTTACAGCTCGTGTTTTTTATTTATTGGTTCCTAAGGGTATATAGGATTAAGTGGCGTTAAGGTCTATAGGGTTATACATAGGGCTTTTAGGTCTTAGAGATGGATTGCGCTTTAGGGTATATACCAGTTTTATAGAGTTTTAAATATAAGGTATAGTTGGCTTTAGGGAACGAGTCTGTTTATTATATTAAAGGTCCTTATTAATTTGTTAATATATTATAGTAAATTCGGGTAAGTCCTTTAGCAGTTCTCTACCTACTAACTATACTCTAATTTTATCTAAAATAGCTTAATAGAGGGCAGTAACTCTAGCGGCTTTATTCTAATCTAGTTTACTAATAAGGCCTAAAAATTCTAAAAAGAAGCTGGTAAAGTCTTAGTTCCGTTATTATAGGTTTTTAAGTTTAGTAATAGCTGTGTATTTACGGCTAGCATTATTATACGTTTATTTTAGTAGAGAGATAAAGATTTCAAAATTAACGAAGGTACTATTATAAAAGAATAGGTCCATAGTTTATATAGCGTCTTTACTTAAATAAGACATTTTATAGCTAATCTTACTAGCTTTAATAGGGTATTAGTTATAGTTTATTAAAAGTTTAAAATGGAGCTTAGTTATAAAGGGACGTAGGTTATTTTAATTTCCATTAAATATTAAAGGGTTAGGGAGCTTTTTAGATTTCGTAATAGGTACTAGGTTTATTACAGGTATAGGTTAAGCTTCCGTTACTAGTTTAGGGTTTGTATTTAATAGGTCGGGTTTATATACAGTTATTTTAATTTTATTTATAGGTGTTACTATTAGGGTCTTTAACGCAAGTACTTTAGCGTCGTAGAGTTCTTTATATATTACTTTAATTAATTACTAATACTAAGCTTTTAGTATAGTTCGTTACTAGGCTAAGGCATCCATAAAGGACTGTTATATTATAGTCATTTATTCCCTAACTAGGGCTATAATAGTTATTATAGCGGATTTAAGTTTATTTACCATTTTAAGGGTATTAGTATTAATATAACGTAATATAAGGGCGCGGAGAGACTTTAGGGAAGATTTAAAGGAACGATATAAATTCTATTTGGATCTAAGGGTATATAGTTCTTGCTAAGAACAAGATGTTGCGTAAAGAAGAGAAAGGAATAATAAGAGAATTATATAATTAAATAGTCAGGGGCTTAGTGGTCGATGCGTGCGTATATACGCACGCGGTCTTTAACGGACTTTAGTAGAATTTAATTAATCTAGCAGAATTCGGTTAAAGCGTCGGAATTTATCTATCGAGTATTTCACCAAGACATTCTTACTATAACTAGGCTAGTCCCGTTACAAAAGCACCCTTAATTATCCCTATATACTACTTAATAATTACAGCCTAAATTCTTAAATACTTTATTAAGAGTTAAGATATTATTTAAAAAGTACTTTAATCTATAAAAATTAATATTTACTGTATAATTACAGCACCTGTTATACTAACCGCGTGCTTACGCGTTCGGTACACCAGGTACGCGTTTACGCGTTTAGTGCACTAACCACTCGCTTACGCGTCTGGTGCACTTATAAAGCACTAACTAATTAGGGGGGAGGTGTATTAGTATATAGACCACGTAGTCTGCTTTATATAATCGACAGTTACCATCATCCAAATAAGCATACAATACTATATGTATTTCGTGCCCCTAGATCTAACTTACTCGTGCCATTAAATTGGTATAAATACTAATCAGTGAGCGCGTATAGATCAGCAATTACTTAATACCTCCCCTAAGCGATATACAACAGCGACCACCCGTTTAGACTCCTAGTATAACCTACTAGAAGGTCAGAAGTTGGGGATTACGGACTATTACCAACTCTATATACTTATTTAAGTCTTAATATGGTTTACTAAAAGTTATAAACGCGAATACAGACCTATACGGAACCCCCTACCCCTTTAAACCTTAAACCCCTATCCTTAAACCTCGAACCCCTATTCCTACTACACCCTCCTCTAATACCTCTAACCTCTCTTAGACCTCTTACGGAGATCCCTTACCCTTCTGCGAACTACTACGGACCTATTAATTGCCTCTACGGACCATTATAAGACCTTACGGAAACCCTCTACCCTCCTATAAACTGTTACGGACCTATTAACCGCCTTTACGGACCACTATAAGACCTTTTCCACCCGCTACGTACTACACTACATTGCATAGCAGATATAAGCAAGTAGATTAATAAAGGTTAAGAGAAATAGAGCTAAGGAGTTAACCTTAAGTCCATAACTAACGTTAACAACTACATTAAATACAAAATCCTTAAATACGGATATTTTAAGCTTATAAATAACGACCTATAGAAGCAATATAAGGAAGACTTTGCGGACTTTACGGAAGATATTTTTAAGGCTTATAACCCTACTACTATCCGTAACCTATAAACCCTTTTACGTCACTAAGGTATATGGGTTAAAAGGGATAAACGAGTTACTATTATACGGTCCCTATACGACACACTATATAAAGAGGACCAAACAGAATGGACTAAAGAGCAGATTTTAGATTATATTAAAACTAGCAACCTCTTTACCTCCTTTAAACTTAACAGAATCTCTAGCCTTATAACTATCCTATTTAACCAAATTTATTCCATAAACCTAAATAGCATTAGAATTAATCTTACTGGCCAAAGTATACCTAATACTTAAGTTACGGACCACAACACCACCGTAACCTAAATTACGGACCGTAACACCCCTATAAACCAAAATACGGACCAAACCCCTTCCGTTGCTTAAGCTATAGATCCGTAAACTATCTAAGTAAAGACCTATGGCAAGGAGCTAGCTAACCTAGCTAAGCTCTACACCAACAAATCTAAGTATAGCGGTGAAAACGATAACTTTAACTTTAAACTAACTATCTTTACGGACCTCTGCCAGAAGGCTAATATTCCTAAACAGGAATTTAGCTAAGCCTACTCTACTATACTGCGCGGCCTAGCACTTAACCACTACTACACTAACCTTAAGAGCAACCCCCTTAGTGTTCCCTTTAATAAGCTATATAAAGCTACCTGTAACTACTTTAAAGGACCGGAATATAAGCGTAATATCCTTACCTAATAGAATACAACTAAGCTACGGACCGTAATTAACAAGCATACTAAAAAATCGACTATAAAGTGCCTGTAAATTCTTATTAAAGACCTCCGGCACTTATAGCACGGCCTTAACGCTAAGCTTTAAACAGACGACTTCCTATATAATAAACTTATTACGGCTTACTAGGAAGTAGAGCCCTGTAAGTACGCCTGCTATAAGCCTATAGATACCTTAACTGGCCTTATTAATAATCTACGCTCCTCTATTATAACGTACGAAGTCTTAAACCTACTAGGTAGCACTTAAGCCTTTATTATAAATATTTAATATCCGTAAACAGACTTAGACGTCTACTTTACGGACCACCGCTACCGCTAGCAGTACCTATACCAACCAAGTCCTACCCGTAACCCCTATAGCAACCCCTATACAAAAATATACCCCCATAGACGAACTAGCTAGAAGTGCTTTATATACAGTAAGAAAGGATATTAGTTTATAAGGTATACCTAGGAAGAATATAATAAGTCTAGGAAGAGACTTAATAGCTATATTAATCAGTTCATTTTAGAATACAAAGGAAAGGAAGTAGAAGAGCCCCCTAATAAGTCAATAGAAGCCCTTATAATTGACTTTAAATCAAACGCTTAGGAATAAGAGACCTTAGAGACATTCCTAACCACTTTTGGACCTTTTACGGATAGCTAAGCCTTTAATATTACGACCATATTAGCCGACCGTTCCTTTATACACTTAGTTGCGCCTAAAAACCATTCCGTAAGCACCCCCGTTACGGACGTTATAGATTATAAGCAGGACCTATTTGCATATATTACTATAGAACGCTATACCCCCAAGGAATTCTACGGCGTTATAATTAATATAGGTGCCTCTAAGAAGTCTACCGTAGGCTATAAACAATACCTTGCATATAGGACTACTATAAATAATAATACGGACATTAATATTACGTAAACTGGGGCCGTAAACGTCTAATTCGGCATCGGCTTAACCGCATTAATTAGATTAGTTAAAGTTAAGACTCTAATTAGCCTAGTTAACTTCTACGTAGTAAAAGCGGACACCCCCTTCCTACTTTATCTTGCAGATATAGATAGGTTATAGGTATACTACAATAATATTACGGACACCCTAATTAGCCCCGTAACTGCCCCAGGAAGCAAGCATATTACCCTTCTAATTATACGACGATTTAGACACCCGTTCCTTATATAGGGAGAGACTTTACGGACCTATATTTAGGAATCTTTTAACTATAACCCGTACTACCTTACTAGTACTAAAATCTACCGCCTATACCGCCGTTTTAGCCACCTATTAGCCGAAAAGCTATATAGAGTCCTTAAACGCTCTAGACACAACAATGTTAATAGGAAGGCAATCGACCACCTAACTAAATACTGCTCCTTTTGCCAGAAATATGGACGTTCCCTAGGCTAATTTAAGTCCACCCTTTATAAGGATTTTAATTTCAACTACTTAGTATACGTAGATATTATATACATTAACGGCAGCCTAGTATTATATATAATTAACGAGGCAACCCGCTATTAAGCCACCCGTTAGTTATAAAATATATCTATAAAATACACTTAGGATATTTTACGGACCTGCTAGATTAATATATACGTTAGACCCCCTAAGTATATTACCCACAACACCAGTAGAAACTTTATTAGTAAGGAATTCTAACAGTATACTACGGCCATGGCTATTTTAACAAAAGCCGTTCTAGTTAAGGCGTATTAGTCTATTAGGCTTATTAAGCGAGCTCACCTAACCTTATAGAGAGCTTACTAGATTATTACGGATAAATATAAGGACATTTAAAAGGAACTGGCTCTATAGATGGCCGTAAAAGCCGTTAATAATACCGCTGGCCCGGACGGACTAGTACTTACCCTTTTAGTCTACGGAGCCTACCTAAGGATAAGCAACCTAGGCCCTCCTGCCCCGTCTATTACGGAACGAGCAGCTATAATACGGAAGGCGATAGCTAAAATAGTTAAATTACGGGCCAAACAAGTTGTTAATAGCGCCCTATATTACCGTAACGGACCTAATACAACCTTAGTTTATAACCTCCCGCTCAATTTTAAAGTCCTCGTATAGCGTAAGAGCGGTAACTAGACCGGACCTTATTGTTTACTGGCTGTAGAAGACAAAACGTGCTGCGTACAACTTCCTAGCGGACTAACTAGCTTTAAAAGCACGTCTGTAAAACCCTATTTTCGGTCTAAAGACACCTATAACGTTAAACTAGACGAACTAGAAGCACCCGCCAAACTAAACGAATCGGAAGCACCCCTACCTACTCTAGAAGTTCCTTAGAAACCTATTAAACCTACTAAACCTACTATAAAGCGTAGTTAAGGACGCCCCTAAAAGAACCCTATAATGGAGAATTACCTAACCTCCGCAAGCATATCCGTAAGGCAACCTCCGCCTACAGATATATTAGTTCTAGTATAGGAATCCCCTTTTACGGACTTATAACGCAAAGAGATTAACGGACTACTTAAAAAGGGTATCTTTACGGTTATAACGGACAGAGACGTTCCGCAAGGCGTCTATATATTTAACTTACGCTTCGTTAATAAGATTAAGCACCCTAGTACTAATAAAGCCTTTAAGAAATTAAGGCTCGTCGTATAAGCTTATAACGATAAGGGAAAGGACTTAATCCTTACGCAATCGCCTATAATTCAACGAGTTAGTTAACAAATTATACTTATACTTACGCCTAGACTACAGCAAACTAAACCCATAGCCCTCTATTTATAGGATATCTCGTAAGTATATATGCAGTCTAACACTTACCTAAGTAGAGACATCTATATACAACCACCCCTTAAGCTTAACCTATAACTAGGAATAATTTTATGGGTTATAAAACCTCTTTACGGAGTACCAGAAGCTGGAAACCATTAGTTTAAGACATACCACCAGCACTACGTTAGTAAACTTAAAATAGAATAGTCGACCTATAACCCCTACCTCCTATATACCCTATTAAATGGCCTTAGTATTATTGGACTCTAAACGGATAATACCCTCTTCTTAACAGACCGGACTTTTGCGGACGCTAAAGAGAGTAAACTATAAGAGGTAAAGTTCTTAGCAAAGCTATAAGAATAGTTAACTAAGTAGACTCTAATTAAGTTTAATAGAGGCTTAATTATATAAAAGGGCAACCTAATTAAGCTAACTTAGGAACGCCAAGCTTAAAACCTAAAGCCTATTATAGTAAAGCCTATAGACCTCACCAGTTCCCATAGAGAGACCTATAAAACTATAAATATAAAGAACTAATACGCTGCATAGCGTGCAAGAGGCGCCTATATTGCCACAGTCTGTTAACCTATCTCTGCCTATAATTTATCCTTTATGGCCTAGATAATAGACCTACAAGAGGAAAATATTAAGCAGCTTAATAAGCGCATTTAGTGGCAAATTAACAATGCAGCAAGGGAACTTACTTTTGTACCACTAGACCTAAACTCCCTTAGCCTACTAGTATTTACGGACGCCTTCTTCGCTAATAATAAAGACCTATTATTACAAATTAGCTTTATAATTGTACTTATGGACTATAATTAGGACATAAATATATTGCACTAGTCCTTAATTAAGTGTAAATAAGTAACCCGAAGTGTACTAGCTTCTAAACTATATACACTAGCCCATAGCTTTAATATAGCAGCCGCAATCAAATTAACAGTCCAGAAGATTCTATAATTGGAGCGGTTACCCCTAGTTTTATACACTAATTTAAAGTCCCTCTATAACTGCCTAGTTAAACTAGGTATAATATAAGAGAAGAGGCTTATAGTTGACCTAATGTGCTTACGTTAGGCCTATGAACAACGTAAGATTACGGAGGTTAAATAGATTAGCGGCGGAAATAACCCAGTAAACGCCATGACTAAGGTAAAGCCGTGTTAAGCCCTTAAAACCCTAATTAACACGAATAAGCTTAACCTAAAAGTTATAAAATGGGTAGAATGGGACTAACGGAATACCTATAGTACGCCTACGGCCTGTTAGAAGGCCGTACGGCTTATTATACGGCCTATTCTACGGACCATAAGCTATTAGGTAAAAAACGGTAGAAAGCTGCGATGGAACTTAGTGGACTTACGTAACCTGCCGAATTCTACTATATTCTACTAGGGTAGTTAAATTAACTAATTACGATTTTCTATCCCCGGGATGGAAAATCGCCATTGGCTCGCTTAGCACTAGCGCCTTAGCGGCCCTTAAGATCTAACTTACGGCTCCTCTACCGCCCATTAAAAGGCCGTACGGTTTACTTTACGGACCGTAAGCAGAACTTATGGCCAGCTTAGGGCACCGTTTAGAAGGCAGCCTAGACGGCACCTTAGGGGAGATTTCCTATGTATTTTCCTTTGTGTTTTATAGTTTTATTAAAGCAATTACGGAGGCTATATATAGGTGGTTTCATTTTTTAAGTACCGCTAGTGTATAATTATAGCACCTGTTATACCAACCGCGTGCTTACGCGTTCGGTACACCAGGTACGCGTTTACGCGTTTAGTATACCAACCACTCGCTTACGCGTCTGGTGCACTTATAAAGCACTAACTAATTAGGGGGGAGGTGCATCAGTATATAGACCACGTAGTCTGCTTTATATAATCGACAGTCACTATTATCCAAACGAGCATACAATATTATATGTATTTCGTGCCCCTAGATCTAACTCACTCGTGCCATTAAATTGGTACGAATATTTACCTTGCTATAGATATTTAGACCTCTCTAAATTATTACCTTTTTCTTAAAATTTATGCTAGCTTTATTAATATCTAGGATAAATACTAAAACCCTTTAATTACCCTTTATATAGTATCTAGTTAAAGTAGTATAGATTAATAGGAGGCGCTTTATCCGGTTTTTATTAACTATAGCATTAAAATAAAGATTAGAGCTCTTATTGGCGATAATACTAGATTATATAATATTCTTTATTATATAATTGGCTAATAGCTTAGCCTTAAGTATAAAATTAACTGGATCGTAATATATTAAATAATTTGCTATTAGGGGCACGTTATTAATCTTATTATTTAAGCCTTTTTATTTGGTTTGAAAAAGGATAAAAAACAGGACGAAGAAAAAGAGGAGAAAGAAGAAGATATTGTATAATAAGTACTACCACTAGTTTAAAAAAATGAAAGATAAAGAATTAGAGCTAGTATTAGACAAAAAGTATAAAAGATATTAAAATATTTAAAATATTATAGGGCTAATAGGAAAGCTTTATAACTATATTATTTATAACTATAACTTAGCTAACTATATAATATAGTTTATTAAATATACTAGTAAAATAGTTCCTCTTAATAATTATATAAGATAGAATAGCTAGTTTCTTATACTATATAATAATAATAATAATTTATTGCTTAACGTCCGATTTAGATCCCTATTAGGCCCACGCGGACTACTCCTTATTTATATATAGGAAGAAAACTCTATTTAAGAAAACTCCGTAATCTATCTCCCCGCCTTTTAGGACTTACCTACTTAGCGCCTATAAGTTACCTATAGTGCTCTACTACCTTACTTTTTAACCTCCTTAGGAACCACTACTGCCGTAATAAGCTTACGGACGCGCTAGTATTATAAACTTTGCTCTACCACTATAGAGACATTAGGGGGCGCCTAATACTCGCCCCTTTACCTTCTATTACTATTTTCTTTACAACCCAGAATTAGTTTAGTACATTTTAGCTAATAAGCCACTAGATAACCGCCTTAAGACCTTTTTATATTAAGAGCAGTGTGTTATAGTTCTTTATGCTAGCTACTAAGAGTATTACTTCTTAGTTAGTATATAAGGGGCATAACAGTATTACGTATTTTAGTGTCTATTTTGGCCAGCTATATTCGCATTTTAGGCTACCTACTAGGACGCCTACCTAGTAGAGCCAATCTTTTAGTCCTATTATTCCTATTCTTAAGAGTGTTACTATTATATTTTCTACCTTTATTAGGCCTTCTTAGAGCCCTTAGGTGTTTACCCCCTATAGTATTAACTATATTATAGCTTAGGTTCTTTTTACCTAAGTCAGCCTCTATACCTTTAACTCCTATATGCCTTTCTAGTATTAGTCTAGCCAGTATTATATTACAGTAAATAGTTTCTATTGGTTACACAAGGGGATATTACGTAGCTACGGTTTGTAGATAGTATGATAATTGTTCTGTATTCTTCTTAAAGAAAGGGGTAAGGAACTTAAGGTTCCTTACCACGCTAGTGCCGCGCCGTTATATATGGCAAGTTGCCGTTACGTGCGGCAAGTTGCCTTATATAGTGACTATTTGCCTTTATTCCCAATACTAGCAACTCTTCTTTTGTAGTTGCCATCTATCTATATATACCGCTTAACTAGCGGAATAAAAGTTAATCCTCCTTACTTACTATTGCTATTGTAACATAAGTCTCACTATCCTAAAATTTGCCTCTTAGCACGTGGTGCTTTCTTGCTTATAAGTTATGGGTAGGTATCTTGTTAATAGGGCCGCCAAGGCGCTAGCGGTAAGTAAACTAATAGCAATTTTTCATCCCGGGGATGGAAAATCCTAATTAGCTAGTTTAAGTTAGGGTCTGCAGAATCTGACTAATTAGATAACTTTAACCGCCGGTTAAAGTTCCTGGATATCTTAAGACCTTACGTAACTAAGAAATTTCTAGGGACTCCCTTTTAACCTAACCTTTAACTCGTATATATAGAGTATTTATATTAATAAACGTCTCTAGTACCTTGTTTGGGTTCGCCTTCGTTATCGCATCTATTAGGTTATCTTAGCTATTAATCTATTAAATCTTAAAGAGTTTTTGACGCTTATAGGATTGCTAAAGTACCATAATATCAATTATAAGGCGCTTCTCCTTTATAGTACTAAGCTTAACTAAACACTTATAGAGGGAAAATAAATTAGTATATACGATTATAGGGATAATAGGAAGTTCGAGTTAATCTATAATTATCTTTAGGGTAGTTCTAATTGCAATTGCTATATTAACTCCGCTAACTATTTTATATATCTCTAACGCTAAAATACTTTAGGTAACGCGCTTGCTCTTAGTTAAGCTCTAATAAATAAGATTGCTATAGATTATAAAGTTATTCTCTCTAGTAAATTTGTTCGCGATAATAATTTTATATCCTAACTAGGAGCTAAAATCTTTATTATTTACGAACGATCTATTAATAAATATAAAGAGCTTAGCGGTAAGAAGATTAATAGGCACATAGAGTAGTCCCCAATTAAGATAGTTTATTTACTAAAAAAGACGTTTATTTAGGGCAAGAACGTTATTCTTAGTTAGTTCCTAGTGTTAGGCGGCAATAGAGAGATTAAATAAAGCCTTAGGTTAATAGATAGAAGTAATATAAGCTCCGCGAGCGCGTTACTCCACATATCCTTACTTTAGGGAATTAGCGTTAATAACGTTAATCTTCTTGCCTTAACCCTTCTGACGTAAAGCAATGGAATCCTTATTTAGGGAGAGGATATATCTATTAAAGAGTAATGGTGTTGTTAAATTAAGCTTTTCTTTTAGCTTTGCTATAAGATTTACCTTTTTTAGCTTATTCTTTTTAAGAGCTAAGAATTAGTCGTCTCTTAAGATAATTATATTATTAGTTTGCATACTAACAATTCTAAATAGGGTTCCTGTAGTTATAATAAGGAAGTAAGGATTAAATATAAAAGTAGTTATTAAAAGCTTCTCTTTATGGTGCTTGCTATAAGTAGCCTACTAGTAAGTTCTTGCCTCTGTAATTCTATATAATGGCTTAAGTATAACTATAATCGTATCTTTAGAATACTAGTGGCGAATTTACTCCGGAAGGTATGCTAGTATTAAGCGCTAAAGGGGCGTCTCTAATTAAGTGTAGGCTTAAGTAATATCTTGTAAATAAACCGCCATTCTATTCTTTATTAAGGAGGGAGCTAATATAACAATAACTTGCTAACTAGCTCGTTAAATCATAGGAGATTATATAAGAATTATCTCTTTACTATTATTATTATACCCTTAGATAATAAGCCTTAATTTCTTAAATAGGGCGTTAGTAGCCTTACCCTTAATCTTATTAACTATCCTTAACTTAAAAATACGAACTTTATTAAACTTAGTAGGGTTATACTTTTTAAATTTAAAGACTCCTCTTATAATAAGACCGTTAATCTCCTACTTATTAAATGCTTAGAAAGGAGCTCCTAGGGTTATAATATAACCTTCCTTTTAGAGCTATTTTGCGAGCTTAAAGTTAGCCTTCTCTTTAGCTGTTATAAAGGCCATTAATAACTTAACTTTATTCTTAATGGCGGCAATAAATTATTCTTTAAAATTAATAAGATATTAGCGATTTTATAATCCCTTTGGGCGACCTTTACCGCGTCGTGGTTATAGTATATCTACTATAATTATATTAGAATCGTAGTCGCCTTCTAGAGTATATTAATTGTGGTTTTTCTTTAGGGCATCTTCTGGGGCATCCTGCAAAGGCTTAGAATTATTATCTTTATAGTAAGGCTTAATAACAGTTAAATGGAATTAAGTGGGTCTGTAAGGTATCTAAATAGTGCAAGTTTAGCCATTAATTATAATAAGTTGGTATGGGCCTAACTATCCTCCCTTTTTACGCTATACGCGTACTTTAGACTAAAGTAGCAGATTAAGCGTAGTTAAGGTATTTGGGCTATTTCTTATTCCTAGTACGTTATTAACCTAGCGTATAGCGTAGAGANNTTANACCTCCTTTATTNCCTTGNNAATAGCCTCNGCTTATTATATAATNGAGGGAAATAGTAGAGAATTATTAGTTATTTAAGGGTAGGCGCTAAAGACTAGCAATATAGGTACGAGTCTATCTAGGCTAGCGGAATTATTAATAGCTTTAATAGCCATTTATAAGGTAAGTTCTTCGCTAGCATCCTTTAATTCTAAAAAGATAATCTTATATACGCGGCGTAATAGTGTATAATATCGTTTCACTTTTCTAATATTATTATATGCCTTAACGGGGACTTCCTTAACCTTAATTGCTATTGCCTTTATCTATTATCGGAACTCTATAGATAAGAAGTTCTTTTCTATATTATAGATAATTTAATTAGGGGGTCCTAAATAGATATTAATCTAGCATAACTAAAGGGTATCCTATGCGTTTCTAGCTAATATATCTTTTAAGAAACGCGCGGCTTAGAAGGAAGTTAAGAAGTTAATAACTTAGAGTACTGGCTTACCGCTAAAATATATAACGTTAATAATAATATAGAAGTTAAAGTTGTAGTTATCTTTAAGGGTAAACTTAAATCGGCTAGGGGACTTCTGGTTTATTTAGTAGTAATAGCAGTACTTTATAAGATGCTTAATTGCCTTAACCTTAACTTTATAGCCTACTTATTAAAGAACCCTAAGCAATTAATAAACGGATAGGTGGCTAAAACGACGGTATAGTTAGCGTAATTCCGACTTAGTTAAGTAGCTCTAAGTAATAGTCTTTTCTAGTTAATAAAGGAGTAACTAGGGGTAACCCTACTTATATATAACGGGCACCCAATTATCTCCTTAGATAAGTATATTTTTAAGATTATTAAGCTTAATGCCTAATTTATTTATATCTCTAATACAAAATAGAAATGGGGTATTTGTAGAAATAACGTAAAAACTGATATACCCTAAGGGGGTTTAAACCCTAATTGTGCCGAGAGAGATTGCAGTACCTTTGCCAAAACGAATCGTATACTAGCCTGCCGTTAAATAGTCAATCTAAATAGAGCTATTAAGCTACTAAAGGGCTCAAACTTAAGGTTCTCCTACTGTTAATACTCCTACGGCTCTAGTATCCGGTATAATACCATAGAAGACGTTCGCCGTGTATCTATTATTAAAGGAAAACGCGGAACTCTCCTTTAGCTTATTAAAGATGTCTAATTTTATAATAGAATGGAGTATAAATTGGTTATTAAGAACAGCGACAGTTTATATGCCATTTACCTTACTATACTTAGTAAAGTATTGGTTAGGTAAGTAGTCCTCAATTTCCATATCTATAAGGAGCTATTCGGTCTTATTAACCTTACCCTTAAGATCTTCTACGCCTTTATATTAAACTAGGAAGCTTTAGAAGTAGGCTATAGTAACTTTATAATTTCTAACGTTTCTTATACTCTAACGGAACTTATTATATACCTCCTTTCGCTTATTAAGGGAGTGTCTAGTTAACTAGTAATTTAGCTTTTTATAAACGTAGCACTTCTTTTAGCAATTACTTTAAAATAAACCTCTATAAGGACCTCCATAATTACCTTATAGTTAATATTAATTATACCCTCTTCTATATTCCCTACTATGGCCACTATATATTTAATCAGTCTAGTTATAATTATATTAGTTAGGAATACTTAGTTAGGTAGGGTTTTTGGTATAAAACTATTAAGATTCTTATATTTATATCGCAGTACCTATAGCGGAGCATAGCTTAGCATATACTCCTTTAAACGTATTTATAGGTTTATATAGCGCCAAGTTATACTTAGGAACGCTATGGTATACTAAGATAACCTAGTCCCTTAGGCTGTTCTTATTTTAGTAAGTTTTAGTAAGNCTACGTTAGATTTTCTAGAGTTTATTAAAGAGTAGTTAAAGGCACTCTAAATAAGTCTTTATTGGGTTANAAGCNATANCTCTNTANAATATANTCTNNNGCTATTTAGANATATAAAGNTAGCGATTCTTATTAGTCTTAAAGTAGGCTCTAGTAAGCTAAAGTATTACATTAAAGTTATAGTTTTTACCTGTAATATAGTCGTAATAAAATATTGCTGCCCGTCCCTTTAATATAATGGAGAAGACGTAGTAGTACTAATGGTATTAAATTCTAACCTTATTACAACAGTTATAGAAAACCTATAGTTTTGCTCCGAGTATATTATATAATTCTCCTTTAAACTTCTTCTCTTCGTCTAAATATACCTTTATTAGATTCGTAACTTCTTATAGTAGAGGGTTACCAGTTAGCTAGAGTAGAGAAGCTAAAGGCAGTAGAGGTGGAGAAAAAGTACCTCTTAGTGGGAGGGCACCTCTAGGTAGGAGAGTACCTCTAGGTAGGAGAGTAGTATTCTGGGGGTTTCGTTCTAAATTAAAGTTGCCTTTTAAAGAATATGGGTTGGTTTTGGGTTTCCGTAGTTAACGTATAATTTTAGCTTCCGTTTATACTGGTTCTTCTATACTAGTAATAACGGCCTAAATATTACTAGTAATTAGGTTACCGTTCTTAGTAATATATACCCTATTCCTATAGAGGAAGTCTTAAAAATCCCAAACAATATTAATATTACTAAGTACCTAGGTATTAGCGGTCCATCCTATGAAATCCTCCCTAAAATATTCCCACAGCTGTATATTGGCGTAGTGTTTACTTTGGTAGAATATAATACGGTATAGGAGAAAGCTATTAACTTGTTTTGCGGTACAAGTTATTATATTAAAGGTAAATTCGTCCTAATTTTTATTAATAAGTTTCGCGTATAAAGCTACCCCTAATAGTAAGGAGTCTTCCTAGTCGTTTAAAGTAGGCGTAGCCATGTTTTTAGAGGGAGGGAAGTGTTATTAGCGTAGGGATTGTCGTTTAGTACGCGTTTGTTGTTTAGTACACGTTCGGATATATATTTGTGATTATAGGGCTTAGGACTAGTTCTAGCCTTAAATCGCAAAGACTTATAAAGCGTGTTATTCTGCGTAATAGACGTAAGAATCCGTAATCTTAGAAAGGCTTAGGACTAGTTCTGGCCTTTAAATCCTTAGATTCGTGGAAGAGTTCTATTTAAGGTTTAGGACCAGTTCTAACCTTAAAAGATAGCTTTCTCTAGCACGAGTAGCACTGGTACAGTAGCTCGTCTCTTCTTAGTGGAATACCTTACTATTCTGTAGTATAACAGTAAAGTTAACTACTAATTAGTGTTGGTTACATAAGGGGATATCACGTAGCTACGGTTCGTAGATAGTATAATAATTGTTCTATATTCTTCTTAAAGAAAGGGGTAAGGAACTTAAGGTTCCTTACCACGCTAGTGCCGCGCCGTTATGTGTGGCAAGTTGCCGTTACGTGCGGCAAGTTGCCTTATATGGTAACTATTTGCCTTTATTCCTAACAGTTTCCTAGTACTCTTTTATACTCTACTTTAACTCCTTTCTCTTTTTTGCTATTATTTTTACTAGCCTCTTATATATCTCCCCTTTTCCTTTATATAGGCCTAGGCCCTAGTATAGCGCTATTTTTCTTCTACTTTCTTTACCTGTTTCTTTAATATATCTTCCCTACTTTAAGGTAGTTAGTTTACTCTCCTATAGGGCACCCTAGGGTCCCTCTATAGTTTATTTAGGCGTGTCTTAATATACTTTATAATATTAAAGTTACGCTCCTTTTACACCCTTTATATTATAGTGGCTTTAATATATAATTATAGGGGGGGGATATTAGCTTCCTTCTTAAGCAGAGCTATAGCCGTTCGCTTATACCCGCCTATTATACTCTAAAGATAGGCTATTTAGACCTTTTAAAGCGGTTTTGTTAGCGACTCAGTCAATCGAGATATAAGTACGGCAAAAGGGTCGCGCAAGCCTGTACGATTGGATTGTCTATAAACGAGAATCTAAAGCTAAAGAAAGGAAAGGAGAAGAAGGGGAGCGCCGCTCGAAGCTATATACGATCTTCGCGTCACGTAACCGCAATATACGGCAATCTATGGCAACTTGCCGGTGCGTAGTTCTGCCAAGTTCTACCAGTGCCGTAACATTACCCCCCCCCTCTAAAAAAGCCTGCCCTTAGGCTTTACCGCTAAAAGTCTTGGCAAGAGAATCTAACTAATTAAACAACTTCGACTACCGGTTAAAGTTCCTAGATATTTTAATACCTTACGTAACTAAGAAATTTCTAGGGCGTTTTTGTCCTTATATTCTTCTGGTAGCTTATCATCTTTATTATACTAGCATTCTATCCACTTATCTAGGTACTTTAGCGGTCCGAGTTTATTAGGGTAACGGCTATAGAACTTTTAAAGCTTATAGGGGCTACCTATAAAGTTCTATATAGGGTACCAAGTAGGGTCTGGGTTATATCCTTTCCAACTAATACAATACTTTAACGTTCCCTTTATAAGTTTATAGGCCAGTATTTCTTTAATTTCCCATTTATTATCGTCGTTAACTTAAATTAGTAGGGGAGGTTTATTCTTTTATCCGGGTAGTGGGTTATTTATAGCTTTCCGTAGCTTATCCGGTAAGAAGATAGGGTAGACTTTAATTAAGTCCGGGAGCTTAACCCCGTATAAGTTACCTACTTTATTAAGAATCTTATACGGTCTTACTATCTTATAGTCTAGCTTACGGCTAGGCCGTTCTATTTTCTAGTTCTTTATTATAACCCAGACCATATCGCCTATAGTAAAGTTAGGCTCGCGCCTATACTTATTTGCCTACTATTCTATTAATTTCTAAGCCTTTTCTAGGTTTATATAGGCTACTTTCTAGGCTTCTTCTAAGCGCTTAGCGTACTACTAGGCTTCCTTATAAGATAGTTTTTNNNNTANNGTCTAGGGCCCTTNTAGTCTTTCCNAGTNAAAGCTTATACGGGGTANGTAACCTATTTCTAGTTAAATAGGGGCAAATCCAGTAGAGTTATGGGGTAAGGTCGCTTAGGCGTAGTCTATTAAGGGTAATAGTTTAGCCCAGTTATCCTAGAAGTAGTTAACGAAAGGCCGGAGTCTCTAGTCCAAGTATTAATTTACAATCTCCGTTTAACCATTTATCTAGGGGTAATATGCCGTAGAAAGCTTTAGCTTAATACCTAGAATCTAGGTAAACTTATTCTAAAAGGCTAATATAAACTACGGCCTATAGTCGGATATAATAGTATCTAGTAGTCCGTAAATTCGGTAGACGTAGTAGATATATAATCGGGCTGCCTCTTTAACATTAATATTCTTATAATAGGGAATTAAAAACAGGCGCTTGCCAAAGCGGTTAACTAGGATTATAACTATATTATATCCGTTACGGTCTAGAGGTAGCTTATAAAAGTCTATAGAGATATATTACTAGGGGCGGTCGGGTATTAGGAGGAGTTTTAATAGTCCTAGGGTCTTATCTCGTGAGATTATAGACCTATAGTAGTCGTTGCAGTTCCGTATATAGCGGTTAATATTTATAACTATTCCGGGCTAATAATAGCGGTCGCTAATAATCCTACGGGTCTTATTCTTTCTAGGGTAGGCCGTAGAGACCTAGGTATATGCTTTAGCAATAAGCCGAGTCCATAAGTTCTATTCCTTTACCACTACCAGCCATTTCTAATACTTAAGTAATCCATTTTTAAGGGACTATGGGCTGGTAACGTTCTTTGCCTTTTTATAGTACTCCTGTAGAGAAGGGGCCGTACGGTTTATCTACAGCAATTTGTTAATTAAGTTAAGTCCTAAAGGGTTAATAGGATATATCTCAGCGCCTAAGGAGTTTATACTTAGTTCTGCCTATATCTGGGGGTTAAGGTGCTCTAGTTGTAGTAGCGTCTAGGTCCGTAATAAGATCTTCACAGCCGTATAGTTACCTAGGTCTTATTCACGCCTAGTAAAAGCATCCGTACGGTTTATAGCGCCTAGTCTATATATAATTAAGAAGTTAAACTAAGATAGGATATCCGCCTAGCGTGCCTGCCGGGCTATAAGGGCCTTAGTTGTTATAAAGTATTCTAGGGCCTTATAATCTGATACTACTTTAATAGGTTTAGGGGTCCCCTCTAGCTATACACACCAGTGCTAAAAGCTAGAGATAATAGCCAGCATTTCTTTATTATGGATATGGTAGTTTAGTTTAACATCTATTATAGTCTTTAAATAGTATACAATAGGGTGCTATTTTCCATCCGGTTGCTTCTGGGAAAAAACTACTAGCTATTGCGCCGTTTAAGGCATTAGTTTCTAGCATTAAAGGCCGTTCTAGGTTAAAGTGGGCAAGTAAGGGGGCTAATACTAGCCGTTTTTTAAGCTTATTAAAGGCCTGCCTATATATAGCGTTAAAGTAAAAGGGCTAGTCTTTTCTAGTAAGGCGGTTAAAAGGCCGGGTAATCCTACTATAGTTCTTAATAAAGCGTTAGTAGAAGTTATAGAAACCTAAAAACAATTACACCCCCTTTACGGTCCGTGGGGGCGTCTATTAGTTAATTACGGTTATTTTCTCTAGGTTAGCCTTAATTCCGTCCATACTAATAATAAAACCTAGGTACTTTATACGCTTAATACTAAATTTTAACTTCTTAATATTAGCCTGGAGGCCAGCTTCGCGGAGCCATTATAGGACTTTATGGATGTGCTCCTTGTATTCTAGTTCGTTTTCTAAGTAAATTATAATATTATTTAGATAGGCCGTATAGAAGTCGTTAAGGTAGTTAAAGAGTATATTATTTATATACCGCTGGTACGTAGCTAGTCTGTTAGTTAGTCTAAAAGGAAGTACCTTATATTTATACGTCCCATAACAGGTCCGGAATATAGTAAGATCTTTAGACCTAGGGTCTATCCTAATTCAGTAAAAGGCCTAGCGGATATTAAGCTTTGTAAAAACCTTAGCTCTACTTATTTGGGTAAGAGTTTTATTAAGTAAGGGCAGCGGGTAGCGGTCCTTGCGGGTTATATTATTTAACTTATAGTAGTTAATGCAGAAGCGTAGTCCTTTATTTAGCTTTTTAATAAAGAGAATAGGTAAGTTAAAAGGGGCTTAGCTAGGCTCGATAAAGCCCTTATTTAGGTTATTAATAAGGTACTGCTTTATAGCCTATAATTCGGTAATAGACTATAGGTAGAGAGGGCTAAAGCTAAGGGTGCTTCCCTTATCTTGCTTAATCTCGATCTTATAGTTATATAATTAGTAGGGTAGAAGTATATTAGACGCTGCCTTAGAGAATACATCCTTAAATTTCCGGTGTCAATCGGGCAGTTTTTGCTCTACTAGTTCTTTATCTATAAGCCCGCTTTCCTATCTACTAAGCTTACTTTCCTTTTTCTTAATTATTTGGTTAATTTTATATAGGCTAGTTATAAAGGTAACGGTATTAGGCTGAACTAGGTTCTAGTAGAATCCTATAGCGCTAATACAGCAGATATTAACTGGTAGGAGGTCCATAGGTTTCTTTAGCGTCCGTTAGGCCGTAGTTTACGGTATAGGGTTTATAGTCTTCCTTAGCTCACGTTCTATTTTCTATAAGTTATCCTTTCTATCTATTAGTTTAGTGTAGCGTCTAATATCCCTAGCTTTCCTTTATAGCTTTATAGGGTTCTCTATTGGGAACTTAGCTAGGTTACTACCAACTTCCTAGGTCTCTGGTGCGGGTGGCGTAATATAGGTAGTCTGAGGGCGGCGTAGTATACGGATCCATTACGGGTTAAGCTGTACGTCCTTCTTAAAGGCCTAGTTTCTGCGCATAGCATTAGCCTAGTAAATGGTATTAATCTGGGGCCGTATAAGGTTTTCTATTATAATACTAATTTCTTTTATAAAGAAAGGGGTTAGGGGTAGAGTCTTAGGCTAAATAAGCCGTCTACTCTATACTTTAAGCTATAAGCCTAAATAGGCTAGCCATTTTCTTTTTAAGATTATATTGTGGCTTCCTAAGTCCGTAATAAGAAAGGGGATATTATATTGCCTTCATCCGTTAACGCGGAGGTAGATCCGCAAGATAGTTATAATAGGTAGCCCTATCTATCCGTTATAACCGCAAATAGGGATTAGTTTAGGCAGTTCTTTAAAGGGTACATTTAAAAAGTCAGCCAGTTTTGCAGCGCACTTTATATTAATTAAGGTAAAGGTATTTGCTCCTAAGTTAGCTAAAGCAGAGGTTAAAACTTAATATCTATTGCGAAATAAAGTATAAGGGATAGTGTAGCTTCTTCTACTAACTAGCCAACCTAGATTAATATGTGACATATTAATCCCTTTTAACCCTAAAGAGAAGTCTTCCTTTAGGGTTCCTCTTTTTCCGGCTCTATACTATCCTCCTAAATTAATAGGACCTTATTTGTCTTTACCTTTATTAGGCAGTTCCTTATAGGGTAGCCTGTTTAACCGTATAAAAAGCAAGCTTTTTAATCGCTAAGGGCCTATATATAGGGGTCGCTGTATATAGGCCGGGTGTATACTGGGCCCGTAGTAGGGGTAGCTGCGCAGCTAGCTGCCGGGTTAGCTATAGGAGTTGCCAATTATACCAGGGCACTATAGGCCGTACTCGCAGTACTTATAGCCTGGTTTATAAGGTTTCTAGTTTTTAGCCAGTTAGTATATGCCTTAATTTAACGGAGGCCTTAGTTAATAGCTAGGCAATAGTCTATAAGTTCCTTTAACGTCTATACTATAATATAAGCTAGTAATACGGCCCGCTGTAGGTCTAGGGTAAGCTTATTAAAGAGGTTTAGTAGTAGGTCTTTCTAGGGGATCTAGGCCTATCTAGCTAGGTATAGAAAGCGGGTTTAGAAGGCTAAAAAGGTCTCTATTATTTTTATGTTTAGGCTTTTATAGCTAAGGCGGGCGTTCTATACTTTAAAAGGGTCTTTATAAATAAAAGACAGGTATTTAATTATTTCTTTTTTAGAGATAAAGGGGTCTATTAAGTCTTTAGTGTATTGCGGGCGTAAATGCGTCTAGGTATCTCCGCCAGTACGGCCGAAGACGTAGGCTATTCTGGCTCGGGCGTTAGGGAAATAGTCTATATTAACTTTAAGCTTGTCCCGTAATTAAAGCTTCTAATTATTAAATATAGGGTTGGTTCCGTCTGTAAGTAATAGGGGGTCCGCGACCTTTGCTAACCGCTTTAGTGCTATATAGGCCTCAGTGGATCTACTAAGGCGCTAGGATAGGGCCTAAAGGACTATAGTAAGTCTTTAGTTGTCTAATAATAACTTATTATTAGATATAGGGGTATCTCTAGCTTTAAGTAGCTCTTATAATTATTTAATTTTAGTATTAGTAGCCGCAAGCTCCGTCTAGGGGGTTAAAACGTTAATTGTTTCTTTATCTAAAGTATTTAAGGGTCCTACAGCTGCTTTACCTACTACTGTAGTTTATAGCATAGTAGTAGGGGTATTAGGTAATTCCGGGTAATTTCTTTAGGGGTTCTGGTCTATGCGTGTTTTATAGGTCCTTTCCTTAGAGTTCTATTCTTTTCTTTTAGGTCCTGTCCTTGTGGTCCTAGTAATGTCCTTAGGGTCCTGTTCTATATTCTTATAGATATATTTAAGCTCCTTCTTAGGAAGAAAGAGTAGAGTAAGCTTTAGATAATATTAGCGACTTAGTNAATTAAGACATAAGCACGGCAAAAGGGTCGCGCAAGCCTGTATGATTGGATTGTCTATAAACGAGAATCTAAAGCTAAAGAAAGGAAAGGAGAAGAAGGGGAGCGCCGCTCGAAGCTATATACGATCTTCGCGTCACGTGACCGCAATATGCGGCAATCTGTAGCAACTTGCCGGTGCGTAGTTCTGCCAAGTTCTGCTAGTGCCGTAACAGGTTTAAGGAGTGATTTAGGGGGGCCTTTTCCGGTTTCTTTTATAGCCCAAATACTAGATCTATACGTCATAGTTAGCTAGATAACTACTATATATAGTAAGCGCGACCTCTAGAAGCATGGGCCATATATAGAATTAACGATCCTAGATATTATAATATACTATACTTAGCCCTTATAGGCCGCTTATAACGTATATACGCTCCACTAAAGCTTATTATTTACCTATACTCCTAGTACCCTTAGGCTTTAAACTAGTTAACCCCTAAAGCCTTAGATATAAATTATATGCTAAAGATTTATAGATTAGTTGCGTTTTCTTATAAAATGGATTAGCTAGTATTTCTCTGGTAAGGATTAGACTCTATATTGTCTTACCTATTCTATATAGGTATTATAGGCTTTCTCTAGTGTTCTGCATTCTTTGCGGCTATTAGCCCATATATAATTAGGTTTATATTATTAATAAAGTCTATCCCTTAGGTCGCCCCTTCCTTAAAGGAGTTAAGTAAGTTACTTATAAAGAAAAGGAAGAGTATAGGCGAGAGGGGTAATCTTTATGGTATTCCTATTATAACTGTAATAGGGGGGCTCTAGTATCTGCTAAAGACTAGTAATATTTCTTTTTAGCCTATAAACCCTTAAATAAATTATATAATCCATTCTAGGAAGCCCTTTGCCCTAAGAATATATAGGAGGCGCTTATGGGGTATATTGTTATAGGCGCCGCTAATATTTAGGCTAAGCATTAATACTATAAAGTCCTTTCACATGGCCCATATAGATTTAATAGTGGCAGCGAGCAGCGTAAGTGCTAATAGCGTTAAGCGATTCTTTCTTACCCCTATCTGGCTTTGTAGTAGTAGGGCGTGTTTCTTAGCTATATCTGCTATATAGTCCGCTATTACCTTTTCTAAGATCTTGCTAAAGGTGTTTTTTTAAAGTAATAGGGCGGTAGCTTCCCAGGATTAAATAGTCTGCTTTACTTTTTTATATAAAATAACCGTTATTATAGATCTTCTAAGTTACGAGTAGTAGCCTACTATAAAGTATACTCTGGCTACGTCTGTAAGCTAAGGTACTATAAGTAGTCTATAGGTTTTTAAGGCCTTATTTAGAATCCCATCTAGTCCTAGTACTATATTATTTAAAAGGCGGCTAATAGTTCTAGGTATTTCTTCTATTATTATATTGCTGTCGACCTACAGGCAAGTCACCGGTGTTTTACCTATAATATCGCTAAGGTCTACTAAAGCCGGTTAGGGGAAGAACCTTTCTATAAGGATCTTTACCTTTTCCTTATTATTATTAGTTGCTTATAATTCCTCTACTCTTTAAAGGGGCGGTAAGTATAGGTCTTCTACTAGGCGTTCTACCTTTTTTTTATATACCTATTTTACTATAGCCTAAAGGCCTTTGTTATAGGGGAGGCTTAGGTTAAAAGTAAGCTTGTTTATAAACCATCTCTAGTTATTTCTTGCTTCTTTTCTTAGGGTATTCTTTAACTAGTTTCTTATATCTTTATATCGTCTTTTATCTTTAGGGTTATAGCTACTTATATATTTCCTTCTTACTTATTATTAGCTAATAATAAGAACCGCGCATTATATGGACTGTGCATATTACGTATAGGGGCCTAGATATAAGACTAGGTAGTGTTCTTTTAGCCCATTTTTAATCGCTACCTAAATCCTTTCTAGTCTTTGGTCGATTTCCTTAAGGGTAGCTAATAAGCCTCGCTCGTAAAACTTTCATCACACATGCAACCTTACCAAAAGGAAGCGCCGCACTTCAAAACTTACGCATACCCATCTTACTACCAAAAACAATCGATTTTCCAACTTTCAAGACCCAATTCCTACTGCTTAGCGAGCTATAGGTGGATTTAATTGTCGTTTTACCCCCTTTCCCCCAACAGAAAATTCTTCTTAGGGGTGGTCCTAGCTTGTAAGCGAGGCACGGACAGAAACACCAAAACTACTACTACTACCACTACCAATACCAGGGGTCTAGTATTACTACTACCTTTAAACCTAATCTCCCCAGAAATCCTCTAGTAGGATTAGTAAGGAAAAAGGGTATAAGGATAGTAAAAACTAGAAAACTCCCCCTATAAGATGCCAAGGCCTACCAGGCCTAAAAAGAAACCTCCTATAGAGATAAGTGACGACAACGAGTCTATAGGCGAAACCCCTATAGAAAGAAATGATAATAGATTTCTATTTTCATCTTCTTTTCTTTCTCCTCCCAGCTTGTCTAAGAAGGGAGAGAAAAGAGAACATCCTTAAACTTCTCCTGAAAAAGAAAACCAAAAACCTATAAAAAAGAAACCAATAACTACTACGGATGGCATACCTAGTACACCTATACCTTTTCCTCCCCTTTCTCCAGAACAATACCTACAAAAAGCTCTAGAAAGCCTAACCCAGGCATATAAAGGGCTAGAAGAAGAAAAAAAAAAGAATAAGTTAAATAGCTAGAGGACTATATAAGGAGTATCCTAGTAGGAGAAAATCCCTTCATAAAAGGAAAAGAAAAGGAAAAAGATGTCCTAAAAGGGCTAGTAGAAGAAGTAAGGGCTCTCCGTAAGGAGGTAGCCCCTACTAAGAAAACTTACGCAGAAAGACTAAGGAAGAACCTCCCTTCCTCGTCCTCCCTACCCTCCTCACTACCACCTCCTTCTAGTAGGAGTCCTCCTACTTCTACTAGAAGTAAGAAAAAGTAGTTATAAGAAAGGAAGCTAGTCCTAATTACAGACGAAAAGGACTAACCTCTAAATATCTTCTTAATACGAAACAAAGTCAATCAACTATTTACATCAAAACTGCAAGTAGAAAAACCAGTACTAGCGTCTATAGCTAGAACTAGAGGAAAACAAAATATTCTCCTTACTACTACAGAGGAGTATAATGCAGATTTCCTAGTTAAATATAAGGAGATCTAGTATAACTGCTTTACCTTCTAAAGAGAACAAAAACTAGAACCATGGGTTTAAGTTATAGCCCATGGGGTTCCTACCCTACCTTTCCTAGGAGAAGGAGGCTCTAAGCTTCTAAAAGAAGAAATTAAGACCTTTAATCCTATAAAGATACAAGGACTACCTAAATGGATCTTATCTAGTGAAAAAAGACACAATCCACAGACCAGATTTGGCTCTATAGTTTTTACTATAGAGAACGAAGAAAAAAGACAAGAAATCCTTAAGCAAAAAGAGATATCAATTGCAGGTACAGCTACTAAGGTAGTAAAATACCTCGAAGTCTCTCCTACTACGCAGTGTACGAGCTGCTAAAAATTTGGCCATATAGGAGACAGGTGCTCTACTAGGGCCTACAGATACTGTGCGGCTGCATATTTATCTAAAGACTATTCCTGTTCTACCTGTATAATAACAGGTAAGCCTTGCTAGCATACCACCCCTCTTTGCATTAATTGTAAAGAAAAACACTTTGCTAATAGTAAAGACTGTAAGACTCTTAAAGCTGCTAAACTAGTACGCGAAGGAGATTCTATGGAAGAATAAAACAGATAGGATTCTAGAAGGAGGCAACTCCTACTAGACTCTTAAAAAGATATTAGAGAGCAAAAGAACAGAAATAAATTGCAAAAGGACAGGGATAGGGGTTAGGATTTCTTATAGTTTTTCTTACCATTTTCTTATTCCCGAGTAGTTGTAGTATCTTAGTGTTTTACTAGGAAACTATAAACTACTAGGACATAGCTACTAGTACATATTAAGCTGCCTAGAAAGGATTTATGTATATAGAACTATAGCGCTATAGCCTAAGGCTGCATGCGCAGTATTGTACGTAGTATAATACAATGGATAAAAAAAAAATTTAAAAAAAGCCTCGCTTGTTTAGTATTAGGTGGATTTCTTCTAGGTCTTAAAGTTATTGTTTAACTATACTAAGGAAACTATCTATTTTAAGCTTCCTTATTACATATCTTTTGCTATTTAATTATACCTTAATATTTAGATCTAGCTATATCTAGATAGGGATATAGTCTATAGTAAGTGCTTATTCTTCTTTAGGGTTATACCTTTTAAGTCTCTAGTATAGGCCTTTGTTTATAAATATAAGGTTAATTATACTTCTAGCAGTACCTCGTTACCATATAATTGCTCCTAGGAGGGTAGCTATCTTAAGGCCCCAGATATCTATAGCTTTTAGTAGGCACTCTACCTATCGTTTAGTAGCAATATAGATACCCCCCTACCGCGGGTAGTAGAGGTTTATATCTCCTAATAAGATAAACTCTATGCCTTCGGCTTCTAGTAAGCTTATTACTAATATAATATTCTCTATTTATAGGACCCCTTTAACCCTAGGGTTATATATATTAATAATTTATACTAGTCCCCTATATATCTGGATTATTATAACTAAGCTTAGACCCCCGGAACTCGGTTACCTCACCAAAATTGGTCGCAACACTTTAGAAGCTATCTACACCCAACCAAATTAAATTGACTATTTACCCCTACATGCTATTTAATATATTGACTTTGCTCTTTCCAGCTAACGCGATTTAAGGCTTTAATTTTGGCTCCTTTGTCCTTATTTTAGCACTTTTCTCCTTTGCCTCCTCTATAGCATCCTTAATTCTATCTCTATATTTAAAGTCTATATTTAGATCTATAGGTACTTACCTATAAATTTTTCAGCTTTTAAGGTCTTTAAGTTATAATTGCAGGCTATATATTTAAGGGTCCATATATATTACCCTTATAATAAGCTGCTGAAGTTGTTGACTTACTTTTTATAAAAGTAACTAAATTTTTAATTTAGTGTATATCTATTATAAAGGCCTTAATCTATATAATATATATTATAGGGCTTCTTTATGGTAACTATAATGTTAACCTAATTATTATTAGCCTGTTTAAAGCTTAAACCCTCTATTAAAGCTTTATTTTTAACCTATAAAAAATTTAAGCCATTATATGGATTTTATAGATAATTACTACCGATATACTACCTAAATTTAATTATTTTTGCTATAAGACCTTGCCTTTAGGTCTTGTAGTAATACTTGGTAAAGTAGTACTTCTTAATTAAAGCTATATTATTAAGAAATATAAGCTTTATAATCTACTTCTAATATTTTAATTTAATAAAGGAGAAATATAATAGATTTAAAGGTCACTATATTAAATAAAGTAGTGAAAAAATAAGTTATATATTTATTTGTTTATATTTTAATAAAAACTTAATTATATAATAGCTTATATAGCTATTAAGTTAAAAAATTAGGCTTTATTACTAAATAATTCGGTTTTAAGTTAAAAAAGATATAATAAATAATCTAAATATAATATAATTGGTTATTTTATTTTTCCTCAAGCCTATATATATTTAATAAGGCATTTTGGCTTAGTATAGCTAACGTAGTTAACGGGGTTTTGACCGCTCCCCTAGTTATGACCGTTTGGAACTTTTGTTAGTTGTTTTCCACCAAATTAACATTTCGGCTCACTTTGATTTTCTAAACGGTCATAACTGGGGGGGCGGTCAAAACCCCGTTAGCCACGTTATATTAATAATAAAAAATTAATTAATTAACTAAGGGTAAATATTACCCTTATAATAGATACATATTTACATCTATTTAGTAACTATATAAAAGCCTCCTTTTTATAGGGACCTCTTATAGTCATTAAGTTTATATATATATATAATATTACTCTAAATTTATCTATATTCTAGGTATTTTTGGCCTATATATTAACCTTCCTTTCTACCCCTCTTATAAAGATTTTAAAACGTTTAAATTTGCTTTAATTATGCCCTATTAGTTCTATATAGTTTCTATTAAGTATATAATTTAATATTTAATATTAAAAATTTGGTAAAAATAGCTAATTACCTATATTATACTAAAGGGCTCTATATTACTATTTTAACTAAATATTTAAGGTACTATTTTGTAACAATTATAAATATAAAGGAGTAAATCTTTATAGGTCCTATTTAAGTACCCAATTAATAAGCAAGACCTCCTATATAGGAGTCTATTACAGTTTATGTTGGTGTATAAATTAGTTTAATAGCTTGCTATTTAATTAATCGCTTAAAATCGACAAAAGGACACTCTATGCAAGTACAGCTTTTCGCGCAGACGTATAAACACCAGATTCGGAATCTACAATAGCCATTTGTAAGTTCTGCTTATTTTAGTCCATATTGATCGACTCGTTGTGGAGAAAATAGGTTGATTGACCCGAGGTACGAGTGGTCTATACTTTTAGGTGTAGGTGTTCGAATTTTCAAACTCCCGCCAAGCCAGCTTTTGATTAGTTAGAAAAACCCGCCAAGCTAGCTTCTGGTTGGTTGGAGAAAAAGTCGCGGGCGGTATCTACCTGCAGAATACACGTGACGAATATCAAAATATTCAAGATCTTACTATCAAAAAATTAACCTCTTTGTTGACATCTCTATCAATACTACTATATGCGTCTTACCTATGGTAGAACCTGCTTTAATTAAGTGCAGCAAGTGCTGTTTAATATAACCCCATATTAATTTTATTAAAAACGGCCTATCTACTAAGCTTTTAAAGCAATGTTAATCGTGTTGGTTAAAGGCGCGTTTTTCTTATATATTACTTCTACTTTTATTTACTTTCCTAGGGCTCTAAATATAGTTCAAATAGGCGGAAAGCAGAGCTTAGTTCTACTAAGACTCGTCCTATAAAGCGCTAGTGAAATGCTTTACCTAAAACCGATACTAAGGACGTCTTCTTACCTTACGGCCAGAACAGTTAAGATACCCCTAAAATAGCTTAACGGTAGAAGACAATTAGGGCAATATAATAAGAGTACCATATTCTTAATTGGTGGGGTAAAGCTCACTTATCTACTCCTCCGCTATATACTACAGATAAAGCTTTATATAGTAGGAGATATACTCCAAATAACCTAAATACATCCTTGCCGCAACTAGCTCCTATGCCTACTCTACCGCCAATACCTACTTTACCGCTAATACCTACTTTACCGCCAATACCTACTCTACCGCCAACACCTACTCTACTACTAATACCACCTTTCTTGCGGCAAGCTCCCTCGCGGTAAGCTCCCTCTTAGCAAGCTCTAACTACGGCCACACTACTACCCATTTCGGCTGTTAATTGGGAGCAAATTAAGAAGTTTAGGAGTATACTATAGGCTAAATATATAGAGACATGCAGTTATTATAAGGAGCGGTAGTTTTAAATAGGCCTAGCTACGGAGGGTGATAATATAAGTATATGCAAAGCCTATATTAAGGACGCCAATTGTTAGCGACTTAGTCAATCGAGGCACGAGCACGGTAAGAGGGACGCGCAAGCCTGTACGATTGGTTGTCTATAAACGAGGATCTAAAGCTAGAGAAAGGAAAGGAGATGGAGGGCGGCGCCGCTCGACGTTATATACGATCCTCTGGTCACGTGACGGCAACTGTTTAGAACTATCTGCGACTATCTATAACTGTTTACGACTGTTTACAACTGTTCGCCATAATCCACCGATATCCATTAGTTTCCACCAGTGCCGTAATATTACCCCCCCCTCTGAAAAAGCCTGCCCTTAGGCTTTATACGTCCATATTATATCTATAGGGTATTCTTATCTTTATGCTTAATGGGCAGCTTATTATCTTCGCTATTTTAGCATTCTATCTACTTATTAAGGTACTTTAGGGGTCCGGGTTTGTTAGGGTAACGATTATAGAATTCCTAAAGCTTATGGGGACTACCTATAAAGTTCTATATAGGGTACCAAGTGGGGTTTAAGTTGTACCCTTTCTAACCAACACGATATTTTAACGTTCCCCTTACAAACCCATAGGCTAGTATTTCTTTAATTTCCCATTTATTGTCGCTATTAACTTAGATCGGTAGTGGAGGTTTATTTTTTTGTCTAGGTAATAGGTTATTTGTAGCTTTCCGTAGTTTATCTAGAGAGAAAATAGGGTAAACTTTAATTAAATCTAAGAGCTTTACTTTATACGCGTTGCCTATCTTTTTAAGAACCTTATATAGTCCTACTATCTAATAGTCTAGCTTATGGCTAGGTCGTTCCGTCTTCTAGTTCTTTATTATAACCTAGACTATATCTCCTACAGCAAAGTTAGGCTCTCGCCTATACTTATTCGCCTACTATTGTATTAATTTCTAGGCCTTTTCTAGATTTATACGGGCTACCGTCTAGGCTTCTTCTAAGCGCTTAGCGTACTGCTAGGCTTCCTTATAAGATAGTTTTTCGCGTACGGTCTAGGGTCCTTCTAGTCTTTCCCAGTCAAAGCTTATGCGGGGTAAATAGCCCATTTCTAGCTGGATAGGGGCAAATCCTATAGAGTCGTAAGGTAGGGTCGCTTGGGCGTAGTTTATTAGGGGTAGCAGTTTGGCCTAGTTATTTTAGAAGTAGTTAATAAAGGGCCAAAGTCTCTGGTTTAAGTATTAATTTATAATTTCCATCTAACTATTTATCTAGGGGTGGTACGCTATAGAAAGCTTTAGCTTAATACCTAAGATTTAGGTAAACTTATTCCAGAAAGCCGAAATAAATTGCGGCCTATAATTAGATATAATAGTATCTAGTAGTCTGTAAATTCGGTAGACGTAGTAGATATATAGTTGGGCCGCCTCTTTAGTATCGATATTCTTATAATAGGGGATTAAGAACGGGCGCTTACTAAAGCGGTCGACTAGGATTATAACCATATTGTATCCGTTACGGTCCATAGGTAGTTCGTAAAAGTTTATAAAGATATACTACTAGGGGCGTTCTAGTATTAAGAGTGGTTTTAATAGTCCTAGGGTCTTATCTTGTAGAATTATAGATCTACGGTAGTTGTTACAGTTCCGTATATAGCGGTTAATATCTATAACTATTCTGGGCCAGTAGTAGCGGTCGCTAATAATCTTATAGGTCTGATTTTTTCTAAGGTAGGCCGTAGAGACCTAGGTATAAGCTTTGGTAATAAGCCGGGTTTATAAGTTCTGTTCCTTAGCTACTACTAGCCGTTCCTAGTGTTTAAGTAGTCCGTTTTTAAGGGACTATAGGCTAGTAACGTTCTTTGCCTTTTTACGGTACTTCTATAAAGAGGGGGTTGTTCGGTTAGTCTGTAGTAGTTTATTAATAAGGTTAAGTTTAGAGGAGTTAATAAGATATATCTTGGCGCCTAAGGAGTCTATACTTAGTTCTGCCCGTATCTAGGGGTTAAGGTGTTCTAGTTATAATAGCGTCTAGGTCTGTAATAAGATCTTCGCAGCTATCTGGTTATCTAGGTCTTACTTACGCCTTATAAAAGCGTCCGCATGGTTTATAGCGCCTGGTCTATATATAATTAAGAAGTTAAACTAAGATAGGGTATCCGCCTAGCGTGCCTACCGGGCCGTAAGGGCCTTAGTTGTTATAAAGTATTTTAGAGCCTTATAATCTAAAACTACCTTAATTAAATTAGGGGTCCCCTCTAGCTATACACACCAGTGCTAAAAGCTAGAGATAATAGCCAGTATTTCTTTATTATAGATATGGTAGTTTAGCTTGGCATCTATTATAGTCTTTAAATAGTATATAATAGGGTGCCACTCTCCGTCCGGTTGCTTCTGGGGAAAAAACACTAGCTATCGCGCTGTTTAAGGCATTAGTTTTTAGTATTAAGGGCCGTTCTAGGTTAAAATAGGCAAGTAGGGGAGCCGATACTAGCCATTTCTTAAGCTTATTAAAGGCCTGCCTATATATAGCGTTAAAGTAGAAGGGCTGGTCTTTTCTAGTAAAACGGTTAAAAGGCTAGGTAATCCTACTGTAGTTTTTAATAAAGCGTTAGTAGAAGTTGCAAAAACCTAAAAATAATTATACCCCCTTTACGGTCTATAGGGGTGCCCACTAGTTAATTACGGCCGTCTTTTTTAGGTTAGTTTTAATTCCGTTTATACTAATAATAAAACCTAGGTACTTTATACGCTTAATACTAAACTTTAACTTTTTAATATTAACCTGGAGGCCAGCCTTATGGAGCCGTTATAGGACTTTATAGACGTACTCCTCGTATTCTAGCTCGTTTTTAAAGTAGATTATAATATTATTTAAATAGGCTGTATAAAAGTTGTTAAGGTAGTTAAAGAGTATATTATTTATATACCGCTAGTACGTAGCTAGTCTATTAGTTAGTCTAAAAGGGAGTACCTTATATTTATACGTTCTATAACAGGTCCGAAATATAGTAAGATCTTTAGACCTAGGGTTTATCCTAATTCGGTAGAAGGCCTAGTAGATATTAAGCTTTATAAAGACCTTAGCTCTACTTATTTAGGCTAGAGTTTTATTAAGTAGGGGTAGCGGATAGCGGTCCTTGCGGGTTATATTATTTAGCTTATAGTAGTTAATACAGAAGCGGAGTCCTCTATTTAGCTTTTTAATAAAGAGAATAGGTAAGGCAAAAGGGGCTTGGCTAGGCTTAATAAAGCCCTTATTTAGGTTATCGATAAGATACTATTTTATAGCCTATAATTTGGTAATAAACTACTTGTAGAGGGGGCTAAAGCTAAGGGTGTTTTCCTTGCCCTACTTAATCTCAATCTTATAGTTATATGGTTGGTAAGGTAGAAGTATATTAGACACTACTTTAGAGAATACGTCCTTAAATTTCTGGTGTTAATAGGGTAGCTTTTATTCTACTAGCTCCTTATCTATAAGCTTGCTTTCTTATCCGCTAAGCTCGCTTCCCTTTTCCTTAATTATTTAATTAATTTCGTATAAGCTTGTCGTAAAGGTAACGGTATTAGGCTAAACTAAGTTCTGGTAGAATCCTACGGCATTAATATAGCAGACATTAACTAGTAGAAGGTCCGCTAGTTTCCTTATAGCCGTTTTTCGGACCGTATTTTGCGGTTTAGGGTTTATAATCTTTCTTAGCTCCTATTTTATCTTCTATAAGTTATCCCTCTAATTTATTAGTTTAGTGTAACGTCTAACGTCCCTTACTATTCTTCGTAGCTATATAGGGCCTAAGCTCTCTATAGGGGGCTTTTCTGGATTACTACTAATTTCCTAGGTCTTTAATGCGGGTGGCGTGATATAGGTAGTCTAGGGGCGACGTAATATACGGATCCGTTGCAAATTAAGCTATATATCTTTCTTAAAGGCCTAGTCCCTATATATAGCATCGGCCTAGTAAATAGTATTAATCTAGGGCCGTATAAGGTTTTCTATTATAATACTAATTTCTTTTATAAAGGAAGGGGTCGGGGGTAGGGTATTGGGCTAGATAAGCCGTTTACTCTATATGTTGAGCTATAAGCCTAAATAGGCTAGCTATTTTCTCCCTAAAATTATATTATAGCTACCTAGGTCCGTAATAAGGAAGGGGACGCTATATTACCTTTGTCCGTTAATACGGAGGTAAATCCGCAAGATAGTTATAATAGGTAGCCCTATCTGCCTATTATACCCACGGATAGGAATTGGTTTAGGTAGTTCTTTAATAGGTGCATTTAGAAAGTTAGCTAGCTTTACGGCATACTGGGTATCTATTAAGGTAAAGGTATTTGCTTTAGAGTTAGCTAAAATAGAGGTTAAAACTTAGTATTTATTACGGAATAAAGTACAAGGGATAGTGTAGCTTCTTCCACTAACTAGCCAACCTAGATTAATATCTAACATATTAATCCCTTTTAACCCTAGAGAGGAGTCTTCCTTTAGGGTTTCTCTTTTTCTAACTTCGCGCTATCCTCCTAGATTAACAGAACCTTGTCCGCTTTTATGCCCGTTGGGTAATCCTTTATATAGTAACCTTTCTAACCGCAAGAAAAGCAAGCTCCTTAATTACTAAGGGCCTATATATAGGGGTTGCTATATATAGGCCGAGTATTCGCTAGACCTATAGTAGGACTAGCCGTATAGCTAGCTGCTAAATTAGCGGCGGGCTATATAGGTGGTGCTGCGGGGGTTACTAATCGTGCTAGGGCATTACGGGCCATTTTTATATTGCTTATAGTCTGATTTAAAGGGTTTCTAGCTTTATACCGTTTAACGTATGCCTTAATTCGGCGGAGGCCTTAGTTAATAGCCAAGCACTAGTCTATAAGTTCCTTTAGCGTCTATACAGTAGTAAAAACTGGTAGTATAGCTCGCTGTAAGTCTAGGGTAAGCTTGTTAAATAGGTCTAGTATTAGATCTTTTTAGGGAATTTAAGCCTAGCCAGCTAGGTATTAAAAGCGGGTCTAAAAGGCTAAGAAGGTCTCCGTCGTTTTTATATTTAGGCTTTTATAATTAAGTTAGGCGTTCTATACTTTAAAGGGGTCCTTATAGATAGAAGATAGGTATACGATTATCTCTTTTCTAGAGAGAAAGGGATCTGCTAAGTCCTGTATATATTACGGACGTAGGTGCGTCTATGCGTCCCCGCCGGTACGGCCGAAAACATAAGCCATTTTAGCCTAAGTAGTAGGGAAGTAGTCCGCATTAACTTTGAGCTTATCCTGTAATTAAAGCTTCTAATTGTTAAATATAGGGTTGGTTCCGTCTATAAGTAATAGGGGGTCCGTAACCTTTGCGGACCGTAATAATGCTAATACTATATATTAGGCTAGGGCCTTAAGGACTATAGTAAGTCTCTAGGTGTCTAATAACTCTTTACTAGGTATAAGGGGTTCTCTAGCTTTAAGTAGCTCTTAAAGTCATTTAATTTTAGTATTAGCTGCTGCAAGCTCCACCTAGAAGTTTAAGTTAGTTGCTATTTTACTATTAGAGGTATTTAAGGGTCCTACGGCCACCCCGCCGGCCGCTGTAGTTCTTAGCATAGTAATATAGTTATTAGGGTAACTTCTAGTAGAATTCTGCAGGGGTCCTAGTCTATGCGTGTTCTATAGGTCTTATTATTTTTTTCTATTCTTCTAGTTCTAGTAATAGTCTTTAGGTCTATTTCTATGTTCTATTCTTATTTATAGTCCGTAAATATTTTTTAAGTTCCTTTTTAGGAAGAAGAGTAGACGAGCTTTAGATAATATTAGCGACTTAGTTAATTAAGGCATAAGTACGGTAAGAGGGACGCGCAAGCCTATACGATTGGTAGTCTATAAACGAGGATCTAAAGCTAAAGAAAGGAAAGGAGACGGAGGGTGGCGCCGCTTAACATTATATACGATCCTCTGGTTACGTAACGGCAACTATTTAGAACTATCTGCGACTGTCTATAACTGTCTACAACTGTCTATAACTATTCGCCATAATTTACCAATATCTATTAGTTTCCACTAATGCCGTAATACTAATAGTCTTAAGGATCTAACCTTTTCCCCCTTATTTAGTAAAAGTAACGGGCTTAATCCGGGGCCTGTTCCTAGCTTCCTACCTATACTTACCGCGGTAGAGAAGCTTCTAATTACGCGCGTATACGTTTATCTGCAAGTCATATATATACGCGGCCAGCAACATCGCTATACTAGCTACGTCTGCTACTTTAGCCAAAATACACTAAAGACTTAAAGGCAGCTACCACGGCTACCTACTAAACTCGATATACTGGTTATAAGGCCTGTAATAGTAGATAGTGGCAAATACCTAAGCCGGCGGTTTACTAAACAGTACACTATAAGGCGCTCTGCTATATCACTATGGCTTTACTTTCTAAAGGTTAATTATCCTAATTATTGCGACATTAAAATATGTAGCACCTAGCTTACTAGCTTGCCTAAAAATAGCTCTATATTAGATTAGCTACCTTATATTAATAAGCTAAAGTCAGATTCTAGTGGCCTAACGGCTTAGCTTACTCCTAAATTATAGGCTACGTTAGCTTCTACGGGCAATTCTACTCCTATATAACGCCCTCCTACTATTAATCCTCTACCTATTAAGCCTAGCAGTAATATACTAGATGGCGAATTTAATAACAACGTACTAGATACTTTAGTTTCTAATTTAGTGCCTAACCTTAATAAATTAGAGCTTTTAAGTCGCGAGGTTTAATAATAATAAGGCCTATAAGCGGGCCTAGAGGTTCCTACTATGCGGCAAACACCTCTCTCTAAGCGATTAGCTAGTTTTATTATGCGCAGCACCTTTCCTACTCTATTTCCTTATAGCAAAGCCGACTTTAATATACCATAAAGCTGTATAGTTACCCTAGCTGCGTACGCCAAGCATATACTAAAGTATTAGGATGGTCGGTTTGGCCGCCACCCCTTATTTCGCTACTATGTATTTAATCGGATTATAAGAGAGTAAGCCCTTAACGCCACCCGCTTCCTTTACGGCCGATTAAATAAAAATAGTCTATCTTTAGATAAGCTTAATAATCTTATAAATAGTAGTGGGGGCAACTAGGTTCTAAATAAGATTATATAGTATATACGGAAGCTTAAGGGCACCAGGCTCTACTAGAAGCAGAAGAGAAATAAGCTTACGGCTTATACTAAAAATATTAAAAGCGGGTCTCTATTCTTTACACTTAGCGCTGCTAATCTATATTAGCATAATCTATACTCTTATATACCTCTATTTAATAAATATAAGGCTGCTAATAAGGCTTAACACTACCGGATTACTTCTTAGAATCTTAATGATAATCCACATATTGCTGCTTACTAGCTATATCACCGCTTTAATCTATTTAAAAAGCACATACTTATAGGTCTATTTAATAGCACTAACTTTTAGTCCTAATATAAGTAGTAGGTATAAGGTAGCGGCTATATATATAGCTTTTTATAGAGTTTAATAGCCCCAAAGCTAGATCCGTTAACTAGTGAATTAAGGGCGGCTTTTACTAAGCACTAGGCTGCTTTTATATCCGTAATAAATCCTAATTAATCTAGGCCTCCCAATCTTTAATATCCTTCTACTCTTAGCTATAAAGAACACCTTAACACTAGTAAGCTTTTTACCGCCTACCTTAATTAATTTTAACGGCACCATAATTGCACTAAATCTTACTACTTAAGATTAAAGAAAGGCTCCGCTGGGGTAAAGAAGTACTACTTCTACTTTCTATGCTTTTTTCGCGATAAGGCCGCTATATTAAAGGATTAAAATCTATATTACTAAACATTCTATCCATAGCGTAATAATAAACTTCTTAATAGCTATAATGCAGCCATAATACTAGCGTGGATGGCAAATATTAATACGTCGCCCGCTATAAGCATATTAGTAATAGTCAACTATATAGGCAAATATTGCAGCAAGGAAGAGAAGAAGTTGACTTCCTACTAGGAGTTACTCCAATTAGTACAGCCGTACGCTAACAGTTTTTATACCTTTAGTTTGGTAGTAGCTAAGTTTATAAATAAGCTTATTACTAAACGCGGTTAGTCGGTGTAGAAGGTATACTATTTATTTCTTAATATTCCCCTTTCTAAAGGCTTAAAAAATATAGTAACTTTAGACTACTGCTAGGAGGATAATTAAAGCGCTATATATAAGCTTAAGGATGGGTAATTAAGAGGGTACGGACTATCTAACTATAAGAAATATAAGCGCCGCCTAAATAGGGTAGAGGATATTACTTTCCTTAATTTTCTACTTTATTTTAATTACTTTACTTATAAGCGTTAATTAAGAGCAAGGCCTTAAGTTATATCGTACTTTCCGTAATATAAAGGCGATCCTTCCTATCTATAGTATCCTAAGTTCTACCGTATAAAGCTTATTCTTTATTATCTATAGAGGGAGTATAAGGATATAGCTACTTATACTAATAGATTTGGGGCCCCTAATTATATGGCTTCCTATTAGGCTTGTGTTAACTCTTATTAGCACCCACCTAACTACTTCTGTAATTAAAAACTAGAGAAAGATTGCGAAACTACTAATAATATTAATAAGTTTAAGGGCGATTTTGTAGATGACTTAGAGCTATACTAGTCCTTTAAGGCCCTATATACCCGCGTTTAAAATACTAATAGAGTTAAAATTAAGAATCCTAACAGGCTTAGTAATAGGGAGCTTAATTATAACTATAACTAGAGTACGTATTAGGGTACGTACCCGCAGCTTAATAAAAGGACTTATTAGCAGGAAGTACGGCTATAGCCTCTACCGTAGAGCCGCCTATCCTAAATAGTAACTTCGTCCTCCTTATAACCAGGCTAGCGTTATATCTATAATATTATAGTTAATTACTACAGGCAGATCTAAGTGGGCCTTAGCCCCTCCCTACTACGGATTAATATTAATAGAGAGGCAGGAACCGGCAAATTATATCTTATTACTATCCTCTCTACTACGCTCTATAATATAGTAAGGGCTAATAGTAAGCCAATGCTATTAGCTTGAGCGGCCCCTACTAGGGTAGCTGCCTTTAATATTAACAGCAGAACTATATACGATCTATTAAAGTTGCCAGTAAATCGCCCGTTTAAGAAATTACCTGCTACTAGTCTTACGCCTCTATAATAAGCTTTTAAGGATATTCACTATTTTATCTTTAATAAGAAATCTATAATCGGGCAAGTATATCTAGCCTAGATTAATCGCCGCCTCTGTTAGATCTACCCTATATATAACAACAACTACTTCGGAGGCTTAAACATCTTACTAGTAGGCAATTTCTATTAGCTTCCCCCTGTAAATCAGGCGGCCTTATATAGTAATCTACCCGCTAAGCCGTCAGAGCTCGCCAGCTACAGAAAAGAAGCCTATAAGGCAATTAACTGAACTGCTATCCTAAATTAAGTTATACGGCAGGGCGGTAATAACGCTAAGAGCTCTATATTTAGGACCGCCCTTATAAAGCTACGTAGTAATTCTATAAGTAAATTAACCTAGAAGCTTCTTTTAACTAGGTATAAGTAGGGCCTATCTACTAATAAGGTTGCGGGCTTTAACAACATAATTCGGCTATATGGCATACGCGCTACTATAGGTAAGTATAACACTACTCAGCTTCGCGACCTTTTACAGCTAGTAGTAGCTATTAAGTCAGTTAACACTAGTATAGGTATACGAAAAGTCACCCCTAATTAGTACAATATTATAGAGAATCTAACCCTATATATTAGCGCGAAAGTAATGCTAATATAGAATATCTGGATTAAACTAGGCTTAGTAAACGGTACTACTAGTATAGTTAAAGATGTTGTATAGAAGGGACACGCGGATATTAAAAAGGATCAGCCTTAGTTACTACTAATTACAGTAGATAGGTATAACAGACCTGCCCTATTCACTCGGCAGGATAGTAAAAAAGTTATCTTTATATTTTCTATGCTTTGTAAATAGAAGGGTATAAGAGGCTCTTACTTACGGCGTTAATTTCCAATTACTCTAGCTTTTACTCTTATTATATATAAAAGCTAGGGCCTAATACTTAACCAGGTGGTTCTAAATGTTAAGGAAAAGAATAAAACAGCTAGGCTAACCTATATAGCAATCTTACGAGTTAAGAAGCTTTTAGGGCTTATATTTAAACGTAGGTTTAATATAGAACGATTTTAGTCATCTATAAGTAAGACTAAAGAGGTATAACAAGAAGATTTTGCACGGAGGCAGCAGTAACTACTCGTAAACGACTTTCCTAATTAGGAAATTATATACTAGCTTAAAGGTAAGCGGAGAATACGGCATTTGTCTTGGTTTTTTAACTTTTAAACAGCTTAACCGCGAAATCCAATTTTCTAAATTTTAACCCCCCTATCCGTTCTACCTTCTTACCGCTTCTAAAGCTATTAGATATACATATAAGAGTATATAGGGAGAATTAGCAGTACTACCAGATTAATATTGCTGCTGTCTGTAGCGTTAATCAATTTTTGGAATTTTTTAATTTTTTTTTAAAGGGCGGAAATGTCGCTTATATAAGAAGTCACGTAACCTCCGAGAATACTTGGGACCTGTAACCGACTACCGGACCTTGTATATTACCCTGTTTCACCTGCGTCAGCACTACCCTCGTATGTCTCAGATACGTTGGAAATGAGTCATAGGCTTCGGAGTTCGGGGTCTACTTTCATGTATTTATACCACTTGATTTCCATAGATTTACAATCAAGTCGCTCGTTCAATACCCACACACTGCAAAGCTTACAGGACCGCATATTAGCAGCCACGACTTCTCTACACTATAGTTAAGATTTTATATATACTGCACCTAGAGCTACTTATAATAACTATTACCTATAGATCTGCCGATTTACAAATCAAAAATTAGATATAGTTAGAGCTGTTAGTAGGGGTCATTAATCGCGCTCCCCATAATAAAATTTTAGATTTTGGTGATCTAAACTAACGAATTAAATCAAAAGTTCGGAACGTCTAAATAAGGTTCTGCTAAGACGCTAGCTAGACCCTAACCTAGACCCTTCCTAACCTGTTAAATTTTAAAAATGACGACCTTTACCAAATTAAAAATCAACCTTATCCTTAACAAGCCATCTAATTGGATTTAATAGTTCTTTATCATCTAAGACACAGCCAAAACTAACGAGGTATAGCAGTATATCAACCTATCTAAGAAGAAAGACGATCTTCTAAAGCCAGAACTACTAAGTCAGCCTATACTAAGGGACATACTACCTACGGCTACATTAATAGCAAAGCTAGACCCAAACTAGCTCACTGCCTATAACCAGCTCTACGCCAAATACAAAAACGATTTACGCGTACACTAGAAGCAAAAATAGGCTATAAACAATATTAATAACTACATCGTTCGCACCACATCGGTAGCCTACCTTTTACTCATCAACAGCCTTAGTAGTCGGTTACATTAAATATTTAAGGCGTCTCTACGACTATAGTAGCCACTACAGTAACAGAGATACCCCGTATTTTAGTAAGCAATTAAGCCCATCTTATACAAGAATCTTATGCTATTAGTACTTACCAAATCACGTACTTGCAGGGCCTCCTCCCGTCTATAAATACTCCCTCCTCTATACCTTCCTCTTTTCTTCTTTCTTCTTCCTTATAAGAGCTAGAGGTGCTCTAATACCCCTCCCTAGTCCCTACTAAAGGATCTATTAGTCGACGTGGCAATATAGACAGCATTAAATGACAAGACGGGCAAGAGAGGACAGGAAGGACGGAGGAGCCTCCGGTATATATCAGTTAAGCAATATCACTAGCTATATTATAGCTACCTAATCTCCTATATTCACAGGCCTCCTCCTATCTATAAATACTCCCTCCTCTATACCTTCCTCTCTTCTTTTCTTCTTCCTTATAAGAGCTAGAGGCGCTCCAATACCCCTTCCTAGTCTCCACTAAGGGATCTATTAGTCAACATAGTAATATAGATAGCATTAGACAAGGAAACGGGTAAGAGAGAAGACAGAAAGGACGGAGGAACCTCCGGTAGATATCAGTCGAGTAATATTAACGGCGGTTTTTATTACCCAAAAATTGCGTTATATAATAACATTTAGGAACGCAAATATATACCCCCGTCCTATACTTACACCACTACTAAATATTTTAAATTTTGCACTCGGAGCTGCTTATAATAGGCATTCCTAGGAGATCTACCGGTTTAAAGCTCTACAATTAAACGTTGTTAACGTTTTATATAGGGGTCGTTAATTAAGCTCCCAGGACACAATTTTTAAAGTTTAATACTATACCAATATTACAACCTTCTTGCAGTGGCCAAGCCACCCCCAATCTCCTCCCCCTCCTCCCCCCTCCTATTACTCGGCGCCGAGCTATTACGTTATTACCAAGCCATCGCGTTGTCGTATGTCCGAACTAGGTAGGCAATGATATAGTTACTTAATTATGTTAGACGTCTCTATATACAGTTATATCTCTTCCTACACGCGTATTTAATCGAGTTGGGGTAGTAGACTTACTTTAATTCCAGCTATACGGTAATTTAGTTATTAGGCATTAAAAATATTTAGTATATAAAGCTTTAAATTAGAATTATAATCTATTATATCAGATCCTACGTAGAAGGCTCTATATTAAAGCTCTGCAGTCCAAATATATACTAGATTCGTGACCAATATAATCCTTAAGCCCAGCTTAAGTAGGGCGCCTCAGTTACTGTATTAGATCCTTACCTAGCAGTAACCAAGGCGCCTTAATCTTACTACTACTTCTAAATTAAGCAAAAGCTCTATATAGGGGGGTCCCAGGGGGTCTCCCCCTGGAAAACCTTATCTCTATATATATTAATTAAAGTCTATATAATAAAGCTCTAAAATTGATTAGCTTATTACTTATAAACTCGGGTCAAAATTTACGTTGGGGGATTAACGTTCCGCATGTTAAATCGGTGAGTTAATTTTGGTGTAGTGACCGAGTTCGGGAGGCGACCGAGTTCTGGGGGCCCGAGCTTATAATATTTAGGTTAACCGCCTGCTATAACCATAAAAATAGGCTAATAGCCCTACTAATTATAAAGTACACACGTATAGCTGCTTTTAGTTCGTATAGGAGCTAGAATCCTTAGGGGTAGTATATTAATTATATATAAGTATTATAATACGGCTCTTATATGGTAAGGATATAGTATTTCTCTAAGTCTAGACTATCTAGTAGGGGTCTTATAAGACGGTGGTTTATATTGCCGTAGTTATACTATATAATAGATAGGTAGCGAACCCCTAATAAGGGTCCTTTGTCTCTCCTTCGTTCCTTATTTCTTCTATTTCCACTTTCTTTAAGATATTTAGAACTTCTGTCTCTTAAATTTACGCCTTAGTTACTACTTATTTTATATAAAGCTTTTTATTCCTATGTCTTATATTCCTACTAACCCTTTTATATCTAAATCTATTATTATCTCTAGTTCTTTCCCTATTCTTACTAGTCGGCTATATACCCTTTATAGGTCGGCTATAAATATTATATTTACCGCGTTAAGTCTAATTCTTAATTATCCTGGTCTTAAGCTTACTGTTGCTGTCTACAGGGGTCGTCCTATAGGGCGTTCTCTCCCTTATATCCCTATTTAGTCTAGTAATATTGCGTGGCGTCGCTTCTAGCCCATTAAGGCTTGGGATGGCTAGCCTAGCCCCCTAGTATTAAAGGTAGGAAACGCTAAAAAGGCACCTATATCCCCTAGCTTATTGCCTATTATTTCCATTTATATAACCTAGCGTATAGTTACTCCCATAGCTGTTAAGCCCTTACCTTTTATCTTCTATATTTAATGCAGTCTTCTCTCTCCTATACCTTATATATGCCTTAGTAGCAGTTTACGCATTTTATTTAGTCTTAATTTAAGTAGTATCTTATATTGTGGGGGCCTATATAGTGGCTATAGCATACATATACTGCGTATATAGATTAGGTATAACCCTATTATATACAGCAATAGCATTATTCTAGGCAGAGCCTATAGTTATAAGGCCTTATATTATATATAAGGCTGTTTATAATAATTTCTTTTTAGATAAAGAGTTTTTGCATTTCTAGTATATATATACTAACAATAAAGGAGCTATACGTTTAGCTAGCGTCTCCCTAGTAAGTCTTTAGCAACCCTTATAACCATTTATTATTCTTATTATATACTTAGTTTATACTTTCCTATTAAAGCTATTAAATTTAAGTAATTTTAAGTCCTAGTATAAGGCGTTCCGTTTATTTTACTATCTTATATATAATTGCTATATTATCTACCTAGTGTCCCTTTTTTACCCTAAGGCTTAGGGAAACCACTAGGACTTTAACTAGGTAATCTTTATAAAGCACTTTTATGCTAATATACTCTCCTAGCCTATTCCTTACCCTTACGGCTCGTTCCTTTACCTATTAGTCCTTTAGGGTAACTCTAATATCTCTACTTCTAAGGTATTAGACTATAATAGCGTTATAAACCCCTTTATAAATCTTTATAAGGACTTCTATTTCTAATTATCCCTTAAGCCCCTCTACTTTTTCTATATTTAGTTATATTATAATTATATAACCGGTTATTATCTTAATGGGGGTAGGATCCCTATACTATAGAAGTATAGCTACGGCAGCCTAGGTACGGTTTATTAGTAAAAAGGGGTTTTATTTATTTTTATTTTTACTTAGCTATTAGAGGATTTAATTAAGGGTTTACTAAAGGGGCGCCTAAGGTTCGCTAGACTAGCGGAGCCATTTTACTAGCTATATTAGTTTATTATAGCTAATAGTTATTCCCCTATAATTATAAATACTAGATATATTTAATAGGCTTTATATTTTATTAGATGCCTTCTTAATAAAGGTCTTCCCGCTTTATAGTGTGGTATTCGCCCGTTCTTATTATGGAGGGCCATTGCTAGGCGTGGTTTTGGCGGACGCGCGCGAGTGTAAACCACTGTCGTTCGATATATGCCTCCCCTACGATGCATGCATCTCAGGGGGATTCTCTAAGTGTTTTTTAGGGTTCTTTTGGTTGGTTTTTAGTCTTTTTAGGCTGGGTGTAGCAAGAGCTCCTCTTAATACATATAATAAACTAGATTTAAAATTTTATATAAATATCTATTGTTATTATTAAGCTATAAGTCTTATACTATATATAGCTTTAGAGAATAAGGTAAAGGCTAGGCTTTAACTCCATGTAAAGCACTATAAAAATAACTTAAAAAGATAATATCCTTTTAATAAGTAAATAGATACATCTTTATATAATTTATAATTTCCTTTAGTCTTTTTATAAAGCAACTTTATTTCTTTAAAGAGATTATATAATACGAGAGAGGGTTTTAAATTAGTTAATATTTTTAAGAATATAATATAGACCGTATTAGTATATTATATAATACTCTTAATATTTCTTTAGCTAACTTTTTTATAAGTAATAGCTACTAAGGCTAAGGATAAGTTTATAACTCCTTAACTTTAACATATTAAGAAAAAGCTTATAAAGTACGTTAAGAAGCTAAATAATTCTCCTTACTATCTAGCAGTATGAGTTTTTAACCTAAAGTGTTATATAGCTTTCTTAAGAGATTAGAACAATTATATTACCATTAAAGAAGAAAAGAAGCTTTTTAGTATATAAAAGCTCTAGAAGAGATTCCGCGAGAAAGTAATACTTTTAGGTTTAACTATATTATACATAACTAAGAAAACTTAATAATTGCCTTTAGAGTTTAAAGAAAACCTCTCTACCTTCTATAAGGCTTATTTTTAATATTATTTAAAATATACTCGTCCGTAAAGTCTAGGTAAGTTTAGTAACTATATTAATAAGAATCTAATTCTGCTTAATAGCTATATAATAGCTATTTAATAGTAAAACTAGCCTCTTTAGTATATAAGATTTCCATAACTCTTATAGCTTATAATTAAAGTTCTTTTAATACCTAGAATAAGTAATATGTTAAAGAAAGTATTTTTGGGTTTTTAATATCGCGTTCTATAGGATTATATAAGTACTACTTTATAAACACTTAAGGTATTAGAATATATAAAGGACTAGGCAGTTTATAAAATTCTAAGTATTTTCTTATAGTTATATAAGGGAAAGTATATAAGGGGTATATTATACAATACTAAAGGGGGAAAAGAGGGCATATAAATAAAATAATTTTAGGTAAAAGGTAACTACTAAAGGCGTATATGTAGCGTAGGTAAATATATACTAACTTTAAACTTAATAGATTATAAGTTTAAATCCTACTAATATATTGTCCTTTATTAAAAATTAGAAAATATAATTATTTAGTATACTTCCCGTTTTACTATATAAGAGATTCTCTAGTAAGATTACTATACTATAAATAAACTCTCCTCTCTATATAATATATATATATATAACTAACTACTCTTAGAATAAATAGAAGAGGGTAAAAGCTTTACCGGTAATTAATATAGAGGCTTAGGCGGGGGGTATATTAGAGAGGTAGGTATAGATAGGGAGGCCTTTATATATAAATATAATTCTAATTTAGAGCCGTAAGTCTTTAAATATAACTATAAGTAACCTATATTACTTATATAAGGTAGAGAGCTAATTAATACTAGCCTTATAAGGCTTATATAGCGACTCTATGTCGTCTAGTAGGCCCTTACCCCTTTACTAGATATTAGAGTCTCCTAGGGTTCTATAGTAGGTGCTATAGAAATTATAAGTGGCGGGATTATGGAGCTTAATATTTATTATATAATATAAATTCTTAGCCTATAGTAGCGGTAGTAGGAGCACTAAAGGGTAAGAATCGGATTATAGAACTAGAGGATAATAATGAGTAAATAAAAGTTACTAAATTTAAACTACTGAGTCTCCCCTCTTTTTTCCTATTTTTATTTTATTTTATAGTATTTTATATAAAGAGAAGTATAAATAAAAAGGTAGAAAGGAGATATCTAATTAGTAGGAAAGCTAAAGGTATTTGCTAAGGCTCTGTATAAAGCTCTGTATAAAGCTCTGCGGAGGCTCTATACGAAGCTCTGCGCGAAGCTCTGTATACGGAGGCTCCGCACGACGGCTCTGCGTACGACGGCTCTACTACGGAGGCTCTATATAAAAGCTTTGTGCAGAGCTTCGTGTAGAGCTTCGTGCAGAGCTTTATGCAGAGCTTTGTGTAGAGTTTCGTGCAGAGCCTCCGCAGAGCTTCGCGCAGAGCCTCTGTACGTAGAGCTTGGTGTAGAGCTTGGTGCAGAGCCTCCGTACGCAGAGCTTTGTGCAGAGCTTCGTGCAGAGCTTTTGCTGAGCTTTGGTAGAGCTCCTGTAAGCTTTGCAGAGTGTGGAAATGCATGAACGACTTGATTGTAAATGTAGCTCTAGAGGCTCTATATATATACACGAAGAAGGTGAAAGTGATGGGGTAATAGATAGCTGAAATGGGAACGGTGATCTGCAAGCAATATTGATCTGCAAGTCAATATATAGGGTGGCTGTCTTGGAGCCTTCCAGGTGACGATCTCGACACAGTGTCGGTAGTCGCTTACAGCTCCATATGGGACTCCCCCTAAGCCTTATTCCGCAGAGCTCTTATAAGCTTTATACCTATATAATATTACTTATCCTTAGGATATTTAGATAAAAGTGGTACCATTTTAAAGCGCTTTACAAGCTCTATAAATCTATACTAATAGAAAATTTATTTATTTAATATTGGAGGGTGCATTACAAGTGTAAGTATATTAGGGTATTTTGCCAAGACTATCCGGAGACTATCCGGATAGTCTCCGGATACTATCAGCTGATAGGTCTATTGTCCGAGAGGGCTATCCGGCCTATCCTCCGCAGGTCTGAATCAAAACTACGCTTGTAGCCTACATAGATTTGATCAATTAATTACCATCATCTATGCCTTCTAATCGTACTCCTAATGATATAGATCTTATTCAACCGACCCAATACAAAGTTCCACCAAACCGGGTTGCTAAAAAACCACCCCTCGAGCCATGGGAGCTGCCCGATTTTAAGCCTTTACATATTAACGATTTCGACAAATCCCAGATCTACCTCCTACGCCTAATCAAAACGACCTGTTCGCTATATTTAGTTAATTCTTTACTAGTAAGATTATAGATAAGCTAGTAGAGTAGACAAATAAGTACGCAGAGCTATCCCCTAACCCGTTGAGGCGCAACGCCAAGCTAGCTCGTGCATGAACACCGGTATTAGGTGTGCATGTAAACGCTGCGACTTTATTAGCAAAATTATGTACCTAAAGTGCCACGAACATTCTCTAATGATATTAATCTTGTAAAAAAACTAAATATACGGTTCCTCCTACTAAGAAGACGAAATCGGCAATTTAAATAACCTTAGGTTGTTGCAGTTCTCATCACAAAGGCTCGAACGAGAGCCTCTTATTGGCTGGATCCCTATCGATAACGTAGTGCCAGAAGCAACGGGTTAAGGGATAGAATTTAATTATTAACTATACCACCACCATGCCTCGCAATCGTGCTAGAATTGATGCAGATCTTGTTCAGAAGACTTAATATAACGCTCCACCAAATAAGACTGCGAAAAAACCTCCCTCTAAGCCATAACCTCTACTCAACAGTAAGGATTGACAGAGGAAGAAGAGGGCGCCAAGCGCTCTTTTGGCTGCGATGTGTGCAAAATATCGTTCTGCAGGAAGGACAACTGCTGGCTACCTCATACTGAGCGACTTAACTCCAAAGAATAAGCTTATATATCACTTTTGTATGAGAATTAAGCAATATCATATGCTTCATATTCCTGAGCATGGGTCATGACTCTATTAATTTAATTGACTAGCCGTTATCGATAACTGTACGACCCATCTTGACAGGTTAAGGATAGCTACGCACATTGTGGTGAGGATGGGGACAATAGATAGGATGGGCATGTAGGCTTGGGAGGGTAGTGTGGAAAGGGATGGGGGGAGAGCGGATTGCGGGGGCGGTAGACGCAGATGGCGCCATACTATGGGGAGTCTGGAGACTAATCTGGACCAATCTAAGGCTATTCACAATGGGGTACACGCTCTCTCTCGAGTTTGACTATATTTCAGTATTTCATAGGGCGGAGAGCAGCAGGGCACCTTTCCAATTACCAGTGCAGCACCTATACTTGCAAGTCGTGGCACAGTCGAGGACAAAATTGCATTCACGTTAGCGAGCGTATATAGGTATAAACCCCGATGCAGCGGCAAAACATTAACACGCCATCCGTCCCACTCCTCTCGAAAAATGAGGAAAAATTGTCAAAGCCAATGTCTTCGCCACACGATGATAGTCAACTCGAGTCCGCCAATCCGTATGGCACGCGAAAAGAGCAAAGACCACGAGCTAAGTGCTTGCCTTGAGAGCAAGATTGTAGATTGTGCAGCGAAGGTACATTCTGCTTGTAGTGGAACGGGGTGGATATCGTATGGCCATTTAGTGCTGGGCACGAATGAGTGGGTTGGTTCTAGGACGGCTGACGCCATGAGTGAAGGAGGAGCGTTGACTTACGCCACAGGTCTCGCAGGAGCAGCTAGCGCAGTCGCCAGAGCAGGAGCAGGAGGCACAGTCGCTGTTGTTCAGATTAGTATAAACGTGGGTCGGATGATACTGAGAGGCTAGAGTTTGCTGGAAGAGCTGAAGTTGTTTGATTTGATGTGGGAGCAGGCAACACCTACCAAGGAGACATTTTGATGGATGGGTTGCGGGTGGTTGGATTTAGTGTTTGACGCTTGGTTTTCTGAGCGAATTTGGTGTATCTGAGAGAGCAGGTTGCAATTATGGGAGGAGTCCCAACGGATGACACCACGGCCCTTTAAATATTCAACCCGGACCCCAGAAACCCCACGCAAGTAATACCACTATGCTCTGGCCTGGGACAATGTTTCCCGGCAGATAGCGTCCCGCGGTAAAGATGCCCAAGTCGAATCCCGCGGACTTAGAGGATTGGGCGGAGGCGCTTTTTCTCGTTCAAATGAGAGAGCGGGAGTGGGAGGATGAGGGCGATCATTACGACGAGAGAAGGTGGAGCCATGAGGGGGCCTGCAAAGGTGCTGCACGACCCACTCAGCCTGTTCCTTAGGCCGCATTCTTCAGCGTATGGTCATCGTAACGTGAGTCGACTACGTCCATCTAAACAATGCATGAGCTTCCTCAAAAGCCTTGGCAATAGTCTCGGGTGGCCGTAGGAGGGCGGGTCTGGAGTTATATTGGTCGAGTTTGTGGCAGGATGACGAAGGCGCATGCCACCTTCAAGACTGAGCTGTCAGTTATTGCGCGATAAGATTTGAGATAGATAGCAGTCATAGCTATCTGAGCACCTTCACACTGAGCAGCCCTCGGTGTAGGACGCACCGATTGCTTGTGCTTTTTCCGCCATTCTCCATCCCCAAGAGGCTGGGCAGAGAGGGCCCCGCGTCCGGACTGGAAGGGGTAGGTTTTACCGATAGAAAGCGTCCAACCAGCAAGGTACGCAAAGAGAGCCTATCCTAATCACACGTGGTACGCAAAGAACAGGTAATAGTACCTCTTTCCCGGAGAGCGAGCATCAGGAGGAAGCCTAAGGCTCCCGGCCAACTCAGAGATGCCCTTTGAAGTCGGCTGTCAGCCGAGCAGAAGCGTTTGTGTGGACGTCGCAGGGGGGGTGGTGCCAACTCAAAGCAACATCCGGTCGCGACTCGTGAGAGCAGGCTGCGCAACGCTTGTTGAAGGGTTCATGAGTCAAGAATGAGCGCGAAAGGCTCGGCGAAAGCTGACAAGGGAGGTGGGCAGCCTGCTCAAGAGCGACGGTATGAAAAACACCAAAAGAGCGGCGGTGTGAAAGACATCAAAAGAGCGAAGAACGGGAAGAGACGGCGAGCGACAAAAGCCCACCTTTATATCTCAACCTACGTATCTGTCATTTCTAATCCACGGGCCGTTTCAGTCGGCGTTGTCGTTTGCAACCCCCGTCGGTGTCCATCATGGTACTCACCTTTCTATTGCACCGACACATAGCTGCTTCCACCACTTCCACGTCTCAACCCGCTTCAACCAGTCTCTCGACGACTATAGAATGCTAGCGAATCACGAAAGTCCGCTCTCCTTGTTTGCAGCTCGATGCCTCAAATATTACTTTCCTCTCACACTGTTCCTCCAAGATCCCGGTTGTAAGCATTCGCGCCACACGCGCACCTTCGACTAGCTAAAGCCTTCTAACAATAATTCGATTAATAAAAGCCCTTTGTCCATGGCTGGCTATACTTTTTCCCTGGCAGGGTGACCTCCCCCCAACTTTCTCGCAAATCGAGAAACTCGAACCCCAACGCTTCACAAATCGCCACAATTTCGTTAAGGGGAGCTGCGCAAACAGACCGCTACCGTACGGCAGTGGGCCGAAATTTATCCTCTGTTCCCCGCGCCTCAGTACACTTTTCTGAGAAATACGTAACTACTGGGTCGTAGTTGCTCGAGGCTTCCGAGAAAACGACAATGAATTCTTTTTCGACCAGCAAAACAGAAGACGCCTGTGGTTGAACGTCCGGAACGAATATCACACGCTGAAGATCTTACTTTGTGGCGTGATGCGAGGCAAGTCGATAAAGGGGTAGAGGTAGATGGTATGCGGCCCGGACCGTGCTTCGAGATTCCGACATGCCTCGTTCATATGCATGGACCACTCGTTGATTGTCGGACTTATTCCGTGGGGCTAGCAAGACCTTCAATGGGATGGACGAGCCAAGTGGGCCCTTGAAAAGAGCGAGCGAAATGAGTACGGCCAATACCAACAAATCTGCTGCTTCACAGCTTTCCTTCTAAAATACATAGCTTCACGTAGAGCTTTATATAGAACTTCGTGCAGAACTTCGTACAAAGCTTCGTGCAGAGCTCCGTGTAAAACTTCCATATCAAACCTCAATGGGGAAACCCCCTTAAACTCCCCCTCACTGCGTGGCCAGTTCACTGCGTAGCAGAAGCTTCATACAGAGCTTCGTGTAGGCGTTTATATAGAGCTCCATGTAAAGCTTCGTGTTCATAAAGCCTTCCTAGTATATTAGAGCTGGGTATCAGTAGAGCTTTAAAGCTTCGTTTAGAGCTTCGAGTAGAGCTTCAAGGAGACCCCCTTGAATCCCCCGCGCACTGCATGCTCCATTGGCTGTGTGGGCAGAGCTCCGTGCATAGCTTACCCCTGAGCTCGTCCGCAAAGCCCCTCGCTCAGCTCCTTGAAGTTCTCTGCCTCCACGTAGGTACAGAAGCTTGCAGCTATATCAGGGCCCGCAATTCTGCCTACAACGCCCTGCAAAGTAGATGTATCGCATAGGTGCAGAGTTCTTTATAAAACCTTGTTAAGAATAAGTAACGTGAGCGACAGGGTTATGACGGTTGGCATAGTTACGATGGTTCTTAATGAATTTCGTTTGTGCGTTCCAAATCGTCATAACTATGCGTTCACGTTAACATCTGCAGCAGAAAAATCATTAAACCGGAGCAGATTTCTTGCTTTGTCACGTGGCCGGCTTGAAAAAAAATTTATTACAAAAACTAGATAATTGTGCTCATATAAGGTCCCATTTTTAGTTGCGGTATACGCCTATTATTCTTTAATTTATAATCTCTAAAGCATGGAGAGTGGAGAACTTTGGCGCGACTTTCTCGCCATCGCTCAGCTCGGCGTCCGAGTTAGAAATCCAGGCTTTCTTGGCTAAAGTCTACCTCAACTGAATCGATGTATTTAGCGGAGAGCAATGTCTTTCACTCTGGATGCTCCAACAGCCTTACTGGCCCTCGCATCTAATGCTAATAGGCCCGACGGTGCTATCGATTCTCGCATTCAACACCAAACTACTTTCATTTCCCGACATGACATCCCTCCGCCTTTTCACCCTCAATAAGGATATCTTCAACCCCAGCCTTTACAAGCATGTGCAATCTGTCTGGTTTGCTGGCCTCCCTAAAGGCGCAACACTTCCCACTCCCGAATTGATGAAGCGGTGGTGGATGGCATCACCAGAAGAAAAAGCTTCTTTCGATGTTAGCTGCCGCATCAACTTCCTCCAAGCTCTCGAGTCCATCGGACCAGAGAAATGCCAAATACCAAACACTCCATCTCCAGCAATTGCGGAACCCTTCCTTCGCGAAATTACAGAGCAATCACTCGAAAATGACGGAGAAGATGGTGCTTCTACAGCATTAAGCCTCATCCTACTCCTTGATCAAATACCGCGCCATGTATTTCGCACACCCTCCACACTCCCACTTGTCTACAATCACTACGATACCATAGCAACGTCGCTCATCAGGCACCTCATCTCCCCCGACAGCCCTGTACCACGCCCAGACCACTACCCACTCTACCGACTCTCTGCCGCCCACCGTTTCTGGCTCTACATGCCATTGATGCACTCCGAATCCCTTGCGGATCATAAGCTGGCCGCTGAACTGTTTGCGGAGTTTCGCGCTGAGGTGGTCAAAGCAGGACCGAAGTACGAAGATATGCTCGCATACATTGACCAGAATACAGGCCATCAGAAGACACATGCGGATATCATAGAGAGGTTTGGGCGCTACCCGCATCGCAATGAGGTGCTGGGAAGGCGGACTACAGAGGAGGAGCAGAAGTGGTTGGATGACGGTGGGGAGACATTCGGTGTTGGGAAGAGTTGAGAGCGTCGAATCACGCAGCGGTTGAGCTGAATGCCGTATCCCAAAACCAGTTTGTGATGCGGAAAGGACATTGTTGTTTTTGGCATTTTGATAGCGGAAGGCACAAGGTAGGTTAGTGTCGCAGGCCGAGCAGCGGGCCTAATAACGTTGACGCCATATAGTCAATCAAAGGCGACATTTAATTACTACAGGTTCTCTATATATCAGGCTGCTATCATGGCTTTAATTTGAAATGATATTATATACAGATTTCTCAGAATATTTCATGATGGTTAAGTCCACTGCACTAAATATGTTCGAAGCTACATTCTAGTGCATTGATAAAGGCGCACACATCAGGACCCATTCTTTAGCTTTCGCTACATTATGTGGATTTTGGATAGCCTTCTGAAGTACTTCAACATCACATGTATCCCTGAAACCCGCCAGCGTCCATCTGGTATATGGTCCGTGCAGAACACCGCCTACGGCAATTTGATCCTATTGATCTGATTGGCTAAATCCTTATCGATAACAGATGGACTCAACGTGGCGGGTTAAGGGATAGAGGAACTCATACTTTTCATTATATAAAGCCATTCGCGAGACTACAAGGATGCTGCAAGTCAAGCGTACGCCTTAACAGCGCATAAAAGAACCACAACGTATTTAAACAAAACGTTTCACTCTCACTGTATTGTTTACGAACTTAAAAATGCCATCAATTCAATCGCTTTCGGCAGTATTTTACTTTGCGCGCCATTCACAGCAATCTTCTTCCGGCCCCTGTCCAGTAGTATTCTATCCCTTAACCCGGTGATGTCGATAAGGATTAGCCAATAGGAAGCCCTTATTCGAACCTTTATGTGATACCGGTGTTCCAGAGCGTCTCCGGGCACATTTATCCCACACATTTAAGATTAGTAAGCGCTTACTAAGTCCCGCACGGGCCGCTATCGGGGTGGCTGAAGAACTTTAAAAAAGTATGTCCTTACCGCAATTTACATTATAGAATATCTATGCAACTATATGGTAAATAGACTAGTTCGGGGCGCGGAATTAATAGCGTATTATATAGACTAAAAGCCCTAAACAGCTTATAAAGTAAACATTAGTGCTAGGTTTAAGATATAACGCCGAAGTTGGACGACTTTAATAGCAAGTTTCTAGAAGTTTTCTACTATAAAGTCGCTCCAAATCTACACCTTGCAAAGCCTATATTAACTTCCTACTATATAGCATAGCCGATAGCTCTTTGTTTAATATTAATTCGACTCTTCCTGACCTTAATAAGCTCCTGCAGCGTTGCCCTGCTGCCTATACTGCCTATACTACCTAGACTGCCTCTGCTGCTCCGGTATGAAAACCTAGTGATCGCCAGAGTAACCCTATTAAAGTCCTTAATACCCTACCCCCCCTTTACTAGGTTACTCTAGCTGCTTAGTATAAGGTTTTTTAGGCTCCGTTAACTCTATCTTGGCTTCGCCGGCTATAGTATGTAGGTGTAGAGAGCTTAGCGTAGGCCTCTGCGTAGGAGTTATTTTCTCCTCTACCCCCTCCTAGAACTCTAACCCCTAGCGGTTATAAATGTCGTGCTACTTTTGCTCCTTTGGTACACAATATAAATAATCCTCTTCTATTATGGCTTTAATCGCTATTACTAGAAGTTAAGATCTAACGTCTAGAGTAGTAGCTGAACTACCGTTTATACCTGGACCTAGCTCTAGTAGTAAAAAAGGTAGTTAACTCTATGCCCGCCCACCACCTTTTAGAGTTATATAATGGTGAGACCTTTAAGGATCCTAACGCCGCGTTTAATTAATACTAGGACTACGCCTTTAGTAAAGACTTCTTTATTATTATACTGTCCTTAGGCGATAAAACCACTCTACAGCCGTACTGTGTCTTTGGCTGTAAATACCATAGTAAGTATACCCGGAATTACCGCAAGTTAGACGACTTCTATGGTAAAAATAGCAACCGGTAGCGAGAGGCTACTAAGGTATACTAAAAGAACTACGGCTGGTGTATTTAGGTGGCCTGGAAGAAGCTTCCTGGCTATATAGGTAATATTAAAGGATGGGTGGCGACTATTACGTATGCTAAGCACTTTAATCCAGATACTCTAGAGGCTCTAAAACACGACTTTATCGCGAATCCCCTTGCTTATATTAGCCACTAGGATTAACTACTAGAGGCTAAAGAGGCAGCCGTAGAAGCCTACGCTTTTAGGGCAACTTAGGAGACCTATTTTACTATATAGCGTTAGCTTTCTGCCTAAGAGTTATATATAAGCAAGAAGAAATACTATAGCTTAATATAATTATTAAGCGGCCTTCCTAGTAGAGCTAAGGGCTAGCCGCGAGCGCTTGGCGCGCTTAAGCTGCTTCTCTATTAGTATAGATTTAAGTACCGGTCTTAATATACCTATATAATTAATTTAGAATTAGGTCGTCTAATTGCCCAGAGTCTCTAGTAGCTTATATTCTGGCTTCCTATCTAGGTAGATTTGGTATAAAGGTTTATTACTAACTTTAGCTGCTAAATAGATGCTATATTTAATACCAATTGATCTAAGCTCTTATTAGCTATTATTACTGGCGTTATTAATATAGGGTCCTCTTTTCTAGTAATGCAATCGTTTATTAAAAGTAAGTCTTAGCTAGATTAGACCTTTTTACTGGAGTCTACTTAGCAGAAACTTTGGAAACGGCTACCTAAAGTTATTATTACCGATTTTGGTAAGGGCCTTGCAGCCGCCTTATTAGTAGGGCAGTTAATTATAGTTGTTTTCTAGTACTGCTAGTGGTACGCTATAAAGGTAATAAAGAAGCGGATTGATAAGGGGATTTAGATAAAGGCTAAAAGGCTATATAGCTACTTAGCAGAAGAAAGGAAGGTAGTAAAGGAACTATTTTAGCCCTACCTAAAATCTAAAACGGTAGTAGAGCTTAAAGCTAATTAAAAGGCAGTCCTAGATAAGCTACACCTATATAATAAGGTATAGTTTTAGACTATATACGTTAAAAAGGAGAGCTAGATAATTACCTGTTATATTAGGTAAGTTTTAGTAAGCTAGGGAATAGAATATCGCTATAAGGTATTTAGATGAGCTTTATTATAGGCCGGCCTATAGTAAAGCTTATCTAAATATCTTATGGTAACATTCTGTTCCCTAGCTTAAAAACCTTATTTTAACGTCGACTTTTCCTTAACCGCTTACTCCCTTACTAAATACCTTCTAAATTTAGGTATAGTAGTAAGTTAATAAGGTAAGGGTATTAATAGAGGATTAAAATGCTTTACCAATTATTAATTAAGCTAAAGAGGTGGATTTTAATATTGTGTAAGGAGTTAATTAAATCTAAATATACGTCCGAAATGTCCCTCCCTTAAATTATTACCCTAGACCTCTTTTAACACCACTTTACGTAGGTTAATGGTGTGGTAATACACTACGCGCTTTAGCGAATCTTTAACTCTATATGTGGCGTAAGAGCTTTAACGAATAAGGAAAAGTAAAAGTAGGCCGATTGGGAGTGGAAGCAAGACGACTATAACTGTGAGGACCCCTACCGATATAGCCTCCCCTGTTATTATATGCTTATTCGGTGCTTAATATAGAGGCTTTCCATATTGCTAGCTTTAATCTACCCTTGCTAGTATATTGTAATAAAGCTAATTACCGCTCTAGATTAGCAGCCGCAATATATTAAGAATATGGCGTTTTAGGGCGACCCTCTGCTAGGGCACCTGGAAGCTCTTACTAGGATCTAGCTATTAGTTCTCCGCCTCCTTAATATTATTAAGGACCTTTCTACTAAAGAAATAGGCGAGCTTACTAATAAATTTAAAGACTTTAAGGTAGCCTAAATAGCTATTTTAATTAGATAGGTAGAGCTTTAATCGCTACCTAAGGGCGCTCTATTTAAGGTTTCTTAAAAGGCTCGCTGACAGCCACTACTTAAAAAGAAGTATAGTAAGGCTAACCAGCGGGGCAAAATAAGTGCTAAGATTACTAAATATGCTGCCGATGTAGCTAAGCAAGAGCTCTAAAAGGAAAGGCAGGAGGAGGCCTAAAAGTAAAAGGAGAAGGTAGAGTTTAGACCTACTTAACTAAGCGGTAGTATAGATTTTAGCTATTTTCTAATCTAAAATAAAGAACTGGCCGATGAAGTAGATGAGGATATTAAGGAGGATAAGGAGCAACCGTTTAATAAGCCGTCGGTGCTATATAACAAAGTTTTAGGGGGGTTGGAGGATAAGGTGGTTATTTTAGAAGCGGGGGAGGACGATAACTTGTGGCTTAATAACGCGGAAGTACTCTAAGGTACTATATTAGACGACCTTTACCAAAATATTAGTAAGAAGAAGCCTATTGCGAACCATTCGGCATCTAATAATTATTAAGAGCCGCTACCTCTCCTATTCTATTAATCTGGTAAAGCGGCGCGTACTAGAGCTTAAAGGACCTATACTTAATTAGCCCGTAGTAATTTTATATTAATCTTAAGTGATACTAATAAGGGTCCTAGTAATACCAAGCCGAAAGAGATTATTATTCCGTTAAAATTAAAGCGACCGTAATAGGGAGCTTTTATAGACGCGCATAAGGCTTATAAAGCTAGTATACTTGCTATTAGGTCCCCTTAGGCCAAGCGAACGCGTAGTAATAAAAAGGGAAAAGATCCTATTGAAATAGACGGCCGAATATTGGAGTATTATATATGTAAATAGTGCTTTATTATTTAAATTAAGTTCGCGATAGCGGCCCGTGCGGGACTTAGTAAGCGCTTACTAATCTTGAATGTGTGGGATGAATGTGCCCGGAGACGCTCCGCCGGTGTTCATGCACGAGCCAGCTTAGCGCCTCAACGCGTTAAGGGATAAGCTAAGTCCATGTCTACTCCCAAGGGCAGGCGATGTCTTATTCATTTAACCAAGTAGTCCATGCTCGTTCTGCTTTCGAGATATGGGTTTAGTTAATGGTTCGTTATCATGTGTTCAGCCTAGAGAGCTCCTCCACTCACTTTAGCGTGTGTTCCGCGTCTTAATAGGCAGCTCACCCACAAAATACCTTAGCTATCAACAGTAGGTTCTCCCGCAGAAGCGCATAGGTTTCCGCAAAAGCTACCTTAAACTCCCCAGATCAGCTCGCCCGTACAGCGTTGACGAGGCTACCACCAAAATACACCGACCGTGACGGAACCTCAGGCATCAGTAACGCCTGACGCCGACAAACGTGGCCCGGTGTATCACAAAGAGGCATACTCTGCACAGTCCGCACGTCCTTATCCGGCAAGCATATTACCAAGCAGGTCCGCCGTTCTTAGTCCGGCCGAGATCAGACCCCAGGGTGGAACGCGAGCTGCTTCATCTTCGACACATGAGTGCAAAATACGGGTCACAGCCATAATTTATGCCCTATACAACAGTTACTCAGAGAGAGGTAGTGGGTGAAATAGGTGGTGAAAGGCGCCGATTCTCTGACTTTCAGATTATTAATGCGTTAAGGCAGCAACAAAGGTACCCCTGGAAGGCATGGTTCGTATTTCGTATCGACTAGCGGGGTAGCTGGTATCACGAAGAGGTAGAAATATAAAAGATAGGACGGTCGTGGTGGTTTTTCTCCTCAGATCAGACAGTACAAACAAGAATCGTCCTCTCTTGAAATCTTTATCTCATTACTAATTCAACAATTTTTGCTGCAGTTATGGCGCCCTTCGCAACCATCCATACAATAACAACAATACTGCACGCCCGTGTCACGAAGGCCCTTGCGGCGGCCAACATCAATGGCCTGGAGGTCAAGATCGCACCGAATTTCGTCTTCGGCGAGACCAACAAGACGCCCGAATTCCTGGCCAAATTCCCCATGGGCAAGATCCCCGCGCTCGAAACGCCCTCCGGCTTCTACCTCGCCGAAGGCACCGCCATCGCGCACTTCCTAGCCGACTCGGGCCCCAAGCGCGAGCAGCTGCTCGGCAGGAACGCCGAGGAGCGCGCGCTCGTGCAGATGTGGATTGGCGTATCCGACTCGGAGATTTTCCCAAACGTCTCCGCTGTCATGGGCCCAATGCTCGGTCGCGGCGAGTATGTCGAGAAGACAGTGAAGGATAAGGAGGCCGCGTTTGTGCGCGCTTTGAAGCGCATCGAATCGCATCTGAAGGGCCGGAAGTGGCTGGTTGATGATGCACAGCTGTCGCTTGCCGATTTAAGCATTGCTGCGAGCTTGATGTGGGCATTCAAGTTCCTTCTTGATGTGGAGGCGCGCAAGGAGTATCCAGAGGTTACTAGTTGGTATCTTAGGCTGCTAGAGCAGGAGGGAGTCAAGGAGGCGTTTGGAGGCGCGCCGGTGCTCTGCGAGGTCAGAGGCCCACCGTTCGTGGAGCAGGCACATTTCAATCCTCATTAAGTATGGAGATAAATAATCACTCCTGCATATTCTAGTGTTCATATAGTAGTATAAATTTAAACTATAAACTGCGAAAAGGAGTCAAATGTTTTAATCGAAGAATAAAAGCAACCAAAAGAGAACACTAGAGGATTGTTCAATGAAATCTAAAGGTGACTAAAATGGATATGGCCTATGGCCTAGATGTTGAGCATGAAACATACCTATTACCGATTAATCGCATGTAATTAAAATAAAGACCTTAGTAATAGAATGTACTCAGAATGTGAAGAGTTAGTAGTTGTATATAACGCAGAATGTTGAGATTCTATCATACTTATACAATTATATAATTCCAGCTCTGCAAGAGAATTGAAAAGCTTCTCTAAAGATCTCGCGGGCATCTCGTCAACTTGGAAACCATTATGAGGCCTTACGGCATTCGAAATCCCACAATTGGGTATGAAAGAAGTTGAAGAGAGCCAATCAAACTGCGACTGTCTCTCCAATATCGCAAACCCCAATATCTTCTCCCCACGTCAGACCTTGCTCCTCACAGGCCTTCTTCCACCTTTTCGGTGGCTAGGTGATATCTTCATAATGCGCACTAAGGCTAGCTCTGAATGTACCGTGGTGCATTCCAATGCTTTTCTTACTACGGATGTCTTTGTGCATGAAATCGAGTTTTCGGGCGAAGAATGCACAGAAGAAATGAAAGATCGTGAAGAGTAGCAACTAATTGGTAGTAATGCGAGGTCGAAAGAGCCGTACAGATCGCCTATTTCGGCAAATGCGGGACAGGGAGGTACAGAAGAATTTAAGTGTGATGGTTCCTCATCTTTAGCTACAGCGCAGTATGCCGTACCTCCTACAAAGTTGTCAATAATATACATATCGCGGACGTAGACGTTTGTACTTGCAAAGAAAAGTTTCTTCTCTACGCAAGGGTTCTTTTGGGGCACTCAGAAGACGTAGATGATGCATCCGCAAGCTGTAACCCTTCTACGCCGTTTGGTATCTTCTCTATGACCCAAGAGCACCACAATGTTACTTGGAAGTTCCACCCAGCTCTTCCACTACGATGTTGCGCAGGCGTGCACACAAGATTGACGCTGCTAACACCTTCCACCGATAGTTGTACTCCATCCCACCAATCCAACTCCATAACTTCTTCTGGCTTTAACCCTACGCCCAAACCTAAAAGGCACATCTTCACGCCCAACCCGCAGAAGAATCGTACGTGTCCTTTGCTTTTCGCATGTATTTTCTTGATAGTATTCGAGTCTAGGTAATAATGGTGATCGTGACTAATGAGAACAACATCAATTTCCGGGAGGTCCTGCAAAGAGCACGGTGTAGGCAAAAACCGGGTTGGTCCGACCATCCTATATGGTCCCGCTTTGTTGCTCAGACTGGATCCAGAGGGATCGTTATACCTCGAGGTGCTCCTACAGGGTCGAGGTTTCAACAAGGAAACTTGCATGCCCAATCCAGGTGGCTTTGAGCCCTCCCAGTACACTGGCCCCAAAATCTGGTTTGCAGACCTGCACCAGCTCATCGCGAGTGCTTGGGATTGGAACGAAGTTTCTAGAGGGCGAAAACCGTGCCTTCAGTATGGTGGACAAGCCGTGAGAGTTATCGAAAGAAGGCTACGGGTTCTTGAATGACGTAGGAGGGTTGTCGACGTGATTGGAGGGTGGGTTAGAGGCGGTGGTCGGTCGGCGCACTGGGAGAAGTGTTACGGAGGACGTTGGCGCCATGATTTTTCTCTCATAAATATTTTGTGTGGAGGATGTGAGGCCAAACGCATTGGGAGAGCTTGAAGGTTGCGGCGGTTGTTGTAAGCCTTCTTTCGGAGATAACAATGGACGTACAAGGGGTAACATCAATGCCTCAGACGCCCCCCTGCTAGTATGGGGAGGAAAATAAGCGAGCCCCAAGGAGTATAGCAGGGCTAGGCTATTTTGTGTACCATACTAGCAGGGGGGGCGTCTGAGCAATTCGTGTTATCCCCTTGTAGTTCGCCTGGGCCGCGCGGACGACTAGGTACATGTAATGTACATTAGCCCGCCGATCGAGAACACTCCTTCGTCTTCAACCCAGCTCAGCCATCATGAAATTATACGTTCATCCAACTCGGAATTAACGGAATGAGTTACCAAAGTAATGGGAATGCGACTGCGGCCTCGCTTTCGAGCTCCGAGGCAGAATACGAGTTCTTATCCACAGAGGGCCCACAGAGCGCGCACGGTTTCCTGGATCTTGTCATGGACAACTGTTAGCCAAGGCCTCAAATGCATACATTAAGGCTTCGGGCCTTCACGACCAGTAACTAAATATGTGGCGAGCCATCTTATCTCCATCTCGAGCCAATGGGCTGAACACGAGGGAGTTCCAGGTACTGCAGGAACACCTAGTTTCTATTTCGGCTGTTTTGTATCACCTCCCCAAGTAGGAATGGAGCTTCGGATCCTAGTGACTTCGTAAGGTAGGTCTTTACGTTCAGCTTTCCGCCACGTAACTCCAGGTTGTTTAAAAGCCCCTTTCCCTTCTCAATTGCTGTAAAAATGAAACTCCAAATTACTGTAAGCGGAGCGGTGCTCCTCAGTGCAGCATATGCCTCGCTCTACAATGAAAGTAGCTCGAACCACACATGTATTTTAAGTGAACTCCCCAGACCCCAGTTCGCCACACATACGAGCTCGTCTAATTCCAATCACAGGTCCTCTTTTGCTCTCATGCTCTCCCGGGACGGTTCCCTCAAAAGTTGACAGCTGTTGTGCGGAAACCTACGGCGGCCTTGTGCTCAGCACACAGTTTTGGGATACATATACAGGCCTTGAATCGGAGGGCCAGGTACTACCTCGCAACTCCTGGACTCTTCATGGGTTGTGGCCCGACTTTTGTAATGGATCTTTCACCCAGTATTGCGATCTCAACCGACAGTATGATCCTTCGCCTTCTCCAAATACAACGAATGGCCTGTCCAATGGTTCGTCAATCTAACATTTCCAATATGGAACACTCTAATTCTGATATTTCCTTTAGGAACTCGTGTGCCGCCTTACAAGGGGCCAAATATCGGGACTTTCCTCGAGCCATTTGGCAAATACGACCTCTTGGAGTATATGAATAAGTAAGTAAGATTATCAAAACACATCCTGGTAAACTAAGAGGTATGGCAGGTATTGGATCTCGCAAGGCAGCCCGAACTATGACTTTTGGGGTCACGAGTTTTCCAAGCACGCCACGTGCTACTCTACATTTGATGTCCCTTGCTACGGCCCCGAATATAGGCAGCATGAGGACGTTGTGGACTTCTTCGAAACCGCTATTCTTTACTACAAGAGGCTCCCTACATGGCATTGGCTCTCTAGTGCAGGCATCCGCCCCTCTAATCACACTACGTACTCGATCTCGGATCTGCGGGATGCTCTCACCCACCACCATGGCGCCGTCCCGTACATTGGGTGCTCCGGTCCGAGTTACAACAGCACAGCAGCTGGGAATGGTACTCTAGACAAGGGCTACACGGTCTTAAGTGAGGTCTGGTATTACTCCCATGTAAGTAATCCTTCAATGACTTTAACGTCCGTCTGTAATACCTAGATTGAACTTTATTTTAGGTACACGGAAAGCCGCAGTACGGTCACTCTGTCCCTGTGAATGCGAGTGGGTCCAATACAAATTGCGCAACATCTGCTGGAGCAATACACTACTATGAACGAACTCCCGGCTCAGAGAAATAGATGGTGTAGAGAGTGCAAGTCGTGTATGTACTGAGAAGCTAGTTCCTTTCTGATGGTAATATTTTGAATGAGAACAGCAAGGATATAAGGATTGTTGAAAACCGTCGAAAAGCACTTGAATAGGCTAGACTGGTATGCAAAAATTCTCTTGCATTTAGCTTTATTTAACGTGCGGATCGTCTGACGAAAAGATGACGCGTACCGCCTTCTTGGTGCTCTGCCCACTACAACATGCTTTGGCATGCACAGCTAGGATATTGACTTGGGAAGCATCGTGAAAGGTCGGACAAATATTCGATACATGCACCTATACCAAAACGTAAGTCATTACTCTATCTTCTAGAAATTCTGTGGCCGTTTATCTGGAGTTTCCAAAAAGTATCTATTTCCAAGTTCCCTCTCCTGAAGATATGGATAGGGTTGGGCTGGGACGGTCATTACTGTGGTAGTTTAGGTCCAGTAACGATACTTGGGCTTCCTCGTACTCGTCTACTGTAAATTAATTCAAAAGTGCAGCGAAAAGCATAGGCTTCGTTTGATAGTAATGGGTACTCACAGCCACAGCATGCCCACTCGCAAGTCTCTAGTTTTGTGTCTTCACGAGAGCGAAAACTCTTCACATACTTGGCAGAGCTGTCCAATCAAACTCAGGATCATGCCGGCCGCCTTTGTCTGCTCACTCCCGTCCGTCGGTACGCTACCCCGGATTTCCGACACAGTAGCGCAGCCAAACTTCGGGATGGCGGGGCAGGCCTGTTTGAGCTAAATTCCACGACTCGTAGTGCGACTGCGGTTAAAATCGACTGCCACGTCTTTTCGTATTTAGCCAGCACACTTCCGCGGGGACGCGTGACATTCTAAGAGGAAAAGGGGTTCGTAAATCCTTCCTTTGCCATTGCAAAAATTTGCTTTAGAGCTTGTTTGCCCAAGCGCGTGGTTTTGGAACAACCTAAAATTGGTTTCCTGGCTAATATGTCTCGTTTGAAGATTCCCGGTATTATGTTAAACTCATGCCTCTTCTCCTTGCAACGTCTACACAGTATGAAGATCTCTCCTAACATCGGAATTTAACTGTGAGGACAGAGACTTAGTTTTACAAGACTAGGAGACCATATCCACAGCAGCGTTGAATCAATGAATACGTGTTCAGGCTAATATTTTCGCAGAAAATTCTGTCCCTTGCTAGCTGGCTTTTACTACAATTGGCAGGTCCTAGGGATAAAGAAGGTAATCTCAAGCCCTCAATCAATTGAAACGCCGGTGAAAGCTTCCTTACTCAATGCGAATTTTCATAGAGGATATGCTAGTTTTAATTTCTCAATAGGTAATAGAAACATTATTGGAGTAAAGGACATATCTATATGCATGGCTCCAAGGCTCGGCCGAGCCCCTAACTAGGGTCTGTAATAGTGCCGTAATATATCTAAGGTAGGGACTATAGTCCTTTAAATATATAATACCGCGCCTAAGAAATATACTAAGTACGTTAGGACGTTAGTATATTAGTATATTACGCACGTTCCTATATTTCTATATTTTTATATTCTAAACTTATAACACGTAAGCCGTTGTATAACTTGGCTACCTCTTATTTTATAGTTTAGCTATTAGCGACTTAGTTAATCGAGGCATAAGCACGGCAAGAGGGACGCGTAAGCCTATATAACTAGATTGTCTATAAACAAGGACTTAAAGCTAGAGAAAGGAAAGAAGAAGAAGAGTAGTACTAGCCAAAGTAGGGTTCTTTTATACAGTCCTCTAGTTATATAACCGTAAAGTTCTACTAAATTCTACTAACTAAGTTCTACCATTTTCTGCTAGTGCCGTAATATTACCCTCCCCTTTAGTAAAGCCTGCCCTTAGGCTTTATATATCTATATTACATCTATAAAGCGTTCTTATTCTTATATTCTTCTAATAGCTTATTATCTTCGTTATACTAGTACTCTATTTACTTATTTAGGTACTTTAAAGGCTCTAGTTTATTAGGGTAACAGCTATAAAATTTTTAAACTTATAGAGACTGCTAATAAAGTTCTATATAGGGTACCAGGTGGGATTTAGGTTATATCCTTTCTAACTAATATAGAACTTTAGCGTTCTCCTTACTAGTTTATAAGCTAGTATTTCTTTAATTTCCTATTTATTATTGCTATTAACTTTAATTAGTAGAGGAGGTTTGTTCTTTTATCTGGGTAATAAGTTATCCGCGGCTTTTTATAACTTATTTAGCAAGATAGGGTAAACTTTTATTAAATCTAGGAGCTTTACTTTATATAAGTTGCGTATCTTTTTAAGGACCTTATATAGTCCTACTATCTAATAGTCTACCTTACGGCTAGGCCGTCCCGTCTTTTAGTTCTTTATTATAACCTAAACCCTATTACCTATAGTAAAGTCAGGCTTACGTCTATACTTATTTACCTACTATTTTATTAATATTTAGGCTTTTCCTAGATTTATATAGGCTACTATTTAGGCTTTTTCTAAGCGCTTAGTATACTACTAAGCTTCCTTATAAGGTAGTTTTTTATATATAGTTTAGGGCCCTTTTAGTCTATCCTAGTTAAAGCTTATATAGGGTAAGTAGCCTATTTTTAGTTAGATAGGGGTAAATCCTATAAAGTTATAGGATAAGGTTGCTTAGGTATAGTCTATTAAGGGTAATAGTTCGGCCTAGTTATCCTAAAAGTAGTTAATAAAAGGCCGAAGTCTCTAATCTAAATATTAATTTATAATCTCTATCTAACCATCTATTTATGGGTAGTATACTATAGAAAGCTTTAGCCTAATACCTATTATTTAAGTAAACTTATTCTAGAAGGCCAATATAAACTACGGCCTATAATTAAATATAATAGTATCTAGCGGTCCATAAATTTGGTAGATATAGTAGATATATAATTAGGCCGCCTCTTAAGTAATAATATTTTTATAATAGGGGATTAAAAACGGGCGCTTACTAAAGTAGTTAATTAGAATTATAACTATATCGTATCTGTTACGGTCTAGAGGTAGTTTATAGAAATCTATAATGATATACTACTAAGGGTGTTTTAGTATTAAAAGAGGTTTTAATAGTTCTAGAGTCTTATCTCGTGGAATTATAGACCTATAGTAGTTATTATAGTTCCGTATATAATAGTTAATATCTATAACTATTCTAGGCCAGTAATATTATTTATTAATAATCTTATAGGTTTTATTCTTTCTAAGGTAGGCTATAGATACCTAGGTATATACTTTAGCGATAAGCTAAGTCTATAAGCTCTATTTCTTTACTGCTACTAGCCGTTTATAGTACGTAAGTAGTCCTTTTTTAAGGAACTATAGGCTAGTAACGCCCTTTATCTTTTTATAGTACTTCTATAAAAAAAAAAGACGCTATATAGTTTACCTACAGTAGTTCGTTAATAAAGTTAAGTTTTATAGAGTTAATAGAATATATCTCGGCGTCTATAGAGTTCGTACTTAGTTCTATCTATATTTAGGGATTAAAATGTTTTAGTTATAGAAGCGTCTAGGTCTATAATAAGATTTTTATAGCTATTTAGTTATCTAGGTCTTATTTAGAGCTTATAAGGGCGTCCGCACGGTTTATAGCGCCTAGTCTATATATAATTAAGAGGTTAAACTAAGATAGTGTGACGGCGCTGGAGCGCGTCACCTAGTTAGGGGTTCGCTTAAGACTTGGCATATGTATATAGACGTGGCCTCACCACCTTCTCTTGCTCCTTAGCTTAATATCTTCGTAATACAGCATTCGTTCGCTTGATCTTGCAAGCATTCGTTCAAGTCTCTGTTGAGACATTTGTTCGATGGTTCGAGCCGTCACAGATAGGATATCCGCCTATTGCGCCTACTAGGCCGTAAGGGCCTTTATTATTATAAGACATTCTAAAGCCTAGTAATCTAAAACTACCTAAATAGTTTAGGGGTCCCTTTTAGCTATACTCGCTAGTACTAAAAGCTAGAGATAATAGCCAATATTTTCTTATAAATTAGGTAGTTTAGCTTAGCATCTACTATAGTCTTTAAATAGTAGGTAATAGTGTGCCATTTTCTATCTAGCTACTTCTAGAAGTAAACGCTAGCTACAATACCGTCTAAGGCATTAGTTTTTAGCATTAAAGGCCATTCTAGGTTAAAGTAGGCGAGTAGTAAAGCCAAGACTAGCCGTTTCTTAAGCTTATTAAAGGCCTACCTATATACGGCGTTAAAGTAAAAGGGCTAGTCTTTTTAGGTAAGGTAGTTAAGGGGTCTAGTAATTTTACCATAGTCTTTAATAAAGCGTTAGTAGAAGTTACAAACCCCTAGAAATAACTATACCCTCTTTATAGTCCGTAGGGGTGCCTACTAGGTAATTACAGCCATTTTCTCTAGGTTAGTTTTAATTCTATCTATACTAATAATAAACCCTAGGTACTTTATACATTTAATACTAAACTCTAACTTCTTAATCTTAGCTTAGAGGCTAGCCTCGTAGAGCTATTAGAGGACTTTATATATATACTCCTTATATTCTAAGTAAGCTATATAAAAGTTATCAAGGTAGTTAAAGAGTATATTATTTATATACCGCTAGTATATAACCAGTCCGTTGGTTAGTCTAAAAGGAAGTACTTTATATTTATATATTCCGTAACGGGTTTAAAATATAATAAAATTCTTAGAGCTAGGGTTTATTTTAATTTAGTAAAAGGTCTAGCGGATATTAAGCTTTATAAAAATCTTAGCTTTACTTATTTAGGCTAATGTCTTATTAAGTAGGAGTAGTAGATAGCAGTCCTTACAGGTTATATTATTTAGCTTATAGTAATTAATATAGAAACAAAGTCCTCTATTTAGCTTTTTAGTAAAGAAAATAGACGAGTTAAAAGGGGCTTAGCTAGGCTTAATAAAGCCCTTATTTAGGTTATTAATATAATTGTATAATTACAGCACCTGTTGTACCAACCGCGTGCTTACGCGTTCGATACACCAAGTACNCGTTTACGCGTTNGGTNTACCCACTCGCTTACGCGTCTGGTGCACTCCTAAAACACTAGCTAGTTAGGGGGGGAGTGCGTTAGTATATAGACCACGTAGCCTACCTTAATAGAATCGACAGTTACCACTATCCTAAAGAGCATACGATACTATACGTATTTCGTGCCCCGGGATATAACTCACTCGTGCTATTAAATTAGTACGAACACTGATTAGTAAGCGCGTATAGATTAGCAATCACTCAATACCTCCCCCAAGCGATACTCGACAGTAACCACCTATTTAGACTTCTAGTACAACCTACTAGAAGGTCGGAAGTCGGGGATTACGGGCTATTACTAACTCTATATACTTATTTAAGTCTTAGTACGGTTTACCGGAAGTTATAGACGCGAATATAAACCTTTACGGAACCCCCTATCCTCAACCCTCTTTGAACCTTAAACCCCTATTCCTACTACACCCTCCCTTAATACCCCCGACCTCTTTTCGGACCCCTTACGGAGACCCCTACCCTTCTACGAACCGTTACGGACCCGTTAATCGCCTTTACGGACCACTATAAGACCCCTCGAACTGTTACGGACCCGCTAATCGATTTTACGGACCGTTACAAGACCTCCTCCACCCGCTATAAACTACTACGACCCGCCACAGCTTATACAGATATATAACGCTACATAATATAGCAGATATAAGCAAGCAAATCAGCGAAGATCAAAAGAAGTAGAGCTAAGGAGTCGACCTTACGTCTACGGACGACGTTAACGACTATATTAATTTTAAAATCCTTAAATACGGACACTATAAGCTTTACCACATCAAGCAATAACTCGCCTTTCTAGGAATACAATTATTCACATAGAGGGCATATTATATAATTATATTTTCCACGTCTGTCCTTGACTCTCATAGATTTAATTATGTGTCATATTCTCATTCTATTCCCACTTAATTATCGAATGTAAGGGATCCCATCAATCATCCCGGTTATATCCTCTACACGGTATTACAATTAATCTATCATGCGGGTATATTGGACAGATTCCATTAGGCATTCCGATCTCATTCTTTCCCACAGAGAAGATGATGCACCTTCAATCTGATCTTGATTATTTCAGTAATGTTGACGATTAACTCCCAGGCTTTAATATTCTCAACTTAGTCTATGGCTTATCTGCCAATACCAGGGGTCAATGCATATATAAGCTACAGGCATAACAATTACACCACCACCAGGGATATATCATACAATTTCCTAATCAGGCATCGGATGCTATCTGACAGAATCTCCCGTGGAATTTAGCGTTAATATACTTGTGGCATTTAAGGAATCCCTATTCGCAGACATCATATATTATATCGTTATTCCAGACTAATAATATTAGATATTGCAGAAAACATTGTCCCCACGGATGCCTTATCCAAAATCCGCATTAATTTCACACCACTTATTCCTGTCAGCCTGATTATTAGTTTCGAATAATTTATAATTTTTCTTATCTGAATCGACAGGCATTTCTTCGATTTTCATCTAATCTTCTCATTTCAAATACTCCTCAGAAGGATTAAGGATCACGCAATTCAATTATTCAATTTCAATATTTCCCTAGATAATTTGAACTATATCTCTTCCCGAGAGTTAAGTAATAAGAGTAGAAAACATTATAGTTTTACTTGTATCCTATATTTTATGACAATTCTCAGAATAATTCTATGTAGAATAGTATCTGATTGATTATGCTCAAGTTAAAGATCCATACTGTCAATTATATGGAGCTTAGTAGTCGTAAAGATGGTCGTTGTGCTTCGTGTATAGACCGACTCTATGGCAGATAATCCTTTCATTATTCCAACAAGTATATATTAGCCTCTTATCGGATGCTCATCTCTAATACCTCTCTTAACTGAATCATCTCTTGACTTCCACGACGATCGTCATCACACCAGGCATTTCATCTGCAGTTCCAGACAAATCGGCCTAATATTTCTAGGCCATCATTTCCTAATTCATGACGGTTCATCCAAATTCTGAAACATGCAATATTACTCTCCCTCGCATTTAGTAAATTATTCCGGTCCGATATCCAGCAGATATCGAAATTATCCACATGAACATCCTCGAGTATGAAGGATCATCGCCCGACATATTCAAACAATTTATCTCTTTAGCAGATAACACTCTTCGAACTCGACGTTCATCGGTCCGATACTCTACGTTCCTCCAAGTAAATTTATTTTCCTTTACATATATGATCGTTGATGATATTCAATTTTCACAGCTAATAAAAAATCATAAAAATAATATTATTGCTTCAGGCATTGGAACCCTAGCGTATAGATTAATCACATTCTTCATATCTTTTCATATTGGTCGAATCTATAAGGCCAGGACATATTTCATTATAATAAGCAATTCCTTCTGAATATTATTTACAGTAATATTTTATCTCTTCCTCTTGCTGGTTTGCCCTCAATAATGAATTCTGAATCTTGCAATTTATCTCCTCCATCTTATTAACACTTATTCGGTCGCTTCCACTGATATCTGATATATTATCCAACTGATCTTCTCGAGATGAAAGGATCATCCGACCTATTTGATAGATATATATCCTTCATCAGATATCTTGGATCGCAGTCCGGCACGATTTCCAGGCTCAGATTCTATTCTAGTCAAGTCTTGTGAGTTTATCATGCTAAAAATCTATTTTGGCGATTATTAATGCTCAACGGCTTTATCTTACCAAGCGTAATCTGGATTCATTCCTATAATGTCGACTATAAGGATCAGGATTATATGGTTTTATCAATGCCCATCGAAATGAATATCCGCATATCTTTATACTATTGATGGTTCTATCCATGAGTATCATCCGTACATGTCTTCATTATATTCCGGTCCGGTGCTCTTATATATCTCATCCTATCGCCTATATTTTAGTATCGCAATGCTGAGTTATGTTTGTCATTACATCCATTTCTATGTATTTCAGTCAAACTTCATTTTTAACAATAAAACGTTTCCAAAATCAGCCATATCTGAACCGATCAATCGATAATGGAATGGCCAAAAATGAATCCCCAAATATCCAGACTACCGTATATACGGATATTATCTATATCTAAGAGTTTAGTATCAAACGCTCTATATTATCGAATCATTGCCTAGATATTGAATCCATCCATCTTTCAATATGTCCATATTATTCCATTAATACGCATAATCGATCCATATTTAAATCTTACTTTCATCATCCATGCATTGTATACTACATGATCTCACCCGAATGAATCGGATATTCTCCTTAAGGTTTAGCGAACCCAAATATCTTGAAATCATATCCAGACGCAGGAATTCTATTTACTATTAATTCTTATCTCTTAATTTATAGTCATATTATCTCATAAATTTTCATTGTTAAGTGTAAATAGATATCTAAAAAGGATATTATAATATATCTAGCATAATTGTAATAGATTAAATTGGAAAAATTGCATATATGGAATAACACTGGCATTTTGACTCAAGCATCCCAATCATATCTCCGTCATCCCAATATTCGGGAATTCTTATCGAAGGCACTTCAGGCGTTCAGAAGGAATATAACGAGGGTATCCAGCAAATAAATC